>NC_091698.1:2138712-2441742 GCF_041296265.1 Equus caballus | reverse complement strand
ATTCCGGAGTGTCTGCCGAGTGGTTCTGGCATAGCCGGCAGTTGATTTTGGCGTGTCCACTAGGTGGTTCTGGGGAGTCGATCAGCTGGGTCTGGCATACTCGGCAGGTGGTACCGGCGTGTCCAGAACATGGTTCTGGCAAGTCTGAGAGTTGGTTCCGGCATGCCCGCCAGGTGATTCCGGTGTGTCCACCACGTGGTTCTGGCGTAACCGGCAGGTGATTTTGGCGTGTCCAGCAGGTGGTTCCGGCGAGCTCGGCAGGAGGTTCCGGAATGTCCGGAACATGGTTCTGGCACGTCTGAGAGATGGTTCCGGCATGCCCGGCAGGTGATTCCTGAGTGTCCGGCATGTGGTTCTGGCACCTCTGAGAGGTGGTTCCGGCATGCCCGGCAGTTGGTTACGGAGTGTCTGCCGAGTGGTTCTGGAGTAGCCGGCAGGTGATTCTGGCGTATCCAGCAGGTGGTTCTGGGGAGTGGATCAGGTGGTTCCGGCATACTCGGCAGGTGGTACCGGCGTGTCCGGAACTTGGTTCTGGCAAGTCTGAGAGGTGGTTCCGGCATGCCCACCAGGTGATTCTGGAGTGTCCGGCACGTGGTTCTGGCACCTATGAGAGGTGGTTCTGGCATGCCCGGCAGTTGGTTACGGAGTGTCTGCCGAGTGGTTCTGGAGTAGCCGGCAGGTGATTCTGGCGTATCCAGCAGGTGGTTCTGGGGAGTGGATCAGGTGGTTCCGGCATACTCGGCAGGTGGTACCGGCGTGTCCGGAACATGGTTCTGGCAAGTCTGAGAGGTGGTTCCGGCATGCCCGACAGGTGATTCCGGAGTGTTCGCCAAGTGGTTCTGGCGTAGCCGGCAGTTGATTTTGGCGTGTCCACTAGGTGGTTCTGGGGAGTGGATCAGCTGGTTCCGGCATACTCGGCAGATGGTACCGGCGTGTCCAGAACATGGTTCTGGCAAGTCTGAGAGGTGGTTCCGGCAGGCCCGACAGGTGATTCCGGAGCGTCCGCCAAGTGTTTCTGGCGTACCCGGCAGGTGATTTTGGCATGTCCGACAGGTGTTTCTGGCAAGTCGAGCAGGTGGCTCCGGCATGCTCAGCTGGTGCTTCCGGCGTTTCTGGCACGTGGTTCTGGTGTGTCTGAGAGCTGGTTCTGGCATGTCCGGCAGATGATTCCGGAGTGTCCACCAAGTGGTTGTGGCATAGCTGGCAGGTGATGTTGGCGTGACCGACAGGTGGTACCAGCCAGCCCGGCAGGTGATTCCGGAGTGTCTGCCAAGTGGTTCTGGCGTAGCCGGCAGGTGATTTTGGCGTGTCCAGCAGGTGGTTCCGGCGAGCTCGGCAGGTGGTACCGGCGTGTCCGGAACATGGTTCTGGCATGTCTGAGAGATGGTTCCGTCATGCCCGGCAGGTGATTCCGGAGTGTCCGGCATGTGGTTCTGGCACCTCTGAGAGGTGGTTCCGGCATGCCCGGCAGGTGGTTCCGGAGTGTCTGCCGAGTGGTTCTGGTGTAGCCGGCAGGTGATTTTGCATGTCCGGCAATGGTTCCGGCGAGTCGAGCCGCTGGTTCCGGCATGTCCAGCAGGTGGTTCCGGCATGCCTGGCAGGTGATACCGGAGTGTCCGGCATGTGGTTCTGGCACCTCTGAGAGGTGGTTCCGGAATGCCTGGCATGTGATTCCGGAGTGTCTGCCGAGTGGTTCTGGCGTAGCCGGCAGGTGATTTTGGCGTGTCCAACAGGTGGTTCCGGCGAGCTCGGCAGGTGGTTCCGGCATGTCCGGAACATGGTTCTGGCACGTCTGAGAGATGGTTCCGGCATGCCCGGCAGGTGATTTCGGACTGTCCGGCATGTGGTTCTGGCACCTCTGAGAGGTGGTTCCGGCATGCCCGGCAGTTGGTTACGGAGTGTCTGCCGAGTGTTTCTGGCGTACCCGGCAGGTGATTTTGGCATGTCCGACAGGTGTTTCTGGCAAGTCGAGCAGGTGGCTCCGGCATGCTCGGCAGGTGCTTCCGGCGTCTCCAGCACTTGGTTCTGGTGTGTCTGAGAGCTGGTTCCAGCATGTCCGGCAGATGATTCCGGAGTGTCCACCAAGTGGTTCTGGCATACCCAGCAGGTGATTTTGGCGTGTCAGGGAGGTGGTACCGGTGAGTCGAGCAGGTGGTTCCGGCGTGCTCAGCAGGTGGTTCAGGCGGTTCTGGCAGGTGGTATCCGTCTGTTCGGGGTGTGGTTCCAGCATCTCATGAACACGTTCCTGGCACGTCTGAGATGTGGTTCCAGCCGGCCCGACTGGTGTTTCCGCAGTGTCTGCCAAGCGGTTCTGGCGTACTTGGCAGGTGATTTTGGCATGACTGGCAGGTGGTTCCAGCAATCCTGGCAGGTGATTCCAAAGTGTTCACCAACTGGTTGTGGCGTAGCCGGCAGGTGATTTTTGCGTGATCGGCAGGTGGTTCTGGCGAGTCGAGCAGGTGGTTCCGGCGTGCTCGGCTGGTGCTTCCGGGGTCATTGGCACGGGGTTCTGGCATGTCTGAGAGGTGGTTCCTGCATGCCCGGCAAGTGATTCCGGAGTGTTCGCCAAGTGGTTCTGGCATAGTCGGCAGGTGATTTTGGCATGTCCGGCAGGTGGTTCAGGCGAGTTGAGCAGGTGGTTCCAACGTGCTTGGCAGGTGCTTCCGGCGTCTCCGGCACGTGTTTCTGGCACATCTGACAGGTGGTTCCGGCATGCCCGAAAGGTGATTCCGGTCTGTCCGGTAGGTGGTTCCAGCCTGCATGGCATGTGGTTCTGGTACGTCTCAGAGGTGGTTGCGCATGCCCAACAGGTGATTCCGGCCTGTCCGCCACATGGTTCTGGCACGTCTGAGAGGTGGTTCCGGCATGCCCGGCAGGTCATCCCAGAGAGTCCTCCAAGTGGTTCTGGCATAACACGCAGGTGATTTTGGCGTGTCAGGCAGGTTGTTCCGTTGTGCTTGGCAGGTGGTTCAGGCTTGGCCGGCAGGTGGTTCCAGACTGTCCAGGACGTGTTTCCAGCTTCTCCGGCAGGTGGTTCTGGTACGTCTGAGAGGTGGTTCCGCCATGGCTGGCAGGTGATTCCGGACCGTCCCCCAGGTGGTTCTGGCATAGCCAGCAGTTGATATTGGCCTGTCCGGCAGGTGGTTCCAGCGAGTCGAACAGGTGGCTGCGGCGTGCTCGGCAGGTGGTTCCGGTCTGTCCGGTAGGTGATTCCGGCGTGACCGGCACGAGGTTCTGGCACATATGAGAGGTGGTTCCGGCATGCCCGACAGGTGATTCTGGAGTGTCCGCCACGTGGTTCTGGCGTACCCGGCAGGTGATTTTGGCGTGTCTGGCAGGTGTTTCTTGCAAGTCGAGCATTTGGCTCAGGCATGCTCAGCAGGTGCTTCCAGCGTGTCTGGCACGTGGTTCTGGTGTGTCTGAGAGGTGGTTCTGGCATGTCAGGCAGATGATTCCGGAGTGTCCACCAAGTGGTTGTGGCATACCCGGCAGGTGATTTTAGCGTGTCAGGTAGGTGGTTCCAGCGAGTCGAGTAGGTGGTTCCGGCGTGCTCAGCAGGTGGTTCAGGCGGGTCTGGCAGGTGATTTCGGTCTGTTCGGGGTGTGGTTCTGGCATCTCAGACACATGGTTCTGGCACGTCTGATACGTGGTTCCGGCCGGCCCCACAGGTGTATCCATGGTGTCCGCCAAGTGGTTCTGGCATAGCTGGCAGGTGATGATGGCGTGACCGGCAGGTGGTTCCAGCCAGCCCGGCAGGTGATTCCGAAGAGTTCACCAAATGGTTGTGGCGTAGCCGGCATGTGATTTTGGCGTGTCCAGCAGGTGGTTTTGGCGAGTCGAGCAGGTGGTTCTGGCGTGCTCGGCAGGTGCTTCCGGTGTCATTGGTATGTGGTTCCGGCATGTCTGAGAGGTGGTTCCGCCATGCCCGGCAGGTGATTCCGGAGTGTTCGCCAAGCGGTTCTGGGGTAGCCGGCAGGTGATTTTGCATGTCCGGCAATGGTTCCGGCGAGTCGAGCCGGTGGTTCCGGCATGTCCAGCAGGTGGTTCCGGCATGCCCCGCAGGTGATTCTGGAGTGTCTGGAATGTGGTTCTGGCACCTCTGAGAGGTGGTTCCGGCATGCCCGGCAGGTAATACCGGAGTGTTCCCCAAGTGGTTCTGGCATAGCCGGCAGGTGATTTTGCATGTCCGGCAATGGTTCCGGCGAGTCGAGCCGGTGGTTCCGGCATGTCCGGCAGGTTGTTCTGGCATGTCCAGCACTTGGTTCCAGCATGCCCGGCAGGTGATTCCGGAGTGTGCGGCATGTGGTTCTGGCACCTCTGAGAGGTGGTTCCGGCATCCCGGCAGGAGATACCGGAGTCTCTGGCATTTGGTTCTGGCACCTCTGAGAGGTGGTTCCGGAATGCCTGGCATGTGATTCCGGAGTGTCTGCCGAGTGGTTCTGGCGTAGCCGGCAGTTGATTTTGGCATGTCCACTAGGTGGTTCTAGGGAGTGGATCAGGTGGTTCTGGCATACTCGGCAGGTGGTTCCGGAGTGTCTGCCGAGTGGTTCTGGAGCCAGCCCGGCAGGTGATATCGAAGAGTTCACCAAATGGTTGTGGCGTAGCCGGCAGGTGATTTTGGCGTGTCCAGCAGGTGGTTCCGGCGAGCTCGGCAGGTGGTACCGGCGTGTCCGGAACATGGTTCTGGCACGTCTGAGAGATGGTTCTGGCATGCCCGGCAGGTGATTCCGGAGTGTCCGGCATGTGGTTCTGGCACCTCTGAGAGGTGGTTCCGGCATGCCCGGCAGGTGGTTCCGGAGTGTCTGCCGAGAAGTTCTGGCGTAGCCGGCAGGTGATTCTGGCGTGTCCAGCAGGTGGTTCTGGGGAGTGGATCAGGTGGTTCCGGCATACTCGGCAGGTGGTACCGGCGTGTCCGGAACATGGTTCTGGCAAGTCTGAGAGGTGGTTCCGGCATGCCCGACAGGTGATTCCGGAGTGTTCGCCAAGGGGTCTGGCGTAGCCGGCAGGTCATTTTGCATGTCCGGCGTTGTTTCCGGCGACTCGAGCCGGTGGTTCCGGCATGTCCGGCAGGTGATTCCGGCATGTCCAGCAGGTGGTTCCGGCATGCCCGGCTGGTGATTCCAGAGTGTCCGGCATGTGGTTCTGGCACCTCTGAGACGTGGTTCCGGCATGCCCGGCAGGTGATACCGGAGTGTCTGGCATTTGGTTCTGGCACCTCTGAGAGGTGGTTCCGGAATGCCTGGCATGTGATTCCGGAGTGTCTGCCGAGTGGTTCTGGCATAGCCGGCAGTTGATTTTGGCGTGTCCACTAGGTGGTTCTGGGGAGTCGATCAGCTGGGTCTGGCATACTCGGCAGGTGGTACCGGCGTGTCCAGAACATGGTTCTGGCAAGTCTGAGAGTTGGTTCCGGCATGCCCGCCAGGTGATTCCGGTGTGTCCACCACGTGGTTCTGGCGTAACCGGCAGGTGATTTTGGCGTGTCCAGCAGGTGGTTCCGGCGAGCTCGGCAGGTGGTACCGGCGTGTCCGGAACATGGTTCTGGCACGTCTGAGAGATGGTTCCGGCATGCCCGGCAGGTGATTCCTGAGTGTCCGGCATGTGGTTCTGGCACCTCTGAGAGGTGGTTCCGGCATGCCCGGCAGTTGGTTACGGAGTGTCTGCCGAGTGGTTCTGGAGTAGCCGGCAGGTGATTCTGGCGTATCCAGCAGGTGGTTCTGGGGAGTGGATCAGGTGGTTCCGGCATACTCGGCAGGTGGTACCGGCGTGTCCGGAACTTGGTTCTGGCAAGTCTGAGAGGTGGTTCCGGCATGCCCGCCAGGTGATTCTGGAGTGTCCGGCACGTGGTTCTGGCACCTATGAGAGGTGGTTCTGGCATGCCCGGCAGTTGGTTACGGAGTGTCTGCCGAGTGGTTCTGGAGTAGCCGGCAGGTGATTCTGGCGTATCCAGCAGGTGGTTCTGGGGAGTGGATCAGGTGGTTCCGGCATACTCGGCAGGTGGTACCGGCGTGTCCGGAACATGGTTCTGGCAAGTCTGAGAGGTGGTTCCGGCATGCCCGACAGGTGATTCCGGAGTGTTCGCCAAGTGGTTCTGGCGTAGCCGGCAGTTGATTTTGGCGTGTCCACTAGGTGGTTCTGGGGAGTGGATCAGCTGGTTCCGGCATACTCGGCAGATGGTACCGGCGTGTCCAGAACATGGTTCTGGCAAGTCTGAGAGGTGGTTCCGGCAGGCCCGACAGGTGATTCCGGAGCGTCCGCCAAGTGTTTCTGGCGTACCCGGCAGGTGATTTTGGCATGTCCGACAGGTGTTTCTGGCAAGTCGAGCAGGTGGCTCCGGCATGCTCAGCTGGTGCTTCCGGCGTTTCTGGCACGTGGTTCTGGTGTGTCTGAGAGCTGGTTCTGGCATGTCCGGCAGATGATTCCGGAGTGTCCACCAAGTGGTTGTGGCATAGCTGGCAGGTGATGTTGGCGTGACCGACAGGTGGTACCAGCCAGCCCGGCAGGTGATTCCGGAGTGTCTGCCGAGTGGTTCTGGCATAGCCGGCAGGTGATTTTGGCGTGTCCAGCAGGTGGTTCCGGCGAGCTCGGCAGGTGGTACCGGCGTGTCCGGAACATGGTTCTGGCATGTCTGAGACATGGTTCCGTCATGCCCGGCAGGTGATTCCGGAGTGTCCGGCATGTGGTTCTGGCACCTCTGAGAGGTGGTTCCGGCATGCCCGGCCGGTGGTTCCGGAGTGTCTGCCGAGTGGTTCTGGTGTAGCCGGCAGGTGATTTTGCATGTCCGGCAATGGTTCCGGCGAGTCGAGCCGCTGGTTCCGGCATGTCCAGCAGGTGGTTCCGGCATGCCTGGCAGGTGATACCGGAGTGTCCGGCATGTGGTTCTGGCACCTCTGAGAGGTGGTTCCGGAATGCCTGGCATGTGATTCCGGAGTGTCTGCCGAGTGGTTCTGGCGTAGCCGGCAGGTGATTTTGGCGTGTCCAACAGGTGGTTCCGGCGAGCTCGGCAGGTGGTTCCGGCATGTCCGGAACATGGTTCTGGCACGTCTGAGAGATGGTTCCGGCATGCCCGGCAGGTGATTTCGGACTGTCCGGCATGTGGTTCTGGCACCTCTGAGAGGTGGTTCCGGCATGCCCGGCAGTTGGTTATGGAGTGTCTGCCGAGTGTTTCTGGCGTACCCGGCAGGTGATTTTGGCATGTCCGACAGGTGTTTCTGGCAAGTCGAGCAGGTGGCTCCGGCATGCTCGGCAGGTGCTTCCGGCGTCTCCGGCACTTGGTTCTGGTGTGTCTGAGAGCTGGTTCCAGCATGTCCGGCAGATGATTCCGGAGTGTCCGCCAAGTGGTTCTGGCATACCCAGCAGGTGATTTTGGCGTGTCAGGGAGGTGGTACCGGTGAGTCGAGCAGGTGGTTCCGGCGTGCTCAGCAGGTGGTTCAGGCGGTTCTGGCAGGTGGTATCCGTCTGTTCGGGGTGTGGTTCCAGCATCTCATGAACACGTTTCTGGCACGTCTGAGATGTGGTTCCAGCCGGCCCGACAGGTGTTTCCGCAGTGTCCGCCAAGCGGTTCTGGCGTAGTTGGCAGGTGATTTTGGCATGACTGGCAGGTGGTTCCAGCAATCCTGGCAGGTGATTCCAAAGTGTTCCCCAACTGGTTGTGGCGTAGCCGGCAGGTGATTTTTGCGTGATCGGCAGGTGGTTCTGGCGAGTCGAGCAGGTGGTTCCGGCGTGCTCGGCTGGTGCTTCCGGGGTCATTGGCACGGGGTTCTGGCATGTCTGAGAGGTGGTTCCTGCATGCCCGGCAAGTGATTCCGGAGTGTTCGCCAAGTGGTTCTGGCATAGTCGGCAGGTGATTTTGGCATGTCCGGCAGGTGGTTCAGGCGAGTTGAGCAGGTGGTTCCAACGTGCTTGGCAGGTGCTTCCGGCGTCTCCGGCACGTGTTTCTGGCACATCTGACAGGTGGTTCCGGCATGCCCGAAAGGTGATTCCGGTCTGTCCGGTAGGTGGTTCCAGCCTGCATGGCATGTGGTTCTGGTACGTCTCAGAGGTGGTTGCGCATGCCCAACAGGTGATTCCGGCCTGTCCGCCACATGGTTCTGGCACATCTGAGAGGTGGTTCCGGCATGCCCGGCAGGTCATCGCAGAGAGTCCTCCAAGTGGTTCTGGCATAACACGCAGGTGATTTTGGCGTGTCTGGCAGGTTGTTCCGTTGTGCTTGGCAGGTGGTTCAGGCTTGGCCGGCAGGTGGTTCCAGACTGTCCAGGACGTGTTTCCAGCTTCTCCGGCAGGTGGTTCTGGTACGTCTGAGAGGTGGTTCCGCCATGGCTGGCAGTTGATTCCGGACCGTCCCCCAGGTGGTTCTGGCATAGCCAGCAGTTGATATTGGCCTGTCCGGCAGGTGGTTCCAGCGAGTCGAACAGGTGGCTGCGGCGTGCTCGGCAGGTGGTTCCGGTCTGTCCGGTAGGTGATTCCGGCGTGACCGGCACGAGGTTCTGGCACATATGAGAGGTGGTTCCGGCATGCCCGACAGGTGATTCTGGAGTGTCCGCCACGTGGTTCTGGCGTACCCGGCAGGTGATTTTGGCGTGTCTGGCAGGTGTTTCTTGCAAGTCGAGCATTTGGCTCAGGCATGCTCAGCAGGTGCTTCCAGCGTGTCTGGCACGTGGTTCTGGTGTGTCTGAGAGGTGGTTCTGGCATGTCAGGCAGATGATTCCGGAGTGTCCACCAAGTGGTTGTGGCATACCCGGCAGGTGATTTTAGCGTGTCAGGTAGGTGGTTCCAGCGAGTCGAGTAGGTGGTTCCGGCGTGCTCAGCAGGTGGTTCAGGCGGGTCTGGCAGGTGATTTCGGTCTGTTCGGGGTGTGGTTCTGGCATCTCAGACACATGGTTCTGGCACGTCTGATACGTGGTTCCGGCCGGCCCCACAGGTGTATCCATGGTGTCCGCCAAGTGGTTCTGGCATAGCTGGCAGGTGATGATGGCGTGACCGGCAGGTGGTTCCAGCCAGCCCGGCAGGTGATTCCGAAGAGTTCACCAAATGGTTGTGGCGTAGCCGGCATGTGATTTTGGCGTGTCCAGCAGGTGGTTTTGGCGAGTCGAGCAGGTGGTTCTGGCGTGCTCGGCAGGTGCTTCCGGTGTCATTGGTATGTGGTTCCGGCATGTCTGAGAGTTGGTTCCGCCATGCCCGGCAGGTGATTCCGGAGTGTTCGCCAAGCGGTTCTGGGGTAGCCGGCAGGTGATTTTGCATGTCCGGCAATGGTTCCGGCGAGTCGAGCCGGTGGTTCCGGCATGTCCTGCAGGTGGTTCCGGCATGCCCGGCAGGTGATTCTGGAGTGTCCGGAATGTGGTTCTGGCACCTCTGAGAGGTGGTTCCAGCATGCCCGGCAGGTAATACCGGAGTGTTCCCCAAGTGGTTCTGGCGTAGCCGGCAGGTGATTTTGCATGTCCGGCAATGGTTCCGGCGAGTCGAGCCGGTGGTTCCGGCATGTCCGGCAGGTTGTTCTGGCATGTCCAGCACTTGGTTCCAGCATGCCCGGCAGGTGATTCCGGAGTGTGCGGCATGTGGTTCTGGCACCTCTGAGAGGTGGTTCCGGCATCCCGGCAGGAGATACCGGAGTCTCTGGCATTTGGTTCTGGCACCTCTGAGAGGTGGTTCCGGAATGCCTGGCATGTGATTCCGGAGTGTCTGCCGAGTGGTTCTGGCGTAGCCGGCAGTTGATTTTGGCATGTCCACTAGGTGGTACTGGGGAGTGGATCAGGTGGTTCTGGCATACTCGGCAGGTGGTTCCGGAGTGTCTGCCGAGTGGTTCTGGAGCCAGCCCGGCAGGTGATATCGAAGAGTTCACCAAATGGTTGTGGCGTAGCCGGCAGGTGATTTTGGCGTGTCCAGCAGGTGGTTCCGGCGAGCTCGGCAGGTGGTACCGGCGTGTCCGGAACATGGTTCTGGCACGTCTGAGAGATGGTTCTGGCATGCCCGGCAGGTGATTCCGGAGTGTCCGGCATGTGGTTCTGGCACCTCTGAGAGGTGGTTCCGGCATGCCCGGCAGGTGGTTCCGGAGTGTCTGCCGAGAAGTTCTGGCGTAGCCGGCAGGTGATTCTGGCGTGTCCAGCAGGTGGTTCTGGGGAGTGGATCAGGTGGTTCCGGCATACTCGGCAGGTGGTACCAGCGTGTCCGGAACATGGTTCTGGCAAGTCTGAGAGGTGGTTCCGGCATGCCCGACAGGTGATTCCGGAGTGTTCGCCAAGGGGTCTGGCGTAGCCGGCAGGTCATTTTGCATGTCCGGCGTTGTTTCCGGCGACTCGAGCCGGTGGTTCCGGCATGTCCGGCAGGTGATTCCGGCATGTCCTGCAGGTGGTTCCGTCATGCCAGGCTGGTGATTCCAGAGTGTCCGGCATGTGGTTCTGGCACCTCTGAGACGTGGTTCCGGCATGCCCGGCAGGTGATACCGGAGTGTCTGGCATTTGGTTCTGGCACCTCTGAGAGGTGGTTCCGGAATGCCTGGCATGTGATTCCGGAGTGTCTGCCGAGTGGTTCTGGCATAGCCGGCAGTTGATTTTGGCGTGTCCACTAGGTGGTTCTGGGGAGTCGATCAGCTGGGTCTGGCATACTCGGCAGGTGGTACCGGCGTGTCCAGAACATGGTTCTGGCAAGTCTGAGAGTTGGTTCCGGCATGCCCGCCAGGTGATTCCGGTGTGTCCACCACGTGGTTCTGGCGTAACCGGCAGGTGATTTTGGCGTGTCCAGCAGGTGGTTCCGGCGAGCTCGGCAGGAGGTTCCGGAATGTCCGGAACATGGTTCTGGCACGTCTGAGAGATGGTTCCGGCATGCCCGGCAGGTGATTCCTGAGTGTCCGGCATGTGGTTCTGGCACCTCTGAGAGGTGGTTCCGGCATGCCCGGCAGTTGGTTACGGAGTGTCTGCCGAGTGGTTCTGGAGTAGCCGGCAGGTGATTCTGGCGTATCCAGCAGGTGGTTCTGGGGAGTGGATCAGGTGGTTCCGGCATACTCGGCAGGTGGTACCGGCGTGTCCGGAACTTGGTTCTGGCAAGTCTGAGAGGTGGTTCCGGCATGCCCGCCAGGTGATTCTGGAGTGTCCGGCACGTGGTTCTGGCACCTATGAGAGGTGGTTCTGGCATGCCCGGCAGTTGGTTACGGAGTGTCTGCCGAGTGGTTCTGGAGTAGCCGGCAGGTGATTCTGGCGTATCCAGCAGGTGGTTCTGGGGAGTGGATCAGGTGGTTCCGGCATACTCGGCAGGTGGTACCGGCGTGTCCGGAACATGGTTCTGGCAAGTCTGAGAGGTGGTTCCGGCATGCCCGACAGGTGATTCCGGAGTGTTCGCCAAGTGGTTCTGGCGTAGCCGGCAGTTGATTTTGGCGTGTCCACTAGGTGGTTCTGGGGAGTGGATCAGCTGGTTCCGGCATACTCGGCAGATGGTACCGGCGTGTCCAGAACATGGTTCTGGCAAGTCTGAGAGGTGGTTCCGGCAGGCCCGACAGGTGATTCCGGAGCGTCCGCCAAGTGTTTCTGGCGTACCCGGCAGGTGATTTTGGCATGTCCGACAGGTGTTTCTGGCAAGTCGAGCAGGTGGCTCCGGCATGCTCAGCTGGTGCTTCCGGCGTTTCTGGCACGTGGTTCTGGTGTGTCTGAGAGCTGGTTCTGGCATGTCCGGCAGATGATTCCGGAGTGTCCACCAAGTGGTTGTGGCATAGCTGGCAGGTGATGTTGGCGTGACCGACAGGTGGTACCAGCCAGCCCGGCAGGTGATTCCGGAGTGTCTGCCGAGTGGTTCTGGCATAGCCGGCAGGTGATTTTGGCGTGTCCAGCAGGTGGTTCCGGCGAGCTCGGCAGGTGGTACCGGCGTGTCCGGAACATGGTTCTGGCATGTCTGAGACATGGTTCCGTCATGCCCGGCAGGTGATTCCGGAGTGTCCGGCATGTGGTTCTGGCACCTCTGAGAGGTGGTTCCGGCATGCCCGGCCGGTGGTTCCGGAGTGTCTGCCGAGTGGTTCTGGTGTAGCCGGCAGGTGATTTTGCATGTCCGGCAATGGTTCCGGCGAGTCGAGCCGCTGGTTCCGGCATGTCCAGCAGGTGGTTCCGGCATGCCTGGCAGGTGATACCGGAGTGTCCGGCATGTGGTTCTGGCACCTCTGAGAGGTGGTTCCGGAATGCCTGGCATGTGATTCCGGAGTGTCTGCCGAGTGGTTCTGGCGTAGCCGGCAGGTGATTTTGGCGTGTCCAACAGGTGGTTCCGGCGAGCTCGGCAGGTGGTTCCGGCATGTCCGGAACATGGTTCTGGCACGTCTGAGAGATGGTTCCGGCATGCCCGGCAGGTGATTTCGGACTGTCCGGCATGTGGTTCTGGCACCTCTGAGAGGTGGTTCCGGCATGCCCGGAAGTTGGTTACGGAGTGTCTGCCGAGTGGTTCTGGAGTAGCCGGCAGGTGATTCTGGCGTATCCAGCAGGTGGTTCTGGGGAGTGGATCAGGTGGTTCCGGCATACTCGGCAGGTGGTACCGGCGTGTCCGGAACTTGGTTCTGGCAAGTCTGAGAGGTGGTTCCGGCATGCCCGCCAGGTGATTCTGGAGTGTCCGGCACGTGGTTCTGGCACCTATGAGAGGTGGTTCTGGCATGCCCGGCAGTTGGTTACGGAGTGTCTGCCGAGTGGTTCTTGCGTAGCCGGCAGGTGATTTTGCATGTCCGGCAATGGTTCCGGCGAGTCGAGCCGCTGGTTCCGGCATGTCCAGCAGGTGGTTCCGGCATGCCTGGCAGGTGATACCGGAGTGTCCGGCATGTGGTTCTGGCACCTCTGAGAGGTGGTTCCGGAATGCCTGGCATGTGATTCCGGAGTGTCTGCCGAGTGGTTCTGGCGTAGCCGGCAGGTGATTTTGGCGTGTCCAACAGGTGGTTCCGGCGAGCTCGGCAGGTGGTTCCGGCATGTCCGGAACATGGTTCTGGCACGTCTGAGAGATGGTTCCGGCATGCCCGGCAGGTGATTTCGGACTGTCCGGCATGTGGTTCTGGCACCTCTGAGAGGTGGTTCCGGCATGCCCGGCAGTTGGTTACGGAGTGTCTGCCGAGTGGTTCTGGAGTAGCCGGCAGGTGATTCTGGCGTATCCAGCAGGTGGTTCTGGGGAGTGGATCAGGTGGTTCCGGCATACTCGGCAGGTGCTACCGGCGTGTCCGGAACTTGGTTCTGGCAAGTCTGAGAGGTGGTTCGGGCATGCCCGACAGGTGATTCCGGAGTGTCCGCCACGTGGTTCTGGCGTACCCGGCAGGTGATTTTGGCGTGTCTGGCAGGTGTTTCTTGCAAGTCGAGCATGTGGCTCAGGCATGATCAGCAGGTGCTTCCGGCGTGTCTGGCACGTGGTTCTGGTGTGTCTGAGAGCTGGTTCTGGCATGTCCGGCAGATGATTCCGGAGTGTCCACCAAGTGGTTGTGGCATACCCGGCAGGTGATTTTAGCGTGTCAGGTAGGTGGTTCCGGCGAGTCGAGTAGGTGGTTCCGGCGTGCTCGGCAGGTGGTTCAGGCGAGTCTGGCAGGTGATTTCGGTCTGTTCGGGGTGTGGTTCCGGCATCACAGGCACATGGTTCTGGCACGTCTGATAGGTGGTTCCGGCCAGCCCGACAGGTGTTTCCATGGTGTCCGCCAAGTGGTTCAGGCATAGCTGTCAGGTGATGTTGGCGTGACCGGCAGGTGGTTCCAGCCAACCCGGCAGGTGATTCCGAAGAGTTCACCAAATGGTTGTGGCCTAGCCGGCAGGTGATTTTGGGGTGTCCAGCAGGTGGTTTTGGCGAGTCGAGCAGGTGGTTCTGGCGTGCTCGGCAGGTGCTTCCGGTGTCATTGGCATGTGGTTCCGGCATGTCTGAGAGGTGGTTCCGCCATGCCCGGCAGGTGATTCCGGAGTGTTCGCCAAGCGGTTCTGGGGTAGCCGGCAGGTGATTTTGCATGTCCGGCAATAGTTCCGGCGAGTCGAGCCGGTGGTTCCGGCATGTCCGGCAGGTGGTTCCGGCATGCCCGGCAGGTGATTCTGGAGTGTCCGGAATGTGGTTCTGGCACCTCTGAGAGGTGGTTCCGGCATGCCCGGCAGGTAATACCGGAGTGTTCGTCAAGTGGTTCTGGCGTAGCCGGCAGGTGATTTTGCATGTCCGGCAATGGTTCCGGCGAGTCGAGCCGGTGGTTCCAGCATTTCCGGCAGGTGATTCCCCCATGTCCAGCAGGTGTTTCCGGCATGCCCAACAGGTGATTCCGGACTGTCCGCCACGTGCTTCTGGCACGTCTGAGAGGTGGGTCCAACATGCCCGGCAGGTCATTTCGGAGAGTCGTCCAAGTGGTTCTGGCGTAGCCCGAAGGTGATTTTGGCGTGTCCGGCAGGTGGTTCCGCCGTGCTCGGCAGGTGGTTCAGGCATGGCCGTCACGTGGTTCCAGTCTGTCCAGGACGTGTTTCCAGCTTCTCCGGCAGGTGGTTCTGGTACGTCTGAGAGGTGGTTCCGCCATGGCTGGCAGGCGATTCCGGACCGTCTCCCAGGTGGTTCTGGCATAGCCAGCAGTTGATATTGGCCTGTCCGGCAGGTGGTTCCAGCGAGTCGAACAGGTGGCTCCGGCGTGCTCGGCAGGTGGTTCCGGTCTGTCCGGTAGGTGATTCCGGCGTGTCCGGCACGTGCTTCCGGCACGTCTGAGAGGTGGTTCCGGCATGCGCGACAGGTGGTTTCGGAGTGTCCGCCAGGTGGTTCTGGCGTACCCGGCAGGTGATTTTGGCGTGTCCGGCAGGTGTTTCTGGCGAGTCGAGCAGGTGGCTCCGGCATGCTCGGCAGGTGCTTCCGGCGTCTCCGGCACGTGGTTCTGGTGTGTCTGAGAGCTGGTTCCGGCATGTCCGGCGGATGATTCCGGAGTGTCCGCCAAGTGGTTCTGGCATACCCAGCAGGTGATTTTGGCGTGTCAGGGAGGTGGTACCGGTGAGTCGAGCAGGTGGCTCCGGCGTGCTCGGCAGGTTGTTCAGACGGGTCTGGCAGGTGTTTTCCGTCTGTTCGGGGTGTGTTTCCAGCATCTCATGCACATGGTTCTGGCACGTCTGAGATGTGGTTCCGGCCGGCCCGACAGGTGTCTCCACAGTGTCCGCCAAGTGGTACTGGCGTAGTTGGCAGGTGATTTTGGCATGACCGGCAGGTGGTTCCAGCAAGCCCGGCAGGTTCTTCCGAAGTGTTCCCCAACTGGTTGTGGCGTAGCCGGCAGGTGATTTTTGCGTGTCCGGCAGGTGGTTCTGGCGAGTCGAGCAGGTGGTTCCGGCGTGCTCGGCTGGTGCTTCCGGGGTCATTGGCACGGGGTTCTGGCATGTCTGAGAGGTGGTTCCTGCATGCCCGGCAAGTGATTCCGGAGTGTTCGCCAAGTGGTTCTGGCATAGTCGGCAGGTGATTTTGGCATGTCCGGCAGGTGGTTCAGGCGAGTTGAGCAGGTGGTTCCAACGTGCTTGGCAGGTGCTTCCGGCGTCTCCGGCACGTGTTTCTGGCACATCTGACAGGTGGTTGCGGCATGCCCGAAAGGTGATTCCGGTCTGTCCGGTAGGTGGTTCCAGCCTGCACGGCATGTGGTTCTGGTACGTCTCAGAGGTGGTTGCGCATGCCAACAGGTGATACCGGACTGTCCGCCACATCGTTCTGGCACGTCTGAGAGGTGGTTCCGGCATGCCCGGCAGGTCATCCCAGAGAGTCCTCCAAGTGGTTCTGGCATAGCACGCAGGTGATTTTGGCGTGTCTGGGAGGTTGTTCCGTTGTGCTTGGCAGGCGGTTCAGGCTTGGCCGGCAGGTGGTTCCAGACTGTCCAGGACGTGTTTCCAGCTTCTCCGGCAGGTGGTTCTGGTACGTCTGAGAGGTGGTTCCGCCATGGCTGGGAGGCGATTCCGGACTGTCCCCCAGGTGGTTCTGGCATAGCCAGCAGTTGATATTGGCCTGTCCGGCAGGTGGTTCCAGAGAGTCGAACAGGTGTCTCCGGCGTGCTCGGCAGGTGCTTCTGGGGTCATTGGCACGTGGTTCCGACATATCTGAGAGGTGGTTCCGGCATGCCCGGCAGGTGATTCCGGAGTGTTCGCCAAGTGTTTCCGGCGTAGCCGGCAGGTGATTTTGCATGTCCCGCGGTCGTTCCGGCGGGTCGAGCCGGTGGTTCCGGCGTGTGCGGCAGGTGGTTCCGGTCTGTCCGGCAGGTGGTTCTGTGGTGTCCGGCACAAGGTTCAGTCTGAGAGGCTGTGCCGGCTTGCCCCTCACGTGATTCCGGCTTGTCCCCGAAGTGGTGCTGGTGTAGCGGGCAGGTGATTTTGGCGTGTCCGGCAGGTGGTTCAGGCGAGTTGAGCAGGTGGTTGCGACGTGCTCGGCAGGTGCTTCCGCCGTCTCCGGCACGTGGTTCTGGTGTGTCTGAGAGCTGGTTCCGGCATGTCCGGCAGATGATTCCGGAGTGTCCGCCAAGTGGTTCTGGCATACCCGGCTGGTGATTTGGGCATGTCAGGTAGGTGGTTCCGGCGAGTCGAGCAGGTGGCTCGGCGTGCTCGGCAGGTTGTTCAGACGGGTCTGGCAGGTGTTTTCCGTCTGTTCGGGGTGTGGTTCCAGCATCTCATGCACATGGTTCTGGCACGTCTGAGATGTGGTTCCGGCCGGCCCGACAGGTGTTTCCACAGTGTCCGCCAAGTGGTACTGGCGTAGTTGGCAGGTGATTTTGGCATGACCGGCAGGACGTTCCAGGAAGCCCGGCAGGTGATTCCGAAGTTTTCCCCAACTGGTTGCGGCGTAGCCTGCAGGTGATTTTTGCGTGTCCGGCAGGTGGTTCTGGCGAGTCAAGCAGGTGGTTCCGGCGTGCTCGGCAGGTGCTTCCGGGGTCATTGGCACGTGGTTCTGGCGTATCTGAGAGGTGGTTCCGGCATGCCCGGCAGGTGATTCCGGAGTGTTCGCCAAGTGTTTCCGGCGTAGCCGGCAGGTGATTTTGCATGTCCAGCGGTCGTTCCGGCAGGTCGAGCCGGTGGTTCCGGCGTGTGCGGCAGGTGGTTCCGGTCTGTCCGGCAGGTGGTTCTGTGGTGTCCGGCACGAGGTTCAGTCTGAGAGGCTGTGCCGGCATGCCCCTCACGTGATTCCGGCTTGTCCCCGAAGTGGTGCTGGTGTAGCGTGCAGGTGCTTCCGGCGTCTCCGTCACGTGTTTCTGGCACATCTGACTTGTGGTTCCGACATGCCCAAAAGTTGATTCCGGTCTGTCCGGTAGGTGGTTCCGGCGTGCACGGCACGTGGTTCTGGTACGTGTCAGAGGTGGTTGCGTATGCCCAACAGGTGATTCCGGACTGTCGGCCACGTGCTTCTGGCACGTCTGAGAGGTGGTTCCAACATGCCCGGCAGGTCATTTCGGAGAGTCGTCCAAGTGGTTCTGGCGTAGCCCGCAGGTGATTTTGGCGTGTCCGGCAGGTGGTTCCGCCGTGCTCGGCAGGTGGTTCAGGCATGGCCGTCACGTGGTTCCAGTCTGTCCAGGACGTGTTTCCAGCTTCTCCGGCAGGTGGTTCTGGTACGTCTGAGAGGTGGTTCCGCCATGGCTGGCAGGTGATCCCGGACTGTCCCCCAGGTGGTTCTGGCATAGCCAGCAGTTGATATTGGCCTGTCCGGCAGGTGGTTCCAGTGCTCGGAGCCGTGGCTACATCATTTGATCGGCTGTATGACAGGGTCCTGCCGATTAACGCCGAGGGGTGCAGGGCCGCCCCTTGGTGAAGAATAACCGGCCAGCCCCTCACACAGTTCTGAAACATGTGCTGCTTCTAATTGCCCTTCATTCCTTTTCCTTTCTTTACCTCCTGTTTTCACTCCTTTGGGTGGCTGCTTGGGAGGCACTACCTCCTGGGAAAATTAGATATAGTAAGAGAATGTGGCCACCTGCAGGTAACTTTCAAGATATTTTTCAGTTAATTAATGGAGGAGCACACAGTCCCATTTGAGACCATCAGAAAGGAATCCTGCCCAAATAAGATGTCGAATTAGGTTTATGGCCTCTGTCTGCTTAATGTTTCCTTCTCCCTCCAGTTCTTTGTCTAAATATACATATGCATCGCCCTTCTCAGTTTGTTGGTTAATTGGTTGATCAAGAAGTATCTATATATTATTCTTGACCTTCTGCTTTCTGTTAAAATGTTATAGAGGTTTTCTCCTAAAAGCAATAAATAATAAATAATTGGTGAGTAGAAGGGCCGAGGGGTGCAAGAATGCCCCTCGGTGAAGAATGGCCGGCCAACACCCCCGATATTTTCTGAATTATATGCATGCTTTCTATCAAGGTTATGTGTATACTTATTTCTCTTTTTTATTCTTGAAGATATATAGTTTAGTTTAGCTTTTCAGCCCTTTACTTTACTAACAATATGATACTTTCTCTGGCAGTGTACTTAAGGGACCGTTAGCTCTACAATCTAAAAGACAAAGGAATGCTTCCAGCCCCTAAAGGGCGCGAAAAAGTAAAGATGTTTAACTGCCCGCTGAGAATGCAGATAGCCCTGGGGATAAGACACCCTGGAGTCGCCTTTTGTTCCCATTAACCATCTACACTAATGGCGTAAATGATTGAGGGAGGCAGGGATGGCTCCACCAGGATGTAACCAGACGGGCTGCTGTCCTGTCCGGAGGCCTGGACCTTCTCTCTTTGATTTAAATTTACCATGAATTACAACAGACGCCTAGGTACCTATCTCCTTTAGCTTAGAGACAACAAACACTAGTTAATTGCAGAGAAGGCGATCATTAACCTTATGCTCTATAGAATGGAATGCTAATAAATATTCTTGTGCTCGTTTCTTACTTCCTTATCTCTCTGAGAATATTTGTAAAACTATTTCTGTACTAATCCTGAAAAATATATAAACGACACTTGTGCACAGTAAAGTCGGACTTGCTAACACCAACCCAAGTCTCACATCCCATTTATTTTCCCCTTCCCTCATCGCGCCGACGCCGTCCATCCCTCAGGAACCTGGACTCCGCCGGGGCGGGACCCCGGCATTCCAGCGAGTCGAACAAGTGGCTCCGGCGTTCTTGGCAGGTGGTTCCGGTCTGTCCGGTAGGTGCTTCCGGCGTGTCTGGCACGTGCTTCCGGCACGTCTGAGAGGTGGTTCCGGCATGCGCGACAGGTGATTCCGGAGTGTTCGCCAAGTGTTTCCGGCGTAGCCGGCAGGTGATTTTGCATGTCCAGCGGTCGTTCCGGCGGGTCGAGCCGGTGGTTCCGGCGTGTCCGGCAGGTGGTTCTGGTCTGTCCGTCAGGTGGTTCTGTGGTGTCCGGCACGAGGTTCCGTCTGAGAGGCGGTGCCGGCATGCCCCTCACGTGATTCCGGCTTGTCCCCGAAGTGGTGCAGGTGTAGCGCGCAGGTGCTTCCGGCGTCTCCGGCACGTGTTTCTGGCACATCTGACTGGGGGTTCCGGCATGCCCAAATGTTGATTCCGGTCTGTCCGGTAGGTGGTTCCGGCATGCACGGCACGTGGTTCAGGTACGTGTCAGAGGTGGTTGCGTATGCCCAACAGGTGATTCCGGACTGTCCGCCACGTGCTTCTGGCACGTCTGAGAGGTGGGTCCAACATGCCCGGCAGGTCATTTCGGAGAGTCGTCCAAGTGGTTCTGGCGTAGCCCGAAGGTGATTTTGGCGTGTCCGGCAGGTGGTTCCGCCGTGCTCGGCAGGTGGTTCAGGCATGGCCGTCACGTGGTTCCAGTCTGTCCAGGACGTGTTTCCAGCTTCTCCGGCAGGTGGTTCTGGTACGTCTGAGAGGTGGTTCCGCCATGGCTGGCAGGCGATTCCGGACCGTCTCCCAGGTGGTTCTGGCATAGCCAGCAGTTGATATTGGCCTGTCCGGCAGGTGGTTCCAGCGAGTCGAACAGGTGGCTCCGGCGTGCTCGGCAGGTGGTTCCGGTCTGTCCGGTAGGTGATTCCGGCGTGTCCGGCACGTGCTTCCGGCACGTCTGAGAGGTGGTTCCGGCATGCGCGACAGGTGGTTTCGGAGTGTCCGCCAGGTGGTTCTGGCGTACCCGGCAGGTGATTTTGGCGTGTCCGGCAGGTGTTTCTGGCGAGTCGAGCAGGTGGCTCCGGCATGCTCGGCAGGTGCTTCCGGCGTCTCCGGCACGTGGTTCTGGTGTGTCTGAGAGCTGGTTCCGGCATGTCCGGCGGATGATTCCGGAGTGTCCGCCAAGTGGTTCTGGCATACCCAGCAGGTGATTTTGGCGTGTCAGGGAGGTGGTACCGGTGAGTCGAGCAGGTGGCTCCGGCGTGCTCGGCAGGTTGTTCAGACGGGTCTGGCAGGTGTTTTCCGTCTGTTCGGGGTGTGTTTCCAGCATCTCATGCACATGGTTCTGGCACGTCTGAGATGTGGTTCCGGCCGGCCCGACAGGTGTCTCCACAGTGTCCGCCAAGTGGTACTGGCGTAGTTGGCAGGTGATTTTGGCATGACCGGCAGGTGGTTCCAGCAAGCCCGGCAGGTTCTTCCGAAGTGTTCCCCAACTGGTTGTGGCGTAGCCGGCAGGTGATTTTTGCGTGTCCGGCAGGTGGTTCTGGCGAGTCGAGCAGGTGGTTCCGGCGTGCTCGGCTGGTGCTTCCGGGGTCATTGGCACGGGGTTCTGGCATGTCTGAGAGGTGGTTCCTGCATGCCCGGCAAGTGATTCCGGAGTGTTCGCCAAGTGGTTCTGGCATAGTCGGCAGGTGATTTTGGCATGTCCGGCAGGTGGTTCAGGCGAGTTGAGCAGGTGGTTCCAACGTGCTTGGCAGGTGCTTCCGGCGTCTCCGGCACGTGTTTCTGGCACATCTGACAGGTGGTTGCGGCATGCCCGAAAGGTGATTCCGGTCTGTCCGGTAGGTGGTTCCAGCCTGCACGGCATGTGGTTCTGGTACGTCTCAGAGGTGGTTGCGCATGCCAACAGGTGATACCGGACTGTCCGCCACATCGTTCTGGCACGTCTGAGAGGTGGTTCCGGCATGCCCGGCAGGTCATCCCAGAGAGTCCTCCAAGTGGTTCTGGCATAGCACGCAGGTGATTTTGGCGTGTCTGGGAGGTTGTTCCGTTGTGCTTGGCAGGCGGTTCAGGCTTGGCCGGCAGGTGGTTCCAGACTGTCCAGGACGTGTTTCCAGCTTCTCCGGCAGGTGGTTCTGGTACGTCTGAGAGGTGGTTCCGCCATGGCTGGGAGGCGATTCCGGACTGTCCCCCAGGTGGTTCTGGCATAGCCAGCAGTTGATATTGGCCTGTCCGGCAGGTGGTTCCAGAGAGTCGAACAGGTGTCTCCGGCGTGCTCGGCAGGTGCTTCTGGGGTCATTGGCACGTGGTTCCGACATATCTGAGAGGTGGTTCCGGCATGCCCGGCAGGTGATTCCGGAGTGTTCGCCAAGTGTTTCCGGCGTAGCCGGCAGGTGATTTTGCATGTCCCGCGGTCGTTCCGGCGGGTCGAGCCGGTGGTTCCGGCGTGTGCGGCAGGTGGTTCCGGTCTGTCCGGCAGGTGGTTCTGTGGTGTCCGGCACAAGGTTCAGTCTGAGAGGCTGTGCCGGCTTGCCCCTCACGTGATTCCGGCTTGTCCCCGAAGTGGTGCTGGTGTAGCGGGCAGGTGATTTTGGCGTGTCCGGCAGGTGGTTCAGGCGAGTTGAGCAGGTGGTTGCGACGTGCTCGGCAGGTGCTTCCGCCGTCTCCGGCACGTGGTTCTGGTGTGTCTGAGAGCTGGTTCCGGCATGTCCGGCAGATGATTCCGGAGTGTCCGCCAAGTGGTTCTGGCATACCCGGCTGGTGATTTGGGCATGTCAGGTAGGTGGTTCCGGCGAGTCGAGCAGGTGGCTCGGCGTGCTCGGCAGGTTGTTCAGACGGGTCTGGCAGGTGTTTTCCGTCTGTTCGGGGTGTGGTTCCAGCATCTCATGCACATGGTTCTGGCACGTCTGAGATGTGGTTCCGGCCGGCCCGACAGGTGTTTCCACAGTGTCCGCCAAGTGGTACTGGCGTAGTTGGCAGGTGATTTTGGCATGACCGGCAGGACGTTCCAGGAAGCCCGGCAGGTGATTCCGAAGTTTTCCCCAACTGGTTGCGGCGTAGCCTGCAGGTGATTTTTGCGTGTCCGGCAGGTGGTTCTGGCGAGTCAAGCAGGTGGTTCCGGCGTGCTCGGCAGGTGCTTCCGGGGTCATTGGCACGTGGTTCTGGCGTATCTGAGAGGTGGTTCCGGCATGCCCGGCAGGTGATTCCGGAGTGTTCGCCAAGTGTTTCCGGCGTAGCCGGCAGGTGATTTTGCATGTCCAGCGGTCGTTCCGGCAGGTCGAGCCGGTGGTTCCGGCGTGTGCGGCAGGTGGTTCCGGTCTGTCCGGCAGGTGGTTCTGTGGTGTCCGGCACGAGGTTCAGTCTGAGAGGCTGTGCCGGCATGCCCCTCACGTGATTCCGGCTTGTCCCCGAAGTGGTGCTGGTGTAGCGGGCAGGTGATTTTGGCGTGTCCGGCAGGTGGTTCAGGCGAGTTGAGCAGGTGGTTGCGACGTGCTCGGCAGGTGCTTCCGGCGTCTCCGGCACGTGTTTCTGGCACATCTGACTGGTGGTTCCGGCATGCCCAAAAGTTGATTCCGGTCTATCCGGTAGGTGGCTCTGGCGTGCATGGCACGTGGTTCTGGTATGTCTCAGAGGTGCTTGCGTATGCCCAACAGGTGAGTCCGGACTGTCCGCCACGTGCTTCTGGCACGTCTGAGAGGTGGTTCCGGCATGCCCGGCTGGTCATCTCAGAGAGTCCTCCAAGTGGTTCTGGCATAACACGCAGGTGATTTTGCATGTCCGGCAATGGTTCCGGCGAGTCGAGCCGGTGGTTCCAGCATTTCCGGCAGGTGATTCCCCCATGTCCAGCAGGTGTTTCCGGCATGCCCGGCAGGTGATTCCGGAGTGTCTGCCGCGTGGTTGTGGCGTAGCCGGCAGGTGATTTTGGCGTGTCCAGCAGGTGGTTCCGGCGAGCTCGGCAGGTGGTACCGGCGTGTCCGGAACATGGTTCTGGCATGTCTGAGAGATGGTTCCGTCATGCCCGGCAGGTGATTCCGGAGTGTCCGGCATGTGGTTCTCGCACCTCTGAGAGGTGGTTCCGGCATGCCCGGCCGGTGGTTCCGGAGTGTCTGCCGAGTGGTTCTGGCGTAGCCGGCAGGTGATTTTGCATGTCCGGCAATGGTTCCGGCGAGTCGAGCCGCTGGTTCCGGCATGTCCAGCAGGTGGTTCCGGCATGCCTGGCAGGTGATACCGGAGTGTCCGGCATGTGGTTCTGGCACCTCTGAGAGGTGGTTCCGGAATGCCTGGCATGTGATTCCGGAGTGTCTGCCGAGTGGTTCTGGCGTAGCCGGCAGGTGATTTTGGCGTGTCCAACAGGTGGTTCCGGCGAGCTCGGCAGGTGGTTCCGGCATGTCCGGAACATGGTTCTGGCACGTCTGAGAGATGGTTCCGGCATGCCCGGCAGGTGATTTCGGACTGTCCGGCATGTGGTTCTGGCACCTCTGAGAGGTGGTTCCGGCATGCCCGGCAGTTGGTTACGGAGTGTCTGCCGAGTGGTTCTGGAGTAGCCGGCAGGTGATTCTGGCGTATCCAGCAGGTGGTTCTGGGGAGTGGATCAGGTGGTTCCGGCATACTCGGCAGGTGCTACCGGCGTGTCCGGAACTTGGTTCTGGCAAGTCTGAGAGGTGGTTCGGGCATGCCCGACAGGTGATTCCGGAGTGTCCGCCACGTGGTTCTGGCGTACCCGGCAGGTGATTTTGGCGTGTCTGGCAGGTGTTTCTTGCAAGTCGAGCATTTGGCTCAGGCATGCTCAGCAGGTGCTTCCGGCGTGTCTGGCACGTGGTTCTGGTGTGTCTGAGAGCTGGTTCTGGCATGTCCGGCAGATGATTCCAGAGTGTCCACCAAGTGGTTGTGGCATACCCGGCAGGTGATTTTAGCGTGTCAGGTAGGTGGTTCCGGCGAGTCGAGTAGGTGGTTCCGGCGTGCTCGGCAGGTGGTTCAGGCGAGTCTGGCAGGTGGTTTCGGTCTGTTCGGGGTGTGGTTCCGGCATCACAGGCACATGGTTCTGGCACGTCTGATAGGTGGTTCCGGCCAGCCCGACAGGTGTTTCCATGGTGTCCGCCAAGTGGTTCTGGCATAGCTGTCAGGTGATGTTGGCGTGACCGGCAGGTGGTTCCAGCCAGCCCGGCAGGTGATTCCGACGAGTTCACCAAATGGTTGTGGCCTAGCCGGCAGGTGATTTTGGCGTGTCCAGCAGGTGGTTTTGGCGAGTCGAGCAGGTGGTTCTGGCGTGCTCGGCAGGTGCTTCCGGTGTCATTGGCATGTGGTTCCGGCATGTCTGAGAGGTGGTTCCGCCATGCCCGGCAGGTGATTCCGGAGTGTTCGCCAAGTGGTTCTGGCGTAGCCGGCAGGTGATTTTGCATGTCCGGCAATGGTTCCGGCGAGTCGAGCCGGTGGTTCCGGCATGTCTGGCAGGTGGTTCCGGCATGTCCAGAAGGTAGTTCCGGCATGCCCGGCAGGTGATTCCGGAGTGTCCAGCATGTGGTTCTGGCACCTCTGAGAGGTGGTTCCGGCATTCCCGGCAGGTGATTCCGGAGTGTCTGCCGAGTGGTTCTGGCGTAGCCGGCAGTTGATTTTGGCGTGTCCACTAGGTGGTTCTGGGGAGTGGATCAGCTGGTTCCGGCATACTCGGCAGGTGGTACCGGCGTGTCCAGAACATGGTTCTGGCAAGTCTGAGAGGTGGTTCCGGCACGCCCGACAGGTCATTCCAGAGCGTCCGCCAAGTGTTTCTGGCGTACCCGGCAGGTGATTTTGGCATGTCCGACAGGTGTTTCTTGCGTGTCGAGCAGGTGGCTCAGGCATGCTCAGCTGGTGCTTCCGGCGTCTCTGGCACGTGGTTCTGGTGTGTCTGAGAGCTGGTTCTGGCATGTCCGGCAGATGATTCCGGTGTGTCCACCAAGTGGTTCTGGTATACCTGGCAGGTGATTTTGGCGTGTCAGGAAGGTGGTTCCGGCTAGTTGAGCAGGTGGATCAGGCGTGCTCGCAGGGGGTTCAGGCGGGTCTGGCAGGTGGTTTCGGTCTTTTCGGGTTGTGGTTCCGGCATCTCAGGCACATGGTTCTGGCACGTCTGAGAGGTGGTTGCGGCCGGCCCGACAGGTGTTTCCGGAGTGTCCGCCAAGTGGTTCTGGCGTAGCTGAAATGTGATGTTGGCGTGACCGGCAGGTGGTTCCAGCCAGCCCGGCAGGTGATTCCGGAGTGTCTGCCGCGTGGTTCTGGCGTACCCGGCAGGTGATTTTGGCGTGTCCTGCAATGGTTCCGGCGAGTCGAGCCGGTGGTTCCGGCATGTCCGGCAGGTGATTCCGCCATGTCCAGCAGGTGGTTCCGGCATGCCCGGCAGGTGATTCCGGAGTGTCTGCTGCGTGGTTGTGGCGTAGCCGGCAGGTGATTTTGGCATGTCCAGCAGGTTCTTCCGGCGAGCTCGGCAGGTGGTACCGGCGTGTCCGGAACATGCTTCTGGCACGTCTGAGAGATGGTTCCGGCATGCCCGGCAGGTGATTCCGGAGTGTCCGGCATGTTGTTCAGGCACCTCTGAGATGTGGTTCCGGAATGCCTGGCATGTGATTCCGGAGTGTCTGCCGAGTGGTTCTGGCGTAGCCGGCAGTTGATTTTGGCGTGTCCACTAGGTGGTTCTGGGGAGTGGATCAGCTGGTTCCGGCATACTCGGCAGGTGGTACCGGCGTGTCCAGAACATGGTTCTGGCAAGTCTGAGAGTTGGTTCCGGCACGCCCGACAGGTCATTCCGGAGCGTCCGCCAAGTGTTTCTGGCGTACCCGGCAGGTGATTTTGGCATGTCCGACAGGTGTATCTTGCGAGTCCAGCAGGTGGCTCAGGCATGCTCAGCTGGTGCTTCCGGCGTCTCTGGCACGTGGTTCTGGTGTGTCTGAGAGCTGGTTCTGGCATGTCCGGCAGATGATTCCGGAGTGTCCACCAAGTGGTTCTGGTATACCTGGCAGGTGATTTTGGCATGTCAGGAAGTTGGTTCCGGCTAGTTGAGCAGGTGGATCAGGCGTGCTCGCCAGGGGGTTCATGCGGGTCTTGCAGGTGGTTTCGGTCTGTTCGGGGAGTGGTTCCGGCATCTCAGGCACATGGTTCTGGCACGTCTGAGAGGTGGTTCCGGTCGGCCCGACAGGTGTTTCCATGGTGTCCGCCAATTGGTTCTGGCATAGCTGGCAGGAGATGTTGGCGTGACCGGCAGGTGGTTCCAGCCAGCCCGGCAGGTGATTCCGAAGTGTTCACCAAATTGTTGTGGCGTAGCCGGCAGGTGATGTTGGCGTGTTCAGCAGGTGGTTTTGGCGAGTCGAGCAGGTGGTTCTGGCGTGCTCGGCAGGTGCTTCCGGTGTCATTGGCATGTGGTTCCGGCATGTCTGAGAGGTGGCACCGGCATGCTCGGCAGGTGATTTTGGAGTGTTCGCCAAGTGGTTCTGGCGTAGCCAGCAGGTGATTTGCATGTCCGGCAATGGTTCCGGCGAGTCGAGCCGGTGGTTCCGGCGTGTCCGGCAGGTGGTTCCGGTCTGTCCAGCAGGTGGTTCTGGTGTGTCCGGCACGAGGTTCTGGCACGTCTGAGAGGTTGTGTCGCCAAGCACTTCACCTGATTCCGGCTTGTCCGCAAAGTGGTTCTGGTGTAGCGGGCAGGTGATTTTGGCATGTCCGGCATGTGGGACCGGTGAGTCAAGCAGGTGGTTCCGGCGAGTGTTTCCTGTGTTTCCGGTCTGTCCGGGAGATGGTTCCGACCTGTCCGGCATGTGCTTCTGGCACTTCTGAGAGGTTGTGCTGGCATGCCCGGCAGGTGATTCTGGAGTGTCCGCCAAGTGGTTCTGGCGTAGCCGGCAGGTGATTTTGGTGTGTCCGGCAGGTGGTTATGGGGAGTGGATCAGGCACATCCGGCATTCTCGGAAGGTGCTTCCGCTGTCTCCGGCATGTGGTTGTGGCACCTCTGAGAGGTGGTTCCAGCATGCCCGGCAGGTGATTCCGGAGTGTCCGACAAGTGGTTTTAGCGTAGCCGGGTGGTGATTCCGGCGTGTCCGGCAGGTGGTTCTGGCGAGTGAAGCAGGTGGTTCTGGCATGTCCGGCAGGTGGTTCTGGTCTGTCATGGAGGTGGTTCCGGAGTGTCTGCCGAGCGGTTCTGGCGTAGCCGGCAGGTGATTTTGCATGTCCGGCAATGGTTCCGGCGAGTCGAGCCGGTGGTTCCGGCATTTCCAGCAGGTGGTTCCGGCATGCCCGGCAGGTGATCCCGGACTGTCCCCCAGGTGGTTCTGGCATAGCCAGCAGTTGATATTGGCCTGTCCGGCAGGTGGTTCCAGCGAGTCGAACAGGTGGCTCCGGCGTTCTTGGCAGGTGGTTCCGGTCTGTCTGGTAGGTGTTTCCGGCGTGTCTGGCACGTGCTTCCGGCACGTCTGAGAGGTGGTTCCGTCATGCGCGGCAGGTGATTCCGGAGTGTCCGCCAGGTGGTTCTGGCGTACCCAGCAGGTGATTTTGGCGTGTCCGGCAGGTGTTTCTGGCGAGTCGAGCAGGTGGCTCCGGCATGCTCGGCAGGTGCTTCCGGCGTCTCCGGCACTTGGTTCTGGTGTGTCTGAGAGCTGGTTCCGGCATGTCCGGCAGATGATTCCGGAGTGTCCGCCAAGTGGTTCTGGCATACCCAGCAGGTGATTTTGGCGTGTCAGGGAGGTGGTACCGGTGAGTCGAGCAGGTGGTTCCGGCGTGCTCAGCAGGTGGTTCAGGCGGTTCTGGCAGGTGGTATCCGTCTGTTCGGGGTGTGGTTCCAGCATCTCATGAACACGTTTCTGGCAAGTCTGAGATGTGGTTCCAGCCGGCCCGACAGGTGTTTCCGCAGTGTCCGCCAAGCGGTTCTGGCGTAGTTGGCAGGTGATTTTGGCATGACTGGCAGGTGGTTCCAGCAAGCCTGGCAGGTGATTCCAAAGTGTTCACCAACTGGTTGTGGCGTAGCCGGCAGGTGATTTTTGCGTGATCGGCAGGTGGTTCTGGCGAGTCGAGCAGGTGGTTCCGGCGTGCTCGGCTGGTGCTTCCGGGGTCATTGGCACGGGGTTCTGGCATGTCTGAGAGGTGGTTCCTGCATGCCCGGCAAGTGATTCCGGAGTGTTCGCCAAGTGTTTCCGGCGTAGCCGGCAGGTGATTTTGCATGTCCAGCGGTCGTTCCGGCGGGTCGAGCCGGTGGTTCCGGCGTGTCTGGCAGGTGGTTCTGGTCTGTCCGGCAGGTGGTTCTGTGGTGTCCGGCACGAGGTTCAGTCTGAGAGGCTGTGCCGGCATGCCCCTCACGCGATTCCGGCTTGTCCCCGAAGTGGTGCTGGTGTAGCGGGCAGGTGATTTTGGCGTGTCCGGCAGGTTGTTCAGGCGAGTTGAGCAGGTGGTTGCGACGTGCTCGTCAGGTGCTTCCGGCGTCTCCGGCACGTGTTTCTGGCACATCTGACTGGTGGTTCCGGCATGCCCAAAAGTTGATTCCGGTCTGTCCGGTAGGTGGTTCCGGCGTGCACGGCACGTGGTTCTGGTACGTGTCAGAGGTGGTTGCGTATGCCCAACAGGTGATTCCGGACTGTCCGCCACGTGCTTCTGGCACGTCTGAGAGGTGGTTCCAACATGCCCGGCAGGTCATTTCGGAGAGTCGTCCAAGTGGTTCTGGCGTAGCCCGCAGGTGATTTTGGCGTGTCCGGCAGGTGGTTCCGCCGTGCTCGGCAGGTGGTTCAGGCATGGCCGTCACGTGGTTCCAGTCTGTCCAGGACGTGTTTCCAGCTTCTCCGGCAGGTGGTTCTGGTACGTCTGAGAGGTGGTTCCGCCATGGCTGGCAGGTGATCCCGGACTGTCCCCCAGGTGGTTCTGGCATAGCCAGCAGTTGATATTGGCCTGTCCGGCAGGTGGTTCCAGCGAGTCGAACAGGTGGCTCCGGCGTTCTTGGCAGGTGGTTCCAGTCTGTCCGGTAGGTGTTTCCGCCGTGTCTGGCACGTGCTTCCGGCACGTCTGAGAGGTGGTTCCGTCATGCGCGGCAGGTGATTCCGGAGTGTCCGCCAGGTGGTTCTGGCGTACCCAGCAGGTGATTTTGGCGTGTGCGGCAGGTGTTTCTGGCGAGTCGAGCAGGTGGCTCCGGCATGCTCGGCAGGTGCTTCCGGCGTCTCCGGCACTTGGTTCTGGTGTGTCTGAGAGCTGGTTCCGGCATGTCCGGCAGATGATTCCGGAGTGTCCGCCAAGTGGTTCTGGCATACCAAGCAGGTGATTTTGGCGTGTCAGGGAAGTGGTACCGGTGAGTCGAGCAGGCGGTTCCGGCGTGCTCAGCAGGTGGTTCAGGCGGTTCTGGCAGGTGGTATCCGTCTGTTCGGGGTGTGGTTCCAGCATCTCATGAACACGATTCTGGCAAGTCTGAGATGTGGTTCCAGCCGGCCCGACAAGTGTTTCCGCAGTGTCCGCCAAGCGGTTCTGGCATAGTTGGCAGGTGATTTTGGCATGACTGGCAGGTGGTTCCAGCAAGCCTGGCAGGTGATTCCAAAGTGTTCACCAACTGGTTGTGGCGTAGCCGGCAGGTGATTTTGGCATGTCCGGCAGGTGCTTCAGGCGAGTTGAGCAGGTGGTTCCAACGTGCTTGGCAGGTGCTTCCGGCGTCTCCGGCACGTGTTTCTGGCACATCTGACAGGTGGTTCCGGCATGCCCGAAAGGTGATTCCGGTCTGTCCGGTAGGTGGTTCCAGCCGGCACGGCATGTGGTTCTGGTACGTCTCAGAGGTGGTTGCGCATGCCCAACAGGTGATTCCGGACTGTCCGCCACATGGTTCTGGCACGTCTGAGAGGTGGTTCCGGCATGCCCGGCAGGTCATCCCAGAGAGTCCTCCAAGTGGTTCTGGCATAACACGCAGGTGATTTTGGCGTGTCAGGCAGGTTGTTCCGTTGTGCTTGGCAGGTGGTTCAGGCTTGGCCGGCAGGTGGTTCCAGACTGTCCAGGACGTGTTTCCAGCTTCTCCGGCAGGTGGTTCTGGTACGTCTGAGAGGTGGTTCCGCCATGGCTGGCAGGTGATTCCGGACCGTCCCCCAGGTGGTTCTGGCATAGCCAGCAGTTGATATTGGCCTGTCTGGCAGGTGGTTCCAGAGAGACGAACAGGTGGCTCCGGCGTGCTCGGCAGGTGGTTCCGGTCTGTCCGGTAGGTCATTCCGGCGTGCACGGCACGTGGTTCTGGTACGTGTCAGAGGTGGTTGCGTATGCCCAACAGGTGATTCCGGACTGTCCGCCACGTGCTTCTGGCACGTCTGAGAGGTGGTTCCAACATGCCCGGCAGGTCATTTCGGAGAGTCGTCCAAGTGGTTCTGGCGTAGCCCGCAGGTGATTTTGGCGTGTCCGGCAGGTGGTTCCGCCGTGCTCGGCAGGTGGTTCAGGCATGGCCGTCACGTGGTTCCAGTCTGTCCAGGACGTGTTTCCAGCTTCTCCGGCAGGTGGTTCTGGTACGTCTGAGAGGTGGTTCCGCCATGGCTGGCAGGTGATCCCGGACTGTCCCCCAGGTGGTTCTGGCATAGCCAGCAGTTGATATTGGCCTGTCCGGCAGGTGGTTCCAGCGAGTCGAACAGGTGGCTCCGGCGTTCTTGGCAGGTGGTTCCGGTCTGTCCGGTAGGTGTTTCCGGCGTGTCCGGCACGTCCTTCCGGCACGTCTGAGACGTGGTTCCGGCATGCGCGGCAGGTGATTCCGTAGTTTCCGCCAGGTGGTTCTTGCGTACCAGGCAGGTGATTTTGGCGTGTCCAGCAGGTGTTTCTGGCGAGTCGAGCAGGTGGCTCCGGCATGCTCGGCAGGTGCTTCCGGCGTCTCCGGCACTTGGTTCTGGTGTGTCTGAGAGCTGGTTCCGGCATGTCCGGCAGATGATTCCGGAGTGTCCGCCAAGTGGTTCTGGCATACCCAGCAGGTGATTTTGGCGTGTCAGGGAGGTGGTACCAGTGAGTCGAGCAGGTGGTTCCGGCGTGCTCAGCAGGTGGTTCAGGCGGTTCTGGCAGGTGGTATCCGTCTGTTCGGGGTGTGGTTCCAGCATCTCATGAACACGTTTCTGGCACGTCTGAGATGTGGTTCCAGCCGGCCCGACAGGTGTTTCCGCAGTGTCCGCCAAGCGGTTCTGGCGTAGTTGGCAGGTGATTTTGGCATGACTGGCAGGTGGTTCCAGCAAGCCTGGCAGGTGATTCCAAAGTGTTCCCCAACTGGTTGTGGCGTAGCCGGCAGGTGATTTTTGCGTGATCGGCAGGTGGTTCTGGCGAGTCGAGCAGGTGGTTCCGGCGTGCTCGGCTGGTGCTTCCGGGGTCATTGGCACGGGGTTCTGGCATGTCTGAGAGGTGGTTCCTGCATGCCCGGCAAGTGATTCCGGAGTGTTCGCCAAGTGGTTCTGGCATAGTCGGCAGGTGATTTTGGCATGTCCGGCAGGTGGTTCAGGCGAGTTGAGCAGGTGGTTCCAACGTGCTTGGCAGGTGCTTCCGGCGTCTCCGGCACGTGTTTCTGGCACATCTGACAGGTGGTTGCGGCATGCCCGAAAGGTGATTCCGGTCTGTCTGGTAGGTGGTTCCAGCCTGCACGGCATGTGGTTCTGGTACGTCTCAGAGGTGGTTGCGCATGCCAACAGGTGATACCGGACTGTCCGCCACATGGTTCTGGCACGTCTGAGAGGTGGTTCCGGCATGCCCGGCAGGTCATCCCAGAGAGTCCTCCAAGTGGTTCTGGCATAACACGCAGGTGATTTTGGCGTGTCTGGGAGGTTGTTCCGTTGTGCTTGGCAGGCGGTTCAGGCTTGGCCGGCAGGTGGTTCCAGACTGTCCAGGACGTGTTTCCAGCTTCTCCGGCAGGTGGTTCTGGTACGTATGAGAGGGGGTTCCGCCATGGCTGGGAGGCGATTCCGGACTGTCCCCCAGGTGGTTCTGGCATAGCCAGCAGTTGATATTGGCCTGTCCGGCAGGTGGTTCCAGCGAGTCGAACAGGTGGCTCCGGCGTGCTCGGCAGGTGGTTCCGGTCTGTCCGGTAGGTGATTCCGGCGTGTCCGGCACGTGCTTCCGGCACGTCTGAGAGGTGGTTCCGGCATGCGCGACAGGTGGTTTCGGAGTGTCCGCCAGGTGGTTCTTGCGTACCCGGCAGGTGATTTTGGCGTGTCCGGCAGGTGTTTCTGGCGAGTCGAGCAGGTGGCTCCGGCATGCTCGGCAGGGGCTTCCGGCGTCTCCGGCACGTGGTTCTGGTGTATCTGAGAGCTGGTTCCGGCATGTCTGGCAGATGATTCCGGAGTGTCCGCCAAGTGGTTCTGGCATACCCGGCTGGTGATTTGGGCATGTCAGGTAGGTGGTTCCGGCGAGTCGAGCAGGTGGCTCCGGCGTGCTCGGCAGGTTGTTCAGACGGGTCTGGCAGGTGTTTTCCGTCTGTTCGGGGTGTGGTTCCAGCATCTCATGCACATGGTTCTGGCACGTCTGAGATGTGGTTCCGGCCGGCCCGACAGGTGTTTCCACAGTGTCCGCCAAGTGGTACTGGCGTAGTTGGCAGGTGATTTTGGCATGACCGGCAGGTGGTTCCAGCAAGCCCGGCAGGTGATTCCGAAGTGTTCCCCAACTGGTTGTGGCGTAGCCGGCAGGTGATTTTTGCGTGTCCGGCAGGTGGTTCTGGCGAGTCGAGCAGGTGGTTCCGGCGTGCTCGGCAGGTGCTTCCGGGGTCATTGGCACGTGGTTCTGGCATATCTGAGAGGTGGTTCCGGCATGCCCGGCAGGTGATTCCGGAGTGTTCGCCAAGTGTTTCCGGCGTAGCCGGCAGGTGATTTTGCATGTCCAGCGGTCGTTCCGGCGGGTCGAGCCGGTGGTTCCGGCGTGTGCGGCAGGTGGTTCCGGTCTGTCCGGCAGGTGGTTCTGTGGTGTCCGGCACGAGGTTCAGTCTGAGATGCTGTGCCGGCATGCCCCTCACGTGATTCCGGCTTGTCCACGAAGTGGTGCTGGTGTAGCGGGCAGGTGATTTTGGCGTGTCCGGCAGGTGGTTCAGGCGAGTTAGGCAGGTGGTTGCGACGTGCTCGGCAGGTGCTTCCGGCGTCTCCGGCACGTGTTTCTGGCACATCTGACTGGTGGTTCCGGCATGCCCAAAAGTTGATTCCGGTCTGTCCGGTAGGTGGTTCCGGCGTGCACGGCACGTGGTTCTGGTACGTGTCAGAGGTGGTTGCGTATGCCCAACAGGTGATTCCGGACTGTCCGCCACGTGCTTCTGGCACGTCTGAGAGGTGGTTCCAACATGCCCGGCAGGTCATTTCGGAGAGTCGTCCAAGTGGTTCTGGCATAGTCCGCAGGTGATTTTGGCGTGTCCGGCAGGTGGTTCCGCCGTGCTCGGCAGGTGGTTCAGGCATGGCCGTCACGTGGTTCCAGTCTGTCCAGGACGTGTTTCCAGCTTCTCCGGCAGGTGGTTCTGGTACGTCTGAGAGGTGGTTCCGCCATGGCTGGCAGGTGATCCCGGACTGTCCCCCAGGTGGTTCTGGCATAGCCAGCAGTTGATATTGGCCTGTCCGGCAGGTGGTTCCAGCGAGTCGAACAGGTGGCTCCGGCGTTCTTGGCAGGTGGTTCCGGTCTGTCCGGTAGGTGTTTCCGGCGTGTCCGGCACGTCCTTCCGGCACGTCTGAGACGTGGTTCCGGCATGCGCGGCAGGTGATTCCGTAGTTTCCGCCAGGTGGTTCTTGCGTACCAGGCAGGTGATTTTGGCGTTCCGGCAGGTGTTTCTGGCGAGTCGAGCAGGTGGCTCCGGCATGCTCGGCAGGTGCTTCCGGCGTCTCCGGCACTTGGTTCTGGTGTGTCTTAGAGCTGGTTCCGGCATGTCCGGCAGATGATTCCGGAGTGTCCGCCAAGTGGTTCTGGCATACCCAGCAGGTGATTTTGGCGTGTCAGGGAGGTGGTACCAGTGAGTCGAGCAGGTGGTTCCGGCGTGCTCAGCAGGTGGTTCAGGCGGTTCTGGCAGGTGGTATCCGTCTGTTCGGGGTGTGGTTCCAGCATCTCATGAACACGTTTCTGGCACGTCTGAGATGTGGTTCCAGCCGGCCCGACAGGTGTTTCCGCAGTGTCCGCCAAGCGGTTCTGGCGTAGTTGGCAGGTGATTTTGGCATGACTGGCAGGTGGTTCCAGCAAGCCTGGCAGGTGATTCCAAAGTGTTCCCCAACTGGTTGTGGCGTAGCCGGCAGGTGATTTTTGCGTGATCGGCAGGTGGTTCTGGCGAGTCGAGCAGGTGGTTCCGGCGTGCTCGGCTGGTGCTTCCGGGGTCATTGGCACGGGGTTCTGGCATGTCTGAGAGGTGGTTCCTGCATGCCCGGCAAGTGATTCCGGAGTGTTCGCCAAGTGGTTCTGGCATAGTCGGCAGGTGATTTTGGCATGTCCGGCAGGTGGTTCAGGCGAGTTGAGCAGGTGGTTCCAACGTGCTTGGCAGGTGCTTCCGGCGTCTCCGGCACGTGTTTCTGGCACATCTGACAGGTGGTTCCGGCATGCCCGAAAGGTGATTCCGGTCTGTCCGGTAGGTGGTTCCAGCCGGCACGGCATGTGGTTCTGGTACGTCTCAGAGGTGGTTGCGCATGCCCAACAGGTGATTCCGGACTGTCCGCCACATGGTTCTGGCACGTTTGAGAGGTGGTTCCGGCATGCCCGGCAGGTCATCCCAGAGAGTCCTCCAAGTGGTTCTGGCATAACACGCAGGTGATTTTGGCGTGTCTGGCAGGTTGTTCCGTTGTGCTTGGCAGGTGGTTCAGGCTTGGCCGGCAGGTGGTTCCAGACTGTCCAGGACGTGTTTCCCGCTTCTCCGGCAGGTGGTTCTGGTACGTCTGAGAGGAGGTTCCGCCATGGCTGGCAGGCGATTCCGGACCGTCTCCCAGGTGGTTCTGGCATAGCCAGCAGTTGATATTGGCCTGTCCGGCAGGTGGTTCCAGCGAGTCGAACAGGTGGCTCCGGCGTGCTCGGCAGGTGGTTCCGGTCTGTCCGGTAGGTGATTCCGGCGATCCGGCACGTGCTTCCGGCACGTCTGAGAGGTGGTTCCGGCATGCGCGACAGGTGGGTTCGGAGTGTCCGCCAGGTGGTTCTGGCGTACCCGGCAGGTGATTTTGGCGTGTCTGGCAGGTGTTTCTGGCGAGTCGAGCAGGTGGCTCCGGCATGCTCGGCAGGTGCTTCCGGCGTCTCCGGCACGTGTTTCTGGCACATCTGACTGGTGGTTCCGGCATGCCCGAAAGGTGATTCCGGTCTGTCCGGTAGGTGGTTCCGGCGTGCACGGCACGTGGTTCTGGTACGTCTCAGAGGTGGTTGCGTATGCCCAACAGGTGATTCCGGACTGTCCGCCACGTGCTTCTGGCACGTCTGAGAGGTGGTTCCAACATGCCCGGCAGGTCATTTCGGAGAGTCGTCCAAGTGGTTCTGGCATGGCCCGCAGGTGATTTTGGCGTGTCCGGCAGGTGGTTCCGCCGTGCTCGGCAGGTGGTTCAGGCATGGCCGTCACGTGGTTCCAGTCTGTCCAGGACGTGTTTCCAGCTTCTCCGGCAGGTGGTTCTGGTACCTCTGAGAGGTGGTTCCGCCATGGCTGGCAGGTGATCCCGGACTGTCCCCCAGGTGGTTCTGGCATAGCCAGCAGTTGATATTGGCCTCTCCGGCAGGTGGTTCCAGCGAGTCGAACAGGTGGCTCCGGCGTTCTTGGCAGGTGGTTCCGGTCTGTCCGGTAGGTGTTTCCGGCGTGTCTGGCACGTGCTTCCGGCACGTCTGAGAGGTGGTTCCGGCATGCGCGGCAGGTGATTCCATAGTGTCCGCCAGGTGGTTCTGGCATACCCGGCAGGTGATTTTGGCGTGTCCGGCAGGTGTTTCTGGCGAGTCGAGCAGGTGGCTCCGGCATGCTCGGCAGGTGCTTCCGGCGTCTCCGGCACGTGGTTCTGGTGTGTCTGAGAGCTGGTTCCGGCATGTCCGGCAGATGATTCCGGAGTGTCCGCCAAGTGGTTCTGGCATACCCAGCAGGTGATTTTGGCGTTTCAGGGAGGTGGTACCGGTGAGTCGAGCAGGTGGTTCCGGCGTGCTCAGCATGTGGTTCAGGCGGTTCTGGCAGGTGGTATCCGTCTGTTCGGGGTGTGGTTCCAGCGTCTCATGAACACGTTTCTGGCACGTCTGAGATGTGGTTCCAGCCGGCCCGACAGGTGTTTCCGCAGTGTCCGCCAAGCGGTTCTGGCGTAGTTGGCAGGTGATTTTGGCATGACTGGCAGGTGGTTCCAGCAAGCCTGGCAGGTGATTCCAAAGTGTTCCCCAACTGGTTGTGGCGTAGCCGGCAGGTGATTTTTGCGTGATCAGCAGGTGGTTCTGGCGAGTCGAGCAGATGGTTTCGGCGTGCTCGGCTGGTGCTTCCGGGGTCATTGGCACAGGATTCTGGCATGTCTGAGAGGTGGTTCCTGCATGCCCGGCAAGTGATTCCGGAGTGTTCGCCAAGTGGTTCTGGCATAGTCGGCAGGTGATTTTGGCATGTCCGGCAGGTGGTTCAGGCGAGTTGAGCAGGTGGTTCCAACGTGCTTGGCAGGTGCTTCCGGCGTCTCCGGCACGTGTTTCTGGCACATCTGACAGGTGGTTCCGGCATGCCCGAAAGGTGATTCTGGTCTGTCCGGTAGGTGGTTCCAGCCTGCACGGCATGTGGTTCTGGTACGTCTCAGAGGTGGTTGCGCATGCCCAACAGGTGATTCCGGACTGTCCGCCATATGGTTCTGGCACGTCTGAGAGGTGGTTCCGGCATGCCCGGCAGGTCATCCCAGAGAGTCCTCCAAGTGGTTCTGGCATAACACGCAGGTGATTTTGGCGTGTCTGGCAGGTTGTTCCGTTGTGCTTGGCAGGTGGTTCAGGCTTGGCCGGCAGGTGGTTCCAGACTGTCCAGGACGTGTTTCCAGCTTCTCCGGCAGGTGGTTCTGGTACGTCTGAGAGGTGGTTCCGCCATGGCTGGCAGGCGATTCCGGACCGTCTCCCAGGTGGTTCTGGCATAGCCAGCAGTTGATATTGGCCTCTCCGGCAGGTGGTTCCAGCGAGTCGAACAGGTGGCTCCGGCGTGCTCGGCAGGTGGTTCCGGTCTGTCCTGTAGGTGATTCCGGCGTATCCGGCACGTGCTTCCGGCACTTCTGAGAGGTGGTTCCGGCATGCGCGACAGGTGGTTTCGGAGTGTCCGCCAGGTGGTTCTGGCGAACCCGGCAGGTGATTTTGGCGTGTCCGGCAGGTGTTTCTGGCGAGTCGAGCAGGTGGCTCCGGCATGCTCGGCAGGTGCTTCCGGCGTCTCCGGCACGTGGATCTGGAGTATCTGAGAGCTGGTTCCGGCATGTCCGGCAGATGATTCCGGAGTGTCCGCCAAGTGGTTCTGGCATACCCAGCTGGTGATTTGGGCATGTCAGGTAGGTGGTTGCGGCGAGTTGAGCAGGTGGCTCCGGCGTGCTCGGCAGGTTGTTCAGACGGGTCTGGCAGGTGTTTTCCGTCTGTTCGGGGTGTGGTTCCAGCATCTCATGCACATGGTTCTGGCACGTCTGAGATGTGGTTCCGGCCGGCCCGACACGTGTTTCCACAGTGTCCGCCAAGTGGTACTGGCGTAGTTGGCAGGTGATTTTGGCATGACCGGCAGGTGGTTCCAGCAAGCCCGGCAGGTTCTTCCGAAGTGTTCCCCAACTGGTTGTGGCGTAGCCGGCAGGTGATTTTTGCGTGTCCGGCAGGTGGTTCTGGCGAGTCGAGCAGGTGGTTCCGGCGTGCTCGGCAGGTGCTTCCGGGGTCATTGGCACGTGGTTCTGGCATATCTGAGAGGTGGTTCCGGCATGCCCGGCAGGTGATTCCGGAGTGTTCGCCAAGTGTTTCCGGCGTAGCCGGCAGGTGATTTTGCATGTCCAGCGGTCGTTCCGGCGGGTCGAGCCGGTGGTTCCGGCGTGTGCGGCAGGTGGTTCCGGTCTGTCCGGCAGGTGGTTCTGTGGTGTCCGGCACGAGGTTCAGTCTGAGATGCTGTGCCGGCATGCCCCTCACGTGATTCTGGCTTGTCCCCGAAGTGGTGCTGGTGTAGCGGGCAGGTGATTTTGGCGTGTCCGGCAGGTGGTTCAGGCGAGTTGAGCAGGTGGTTGCGACGTGCTCGGCAGGTGCTTCCGGCGTCTCCGGCACGTGTTTCTGGCACATCTGACTGGTGGTTCCGGCATGCCCAAAAGTTGATTCCGGTCTGTCCGGTAGGTGATTCCGGCGTGTCCGGCACGTGCTTCCGGCACGTCTGAGAGGTGGTTCCGGCATGCGCGACAGGTGGGTTCGGAGTGTCCGCCAGGTGGTTCTGGCGTACCCGGCAGGTGATTTTGGCGTGTCCGGCAGGTGTTTCTGGCGAGTCGAGCAGGTGGCTCCGGCATGCTCGGCAGGTGCTTCCGGCGTCTCCGGCACGTGGATCTGGTGTATCTGAGAGCTGGTTCCGGCATGTCCGGCAGATGATTCCGGAGTGTCCGCCAAGTGGTTCTGGCATACCCAGCTGGTGATTTGGGCATGTCAGGTAGGTGGTTCCGGCGAGTCGAGCAGGTGGCTCCGGCGTGCTCGGCAGGTTTTTCAGACGGGTCTGGCAGGTGTTTTCCGTCTGTTCTGGGTGTGGTTCCAGCATCTCATGCACATGGTTCTGGCACGTCTGAGATGTGGTTCCGGCCGGCCCGACAGGTGTTTCCACAGTGTCCGCCAAGTGGTACTGGCGTAGTTGGCAGGTGATTTTGGCATGACCGGCAGGTGGTTCCAGCAAGCCCGGCAGGTGATTCCGAAGTGTTCCCCAACTGGTTGTGGCGTAGCCGGCAGGTGATTTTTGCGTGTCCGGCAGGTGGTTCTGGCGAGTCGAGCAGGTGGTTCCGGCGTGCTCGGCAGGTGCTTCCGGGGTCATTGGCACGTGGTTCTGGCATATCTGAGAGGTGGTTCCGGCATGCCCGGCAGGTGATTCCGGAGTGTTCGCCAAGTGTTTCCGGCGTAGCCGGCAGGTGATTTTGCATGTCCAGCGGTCTTTCCAGCGGGTCCAGCCGGTGGTTCCGGCGTGTCCGGCAGGTGGTTCCGGTCTGTCCGGCAGGTGGTTCTGTGGTGTCCGGCACGAGGTTCAGTCTGAGAGGCTGTGCCGGCATGCCCCTCACGTGATTCCGGCTTGTCCCCGAAGTGGTGCTGGTGTAGCGGGCAGGTGCTTCCGGCGTCTCCGTCACGTGTTTCTGGCACATCTGACTTGTGGTTCCGACATGCCCAAAAGTTGATTCCGGTCTGTCCGGTAGGTGGTTCCGGCGTGCACGGCACGTGGTTCTGGTACGTGTCAGAGGTGGTTGCGTATGCCCAACAGGTGATTCCGGACTGTCGGCCACGTGCTTCTGGCACGTCTGAGAGGTGGTTCCAACATGCCCGGCAGGTCATTTCGGAGAGTCGTCCAAGTGGTTCTGGCGTAGCCCGCAGGTGATTTTGGCGTGTCCGGCAGGTGGTTCCGCCGTGCTCGGCAGGTGGTTCAGGCATGGCCGTCACGTGGTTCCAGTCTGTCCAGGACGTGTTTCCAGCTTCTCCGGCAGGTGGTTCTGGTACGTCTGAGAGGTGGTTCCGCCATGGCTGGCAGGTGATCCCGGACTGTCCCCCAGGTGGTTCTGGCATAGCCAGCAGTTGATATTGGCCTGTCCGGCAGGTGGTTCCAGTGCTCGGAGCCGTGGCTACATCATTTGATCGGCTGTATGACAGGGTCCTGCCGATTAACGCCGAGGGGTGCAGGGCCGCCCCTTGGTGAAGAATAACCGGCCAGCCCCTCACACAGTTCTGAAACATGTGCTGCTTCTAATTGCCCTTCATTCCTTTTCCTTTCTTTACCTCCTGTTTTCACTCCTTTGGGTGGCTGCTTGGGAGGCACTACCTCCTGGGAAAATTAGATATAGTAAGAGAATGTGGCCACCTGCAGGTAACTTTCAAGATATTTTTCAGTTAATTAATGGAGGAGCACACAGTCCCATTTGAGACCATCAGAAAGGAATCCTGCCCAAATAAGATGTCGAATTAGGTTTATGGCCTCTGTCTGCTTAATGTTTCCTTCTCCCTCCAGTTCTTTGTCTAAATATACATATGCATCGCCCTTCTCAGTTTGTTGGTTAATTGGTTGATCAAGAAGTATCTATATATTATTCTTGACCTTCTGCTTTCTGTTAAAATGTTATAGAGGTTTTCTCCTAAAAGCAATAAATAATAAATAATTGGTGAGTAGAAGGGCCGAGGGGTGCAAGAATGCCCCTCGGTGAAGAATGGCCGGCCAACACCCCCGATATTTTCTGAATTATATGCATGCTTTCTATCAAGGTTATGTGTATACTTATTTCTCTTTTTTATTCTTGAAGATATATAGTTTAGTTTAGCTTTTCAGCCCTTTACTTTACTAACAATATGATACTTTCTCTGGCAGTGTACTTAAGGGACCGTTAGCTCTACAATCTAAAAGACAAAGGAATGCTTCCAGCCCCTAAAGGGCGCGAAAAAGTAAAGATGTTTAACTGCCCGCTGAGAATGCAGATAGCCCTGGGGATAAGACACCCTGGAGTCGCCTTTTGTTCCCATTAACCATCTACACTAATGGCGTAAATGATTGAGGGAGGCAGGGATGGCTCCACCAGGATGTAACCAGACGGGCTGCTGTCCTGTCCGGAGGCCTGGACCTTCTCTCTTTGATTTAAATTTACCATGAATTACAACAGACGCCTAGGTACCTATCTCCTTTAGCTTAGAGACAACAAACACTAGTTAATTGCAGAGAAGGCGATCATTAACCTTATGCTCTATAGAATGGAATGCTAATAAATATTCTTGTGCTCGTTTCTTACTTCCTTATCTCTCTGAGAATATTTGTAAAACTATTTCTGTACTAATCCTGAAAAATATATAAACGACACTTGTGCACAGTAAAGTCGGACTTGCTAACACCAACCCAAGTCTCACATCCCATTTATTTTCCCCTTCCCTCATCGCGCCGACGCCGTCCATCCCTCAGGAACCTGGACTCCGCCGGGGCGGGACCCCGGCATTCCAGCGAGTCGAACAAGTGGCTCCGGCGTTCTTGGCAGGTGGTTCCGGTCTGTCCGGTAGGTGCTTCCGGCGTGTCTGGCACGTGCTTCCGGCACGTCTGAGAGGTGGTTCCGGCATGCGCGACAGGTGATTCCGGAGTGTTCGCCAAGTGTTTCCGGCGTAGCCGGCAGGTGATTTTGCATGTCCAGCGGTCGTTCCGGCGGGTCGAGCCGGTGGTTCCGGCGTGTCCGGCAGGTGGTTCTGGTCTGTCCGTCAGGTGGTTCTGTGGTGTCCGGCACGAGGTTCCGTCTGAGAGGCTGTGCCGGCATGCCCCTCACGTGATTCCGGCTTGTCCCCGAAGTGGTGCAGGTGTAGCGCGCAGGTGCTTCCGGCGTCTCCGGCACGTGTTTCTGGCACATCTGACTGGGGGTTCCGGCATGCCCAAATGTTGATTCCGGTCTGTCCGGTAGGTGGTTCCGGCATGCACGGCACGTGGTTCAGGTACGTGTCAGAGGTGGTTGCGTATGCCCAACAGGTGATTCCGGACTGTCCGCCACGTGCTTCTGGCACGTCTGAGAGGTGGGTCCAACATGCCCGGCAGGTCATTTCGGAGAGTCGTCCAAGTGGTTCTGGCGTAGCCCGAAGGTGATTTTGGCGTGTCCGGCAGGTGGTTCCGCCGTGCTCGGCAGGTGGTTCAGGCATGGCCGTCACGTGGTTCCAGTCTGTCCAGGACGTGTTTCCAGCTTCTCCGGCAGGTGGTTCTGGTACGTCTGAGAGGTGGTTCCGCCATGGCTGGCAGGTGATCCCGGACTGTCCCCCAGGTGGTTCTGGCATAGCCAGCAGTTGATATTGGCCTGTCCGGCAGGTGGTTCCAGCGAGTCGAACAGGTGGCTCCGGCGTTCTTGGCAGGTGGTTCCGGTCTGTCCGGTAGGTGTTTCCGGCGTGTCCGGCACGTCCTTCCGGCACGTCTGAGACGTGGTTCCGGCATGCGCGGCAGGTGATTCCGTAGTTTCCGCCAGGTGGTTCTTGCGTACCAGGCAGGTGATTTTGGCGTGTCCAGCAGGTGTTTCTGGCGAGTCGAGCAGGTGGCTCCGGCATGCTCGGCAGGTGCTTCCGGCGTCTCCGGCACTTGGTTCTGGTGTGTCTGAGAGCTGGTTCCGGCATGTCCGGCAGATGATTCCGGAGTGTCCGCCAAGTGGTTCTGGCATACCCAGCAGGTGATTTTGGCGTGTCAGGGAGGTGGTACCAGTGAGTCGAGCAGGTGGTTCCGGCGTGCTCAGCAGGTGGTTCAGGCGGTTCTGGCAGGTGGTATCCGTCTGTTCGGGGTGTGGTTCCAGCATCTCATGAACACGTTTCTGGCACGTCTGAGATGTGGTTCCAGCCGGCCCGACAGGTGTTTCCGCAGTGTCCGCCAAGCGGTTCTGGCGTAGTTGGCAGGTGATTTTGGCATGACTGGCAGGTGGTTCCAGCAAGCCTGGCAGGTGATTCCAAAGTGTTCCCCAACTGGTTGTGGCGTAGCCGGCAGGTGATTTTTGCGTGATCGGCAGGTGGTTCTGGCGAGTCGAGCAGGTGGTTCCGGCGTGCTCGGCTGGTGCTTCCGGGGTCATTGGCACGGGGTTCTGGCATGTCTGAGAGGTGGTTCCTGCATGCCCGGCAAGTGATTCCGGAGTGTTCGCCAAGTGGTTCTGGCATAGTCGGCAGGTGATTTTGGCATGTCCGGCAGGTGGTTCAGGCGAGTTGAGCAGGTGGTTCCAACGTGCTTGGCAGGTGCTTCCGGCGTCTCCGGCACGTGTTTCTGGCACATCTGACAGGTGGTTGCGGCATGCCCGAAAGGTGATTCCGGTCTGTCTGGTAGGTGGTTCCAGCCTGCACGGCATGTGGTTCTGGTACGTCTCAGAGGTGGTTGCGCATGCCAACAGGTGATACCGGACTGTCCGCCACATGGTTCTGGCACGTCTGAGAGGTGGTTCCGGCATGCCCGGCAGGTCATCCCAGAGAGTCCTCCAAGTGGTTCTGGCATAACACGCAGGTGATTTTGGCGTGTCTGGGAGGTTGTTCCGTTGTGCTTGGCAGGCGGTTCAGGCTTGGCCGGCAGGTGGTTCCAGACTGTCCAGGACGTGTTTCCAGCTTCTCCGGCAGGTGGTTCTGGTACGTATGAGAGGGGGTTCCGCCATGGCTGGGAGGCGATTCCGGACTGTCCCCCAGGTGGTTCTGGCATAGCCAGCAGTTGATATTGGCCTGTCCGGCAGGTGGTTCCAGCGAGTCGAACAGGTGGCTCCGGCGTGCTCGGCAGGTGGTTCCGGTCTGTCCGGTAGGTGATTCCGGCGTGTCCGGCACGTGCTTCCGGCACGTCTGAGAGGTGGTTCCGGCATGCGCGACAGGTGGTTTCGGAGTGTCCGCCAGGTGGTTCTTGCGTACCCGGCAGGTGATTTTGGCGTGTCCGGCAGGTGTTTCTGGCGAGTCGAGCAGGTGGCTCCGGCATGCTCGGCAGGTGCTTCCGGCGTCTCCGGCACGTGGTTCTGGTGTATCTGAGAGCTGGTTCCGGCATGTCTGGCAGATGATTCCGGAGTGTCCGCCAAGTGGTTCTGGCATACCCGGCTGGTGATTTGGGCATGTCAGGTAGGTGGTTCCGGCGAGTCGAGCAGGTGGCTCCGGCGTGCTCGGCAGGTTGTTCAGACGGGTCTGGCAGGTGTTTTCCGTCTGTTCGGGGTGTGGTTCCAGCATCTCATGCACATGGTTCTGGCACGTCTGAGATGTGGTTCCGGCCGGCCCGACAGGTGTTTCCACAGTGTCCGCCAAGTGGTACTGGCGTAGTTGGCAGGTGATTTTGGCATGACCGGCAGGTGGTTCCAGCAAGCCCGGCAGGTGATTCCGAAGTGTTCCCCAACTGGTTGTGGCGTAGCCGGCAGGTGATTTTTGCGTGTCCGGCAGGTGGTTCTGGCGAGTCGAGCAGGTGGTTCCGGCGTGCTCGGCAGGTGCTTCCGGGGTCATTGGCACGTGGTTCTGGCATATCTGAGAGGTGGTTCCGGCATGCCCGGCAGGTGATTCCGGAGTGTTCGCCAAGTGTTTCCGGCGTAGCCGGCAGGTGATTTTGCATGTCCAGCGGTCGTTCCGGCGGGTCGAGCCGGTGGTTCCGGCGTGTGCGGCAGGTGGTTCCGGTCTGTCCGGCAGGTGGTTCTGTGGTGTCCGGCACGAGGTTCAGTCTGAGATGCTGTGCCGGCATGCCCCTCACGTGATTCCGGCTTGTCCACGAAGTGGTGCTGGTGTAGCGGGCAGGTGATTTTGGCGTGTCCGGCAGGTGGTTCAGGCGAGTTAGGCAGGTGGTTGCGACGTGCTCGGCAGGTGCTTCCGGCGTCTCCGGCACGTGTTTCTGGCACATCTGACTGGTGGTTCCGGCATGCCCAAAAGTTGATTCCGGTCTGTCCGGTAGGTGGTTCCGGCGTGCACGGCACGTGGTTCTGGTACGTGTCAGAGGTGGTTGCGTATGCCCAACAGGTGATTCCGGACTGTCCGCCACGTGCTTCTGGCACGTCTGAGAGGTGGTTCCAACATGCCCGGCAGGTCATTTCGGAGAGTCGTCCAAGTGGTTCTGGCATAGTCCGCAGGTGATTTTGGCGTGTCCGGCAGGTGGTTCCGCCGTGCTCGGCAGGTGGTTCAGGCATGGCCGTCACGTGGTTCCAGTCTGTCCAGGACGTGTTTCCAGCTTCTCCGGCAGGTGGTTCTGGTACGTCTGAGAGGTGGTTCCGCCATGGCTGGCAGGTGATCCCGGACTGTCCCCCAGGTGGTTCTGGCATAGCCAGCAGTTGATATTGGCCTGTCCGGCAGGTGGTTCCAGCGAGTCGAACAGGTGGCTCCGGCGTTCTTGGCAGGTGGTTCCGGTCTGTCCGGTAGGTGTTTCCGGCGTGTCCGGCACGTCCTTCCGGCACGTCTGAGACGTGGTTCCGGCATGCGCGGCAGGTGATTCCGTAGTTTCCGCCAGGTGGTTCTTGCGTACCAGGCAGGTGATTTTGGCGTTCCGGCAGGTGTTTCTGGCGAGTCGAGCAGGTGGCTCCGGCATGCTCGGCAGGTGCTTCCGGCGTCTCCGGCACTTGGTTCTGGTGTGTCTTAGAGCTGGTTCCGGCATGTCCGGCAGATGATTCCGGAGTGTCCGCCAAGTGGTTCTGGCATACCCAGCAGGTGATTTTGGCGTGTCAGGGAGGTGGTACCAGTGAGTCGAGCAGGTGGTTCCGGCGTGCTCAGCAGGTGGTTCAGGCGGTTCTGGCAGGTGGTATCCGTCTGTTCGGGGTGTGGTTCCAGCATCTCATGAACACGTTTCTGGCACGTCTGAGATGTGGTTCCAGCCGGCCCGACAGGTGTTTCCGCAGTGTCCGCCAAGCGGTTCTGGCGTAGTTGGCAGGTGATTTTGGCATGACTGGCAGGTGGTTCCAGCAAGCCTGGCAGGTGATTCCAAAGTGTTCCCCAACTGGTTGTGGCGTAGCCGGCAGGTGATTTTTGCGTGATCGGCAGGTGGTTCTGGCGAGTCGAGCAGGTGGTTCCGGCGTGCTCGGCTGGTGCTTCCGGGGTCATTGGCACGGGGTTCTGGCATGTCTGAGAGGTGGTTCCTGCATGCCCGGCAAGTGATTCCGGAGTGTTCGCCAAGTGGTTCTGGCATAGTCGGCAGGTGATTTTGGCATGTCCGGCAGGTGGTTCAGGCGAGTTGAGCAGGTGGTTCCAACGTGCTTGGCAGGTGCTTCCGGCGTCTCCGGCACGTGTTTCTGGCACATCTGACAGGTGGTTCCGGCATGCCCGAAAGGTGATTCCGGTCTGTCCGGTAGGTGGTTCCAGCCGGCACGGCATGTGGTTCTGGTACGTCTCAGAGGTGGTTGCGCATGCCCAACAGGTGATTCCGGACTGTCCGCCACATGGTTCTGGCACGTTTGAGAGGTGGTTCCGGCATGCCCGGCAGGTCATCCCAGAGAGTCCTCCAAGTGGTTCTGGCATAACACGCAGGTGATTTTGGCGTGTCTGGCAGGTTGTTCCGTTGTGCTTGGCAGGTGGTTCAGGCTTGGCCGGCAGGTGGTTCCAGACTGTCCAGGACGTGTTTCCCGCTTCTCCGGCAGGTGGTTCTGGTACGTCTGAGAGGAGGTTCCGCCATGGCTGGCAGGCGATTCCGGACCGTCTCCCAGGTGGTTCTGGCATAGCCAGCAGTTGATATTGGCCTGTCCGGCAGGTGGTTCCAGCGAGTCGAACAGGTGGCTCCGGCGTGCTCGGCAGGTGGTTCCGGTCTGTCCGGTAGGTGATTCCGGCGATCCGGCACGTGCTTCCGGCACGTCTGAGAGGTGGTTCCGGCATGCGCGACAGGTGGGTTCGGAGTGTCCGCCAGGTGGTTCTGGCGTACCCGGCAGGTGATTTTGGCGTGTCTGGCAGGTGTTTCTGGCGAGTCGAGCAGGTGGCTCCGGCATGCTCGGCAGGTGCTTCCGGCGTCTCCGGCACGTGTTTCTGGCACATCTGACTGGTGGTTCCGGCATGCCCGAAAGGTGATTCCGGTCTGTCCGGTAGGTGGTTCCGGCGTGCACGGCACGTGGTTCTGGTACGTCTCAGAGGTGGTTGCGTATGCCCAACAGGTGATTCCGGACTGTCCGCCACGTGCTTCTGGCACGTCTGAGAGGTGGTTCCAACATGCCCGGCAGGTCATTTCGGAGAGTCGTCCAAGTGGTTCTGGCATGGCCCGCAGGTGATTTTGGCGTGTCCGGCAGGTGGTTCCGCCGTGCTCGGCAGGTGGTTCAGGCATGGCCGTCACGTGGTTCCAGTCTGTCCAGGACGTGTTTCCAGCTTCTCCGGCAGGTGGTTCTGGTACCTCTGAGAGGTGGTTCCGCCATGGCTGGCAGGTGATCCCGGACTGTCCCCCAGGTGGTTCTGGCATAGCCAGCAGTTGATATTGGCCTCTCCGGCAGGTGGTTCCAGCGAGTCGAACAGGTGGCTCCGGCGTTCTTGGCAGGTGGTTCCGGTCTGTCCGGTAGGTGTTTCCGGCGTGTCTGGCACGTGCTTCCGGCACGTCTGAGAGGTGGTTCCGGCATGCGCGGCAGGTGATTCCATAGTGTCCTCCAGGTGGTTCTGGCATACCCGGCAGGTGATTTTGGCGTGTCCGGCAGGTGTTTCTGGCGAGTCGAGCAGGTGGCTCCGGCATGCTCGGCAGGTGCTTCCGGCGTCTCCGGCACGTGGTTCTGGTGTGTCTGAGAGCTGGTTCCGGCATGTCCGGCAGATGATTCCGGAGTGTCCGCCAAGTGGTTCTGGCATACCCAGCAGGTGATTTTGGCGTTTCAGGGAGGTGGTACCGGTGAGTCGAGCAGGTGGTTCCGGCGTGCTCAGCATGTGGTTCAGGCGGTTCTGGCAGGTGGTATCCGTCTGTTCGGGGTGTGGTTCCAGCGTCTCATGAACACGTTTCTGGCACGTCTGAGATGTGGTTCCAGCCGGCCCGACAGGTGTTTCCGCAGTGTCCGCCAAGCGGTTCTGGCGTAGTTGGCAGGTGATTTTGGCATGACTGGCAGGTGGTTCCAGCAAGCCTGGCAGGTGATTCCAAAGTGTTCCCCAACTGGTTGTGGCGTAGCCGGCAGGTGATTTTTGCGTGATCAGCAGGTGGTTCTGGCGAGTCGAGCAGATGGTTTCGGCGTGCTCGGCTGGTGCTTCCGGGGTCATTGGCACAGGATTCTGGCATGTCTGAGAGGTGGTTCCTGCATGCCCGGCAAGTGATTCCGGAGTGTTCGCCAAGTGGTTCTGGCATAGTCGGCAGGTGATTTTGGCATGTCCGGCAGGTGGTTCAGGCGAGTTGAGCAGGTGGTTCCAACGTGCTTGGCAGGTGCTTCCGGCGTCTCCGGCACGTGTTTCTGGCACATCTGACAGGTGGTTCCGGCATGCCCGAAAGGTGATTCTGGTCTGTCCGGTAGGTGGTTCCAGCCTGCACGGCATGTGGTTCTGGTACGTCTCAGAGGTGGTTGCGCATGCCCAACAGGTGATTCCGGACTGTCCGCCATATGGTTCTGGCACGTCTGAGAGGTGGTTCCGGCATGCCCGGCAGGTCATCCCAGAGAGTCCTCCAAGTGGTTCTGGCATAACACGCAGGTGATTTTGGCGTGTCTGGCAGGTTGTTCCGTTGTGCTTGGCAGGTGGTTCAGGCTTGGCCGGCAGGTGGTTCCAGACTGTCCAGGACGTGTTTCCAGCTTCTCCGGCAGGTGGTTCTGGTACGTCTGAGAGGTGGTTCCGCCATGGCTGGCAGGCGATTCCGGACCGTCTCCCAGGTGGTTCTGGCATAGCCAGCAGTTGATATTGGCCTCTCCGGCAGGTGGTTCCAGCGAGTCGAACAGGTGGCTCCGGCGTGCTCGGCAGGTGGTTCCGGTCTGTCCTGTAGGTGATTCCGGCGTATCCGGCACGTGCTTCCGGCACTTCTGAGAGGTGGTTCCGGCATGCGCGACAGGTGGTTTCGGAGTGTCCGCCAGGTGGTTCTGGCGAACCCGGCAGGTGATTTTGGCGTGTCCGGCAGGTGTTTCTGGCGAGTCGAGCAGGTGGCTCCGGCATGCTCGGCAGGTGCTTCCGGCGTCTCCGGCACGTGGATCTGGAGTATCTGAGAGCTGGTTCCGGCATGTCCGGCAGATGATTCCGGAGTGTCCGCCAAGTGGTTCTGGCATACCCAGCTGGTGATTTGGGCATGTCAGGTAGGTGGTTGCGGCGAGTTGAGCAGGTGGCTCCGGCGTGCTCGGCAGGTTGTTCAGACGGGTCTGGCAGGTGTTTTCCGTCTGTTCGGGGTGTGGTTCCAGCATCTCATGCACATGGTTCTGGCACGTCTGAGATGTGGTTCCGGCCGGCCCGACACGTGTTTCCACAGTGTCCGCCAAGTGGTACTGGCGTAGTTGGCAGGTGATTTTGGCATGACCGGCAGGTGGTTCCAGCAAGCCCGGCAGGTTCTTCCGAAGTGTTCCCCAACTGGTTGTGGCGTAGCCGGCAGGTGATTTTTGCGTGTCCGGCAGGTGGTTCTGGCGAGTCGAGCAGGTGGTTCCGGCGTGCTCGGCAGGTGCTTCCGGGGTCATTGGCACGTGGTTCTGGCATATCTGAGAGGTGGTTCCGGCATGCCCGGCAGGTGATTCCGGAGTGTTCGCCAAGTGTTTCCGGCGTAGCCGGCAGGTGATTTTGCATGTCCAGCGGTCGTTCCGGCGGGTCGAGCCGGTGGTTCCGGCGTGTGCGGCAGGTGGTTCCGGTCTGTCCGGCAGGTGGTTCTGTGGTGTCCGGCACGAGGTTCAGTCTGAGATGCTGTGCCGGCATGCCCCTCACGTGATTCTGGCTTGTCCCCGAAGTGGTGCTGGTGTAGCGGGCAGGTGATTTTGGCGTGTCCGGCAGGTGGTTCAGGCGAGTTGAGCAGGTGGTTGCGACGTGCTCGGCAGGTGCTTCCGGCGTCTCCGGCACGTGTTTCTGGCACATCTGACTGGTGGTTCCGGCATGCCCAAAAGTTGATTCCGGTCTGTCCGGTAGGTGATTCCGGCGTGTCCGGCACGTGCTTCCGGCACGTCTGAGAGGTGGTTCCGGCATGCGCGACAGGTGGGTTCGGAGTGTCCGCCAGGTGGTTCTGGCGTACCCGGCAGGTGATTTTGGCGTGTCCGGCAGGTGTTTCTGGCGAGTCGAGCAGGTGGCTCCGGCATGCTCGGCAGGTGCTTCCGGCGTCTCCGGCACGTGGATCTGGTGTATCTGAGAGCTGGTTCCGGCATGTCCGGCAGATGATTCCGGAGTGTCCGCCAAGTGGTTCTGGCATACCCAGCTGGTGATTTGGGCATGTCAGGTAGGTGGTTCCGGCGAGTCGAGCAGGTGGCTCCGGCGTGCTCGGCAGGTTTTTCAGACGGGTCTGGCAGGTGTTTTCCGTCTGTTCTGGGTGTGGTTCCAGCATCTCATGCACATGGTTCTGGCACGTCTGAGATGTGGTTCCGGCCGGCCCGACAGGTGTTTCCACAGTGTCCGCCAAGTGGTACTGGCGTAGTTGGCAGGTGATTTTGGCATGACCGGCAGGTGGTTCCAGCAAGCCCGGCAGGTGATTCCGAAGTGTTCCCCAACTGGTTGTGGCGTAGCCGGCAGGTGATTTTTGCGTGTCCGGCAGGTGGTTCTGGCGAGTCGAGCAGGTGGTTCCGGCGTGCTCGGCAGGTGCTTCCGGGGTCATTGGCACGTGGTTCTGGCATATCTGAGAGGTGGTTCCGGCATGCCCGGCAGGTGATTCCGGAGTGTTCGCCAAGTGTTTCCGGCGTAGCCGGCAGGTGATTTTGCATGTCCAGCGGTCTTTCCAGCGGGTCCAGCCGGTGGTTCCGGCGTGTCCGGCAGGTGGTTCCGGTCTGTCCGGCAGGTGGTTCTGTGGTGTCCGGCACGAGGTTCAGTCTGAGAGGCTGTGCCGGCATGCCCCTCACGTGATTCCGGCTTGTCCCCGAAGTGGTGCTGGTGTAGCGGGCAGGTGCTTCCGGCGTCTCCGTCACGTGTTTCTGGCACATCTGACTTGTGGTTCCGACATGCCCAAAAGTTGATTCCGGTCTGTCCGGTAGGTGGTTCCGGCGTGCACGGCACGTGGTTCTGGTACGTGTCAGAGGTGGTTGCGTATGCCCAACAGGTGATTCCGGACTGTCGGCCACGTGCTTCTGGCACGTCTGAGAGGTGGTTCCAACATGCCCGGCAGGTCATTTCGGAGAGTCGTCCAAGTGGTTCTGGCGTAGCCCGCAGGTGATTTTGGCGTGTCCGGCAGGTGGTTCCGCCGTGCTCGGCAGGTGGTTCAGGCATGGCCGTCACGTGGTTCCAGTCTGTCCAGGACGTGTTTCCAGCTTCTCCGGCAGGTGGTTCTGGTACGTCTGAGAGGTGGTTCCGCCATGGCTGGCAGGTGATCCCGGACTGTCCCCCAGGTGGTTCTGGCATAGCCAGCAGTTGATATTGGCCTGTCCGGCAGGTGGTTCCAGTGCTCGGAGCCGTGGCTACATCATTTGATCGGCTGTATGACAGGGTCCTGCCGATTAACGCCGAGGGGTGCAGGGCCGCCCCTTGGTGAAGAATAACCGGCCAGCCCCTCACACAGTTCTGAAACATGTGCTGCTTCTAATTGCCCTTCATTCCTTTTCCTTTCTTTACCTCCTGTTTTCACTCCTTTGGGTGGCTGCTTGGGAGGCACTACCTCCTGGGAAAATTAGATATAGTAAGAGAATGTGGCCACCTGCAGGTAACTTTCAAGATATTTTTCAGTTAATTAATGGAGGAGCACACAGTCCCATTTGAGACCATCAGAAAGGAATCCTGCCCAAATAAGATGTCGAATTAGGTTTATGGCCTCTGTCTGCTTAATGTTTCCTTCTCCCTCCAGTTCTTTGTCTAAATATACATATGCATCGCCCTTCTCAGTTTGTTGGTTAATTGGTTGATCAAGAAGTATCTATATATTATTCTTGACCTTCTGCTTTCTGTTAAAATGTTATAGAGGTTTTCTCCTAAAAGCAATAAATAATAAATAATTGGTGAGTAGAAGGGCCGAGGGGTGCAAGAATGCCCCTCGGTGAAGAATGGCCGGCCAACACCCCCGATATTTTCTGAATTATATGCATGCTTTCTATCAAGGTTATGTGTATACTTATTTCTCTTTTTTATTCTTGAAGATATATAGTTTAGTTTAGCTTTTCAGCCCTTTACTTTACTAACAATATGATACTTTCTCTGGCAGTGTACTTAAGGGACCGTTAGCTCTACAATCTAAAAGACAAAGGAATGCTTCCAGCCCCTAAAGGGCGCGAAAAAGTAAAGATGTTTAACTGCCCGCTGAGAATGCAGATAGCCCTGGGGATAAGACACCCTGGAGTCGCCTTTTGTTCCCATTAACCATCTACACTAATGGCGTAAATGATTGAGGGAGGCAGGGATGGCTCCACCAGGATGTAACCAGACGGGCTGCTGTCCTGTCCGGAGGCCTGGACCTTCTCTCTTTGATTTAAATTTACCATGAATTACAACAGACGCCTAGGTACCTATCTCCTTTAGCTTAGAGACAACAAACACTAGTTAATTGCAGAGAAGGCGATCATTAACCTTATGCTCTATAGAATGGAATGCTAATAAATATTCTTGTGCTCGTTTCTTACTTCCTTATCTCTCTGAGAATATTTGTAAAACTATTTCTGTACTAATCCTGAAAAATATATAAACGACACTTGTGCACAGTAAAGTCGGACTTGCTAACACCAACCCAAGTCTCACATCCCATTTATTTTCCCCTTCCCTCATCGCGCCGACGCCGTCCATCCCTCAGGAACCTGGACTCCGCCGGGGCGGGACCCCGGCATTCCAGCGAGTCGAACAAGTGGCTCCGGCGTTCTTGGCAGGTGGTTCCGGTCTGTCCGGTAGGTGCTTCCGGCGTGTCTGGCACGTGCTTCCGGCACGTCTGAGAGGTGGTTCCGGCATGCGCGACAGGTGATTCCGGAGTGTTCGCCAAGTGTTTCCGGCGTAGCCGGCAGGTGATTTTGCATGTCCAGCGGTCGTTCCGGCGGGTCGAGCCGGTGGTTCCGGCGTGTCCGGCAGGTGGTTCTGGTCTGTCCGTCAGGTGGTTCTGTGGTGTCCGGCACGAGGTTCCGTCTGAGAGGCGGTGCCGGCATGCCCCTCACGTGATTCCGGCTTGTCCCCGAAGTGGTGCAGGTGTAGCGCGCAGGTGCTTCCGGCGTCTCCGGCACGTGTTTCTGGCACATCTGACTGGGGGTTCCGGCATGCCCAAATGTTGATTCCGGTCTGTCCGGTAGGTGGTTCCGGCATGCACGGCACGTGGTTCAGGTACGTGTCAGAGGTGGTTGCGTATGCCCAACAGGTGATTCCGGACTGTCCGCCACGTGCTTCTGGCACGTCTGAGAGGTGGGTCCAACATGCCCGGCAGGTCATTTCGGAGAGTCGTCCAAGTGGTTCTGGCGTAGCCCGAAGGTGATTTTGGCGTGTCCGGCAGGTGGTTCCGCCGTGCTCGGCAGGTGGTTCAGGCATGGCCGTCACGTGGTTCCAGTCTGTCCAGGACGTGTTTCCAGCTTCTCCGGCAGGTGGTTCTGGTACGTCTGAGAGGTGGTTCCGCCATGGCTGGCAGGCGATTCCGGACCGTCTCCCAGGTGGTTCTGGCATAGCCAGCAGTTGATATTGGCCTGTCCGGCAGGTGGTTCCAGCGAGTCGAACAGGTGGCTCCGGCGTGCTCGGCAGGTGGTTCCGGTCTGTCCGGTAGGTGATTCCGGCGTGTCCGGCACGTGCTTCCGGCACGTCTGAGAGGTGGTTCCGGCATGCGCGACAGGTGGTTTCGGAGTGTCCGCCAGGTGGTTCTGGCGTACCCGGCAGGTGATTTTGGCGTGTCCGGCAGGTGTTTCTGGCGAGTCGAGCAGGTGGCTCCGGCATGCTCGGCAGGTGCTTCCGGCGTCTCCGGCACGTGGTTCTGGTGTGTCTGAGAGCTGGTTCCGGCATGTCCGGCGGATGATTCCGGAGTGTCCGCCAAGTGGTTCTGGCATACCCAGCAGGTGATTTTGGCGTGTCAGGGAGGTGGTACCGGTGAGTCGAGCAGGTGGCTCCGGCGTGCTCGGCAGGTTGTTCAGACGGGTCTGGCAGGTGTTTTCCGTCTGTTCGGGGTGTGTTTCCAGCATCTCATGCACATGGTTCTGGCACGTCTGAGATGTGGTTCCGGCCGGCCCGACAGGTGTCTCCACAGTGTCCGCCAAGTGGTACTGGCGTAGTTGGCAGGTGATTTTGGCATGACCGGCAGGTGGTTCCAGCAAGCCCGGCAGGTTCTTCCGAAGTGTTCCCCAACTGGTTGTGGCGTAGCCGGCAGGTGATTTTTGCGTGTCCGGCAGGTGGTTCTGGCGAGTCGAGCAGGTGGTTCCGGCGTGCTCGGCTGGTGCTTCCGGGGTCATTGGCACGGGGTTCTGGCATGTCTGAGAGGTGGTTCCTGCATGCCCGGCAAGTGATTCCGGAGTGTTCGCCAAGTGGTTCTGGCATAGTCGGCAGGTGATTTTGGCATGTCCGGCAGGTGGTTCAGGCGAGTTGAGCAGGTGGTTCCAACGTGCTTGGCAGGTGCTTCCGGCGTCTCCGGCACGTGTTTCTGGCACATCTGACAGGTGGTTGCGGCATGCCCGAAAGGTGATTCCGGTCTGTCCGGTAGGTGGTTCCAGCCTGCACGGCATGTGGTTCTGGTACGTCTCAGAGGTGGTTGCGCATGCCAACAGGTGATACCGGACTGTCCGCCACATCGTTCTGGCACGTCTGAGAGGTGGTTCCGGCATGCCCGGCAGGTCATCCCAGAGAGTCCTCCAAGTGGTTCTGGCATAGCACGCAGGTGATTTTGGCGTGTCTGGGAGGTTGTTCCGTTGTGCTTGGCAGGCGGTTCAGGCTTGGCCGGCAGGTGGTTCCAGACTGTCCAGGACGTGTTTCCAGCTTCTCCGGCAGGTGGTTCTGGTACGTCTGAGAGGTGGTTCCGCCATGGCTGGGAGGCGATTCCGGACTGTCCCCCAGGTGGTTCTGGCATAGCCAGCAGTTGATATTGGCCTGTCCGGCAGGTGGTTCCAGAGAGTCGAACAGGTGTCTCCGGCGTGCTCGGCAGGTGCTTCTGGGGTCATTGGCACGTGGTTCCGACATATCTGAGAGGTGGTTCCGGCATGCCCGGCAGGTGATTCCGGAGTGTTCGCCAAGTGTTTCCGGCGTAGCCGGCAGGTGATTTTGCATGTCCCGCGGTCGTTCCGGCGGGTCGAGCCGGTGGTTCCGGCGTGTGCGGCAGGTGGTTCCGGTCTGTCCGGCAGGTGGTTCTGTGGTGTCCGGCACAAGGTTCAGTCTGAGAGGCTGTGCCGGCTTGCCCCTCACGTGATTCCGGCTTGTCCCCGAAGTGGTGCTGGTGTAGCGGGCAGGTGATTTTGGCGTGTCCGGCAGGTGGTTCAGGCGAGTTGAGCAGGTGGTTGCGACGTGCTCGGCAGGTGCTTCCGCCGTCTCCGGCACGTGGTTCTGGTGTGTCTGAGAGCTGGTTCCGGCATGTCCGGCAGATGATTCCGGAGTGTCCGCCAAGTGGTTCTGGCATACCCGGCTGGTGATTTGGGCATGTCAGGTAGGTGGTTCCGGCGAGTCGAGCAGGTGGCTCGGCGTGCTCGGCAGGTTGTTCAGACGGGTCTGGCAGGTGTTTTCCGTCTGTTCGGGGTGTGGTTCCAGCATCTCATGCACATGGTTCTGGCACGTCTGAGATGTGGTTCCGGCCGGCCCGACAGGTGTTTCCACAGTGTCCGCCAAGTGGTACTGGCGTAGTTGGCAGGTGATTTTGGCATGACCGGCAGGACGTTCCAGGAAGCCCGGCAGGTGATTCCGAAGTTTTCCCCAACTGGTTGCGGCGTAGCCTGCAGGTGATTTTTGCGTGTCCGGCAGGTGGTTCTGGCGAGTCAAGCAGGTGGTTCCGGCGTGCTCGGCAGGTGCTTCCGGGGTCATTGGCACGTGGTTCTGGCGTATCTGAGAGGTGGTTCCGGCATGCCCGGCAGGTGATTCCGGAGTGTTCGCCAAGTGTTTCCGGCGTAGCCGGCAGGTGATTTTGCATGTCCAGCGGTCGTTCCGGCAGGTCGAGCCGGTGGTTCCGGCGTGTGCGGCAGGTGGTTCCGGTCTGTCCGGCAGGTGGTTCTGTGGTGTCCGGCACGAGGTTCAGTCTGAGAGGCTGTGCCGGCATGCCCCTCACGTGATTCCGGCTTGTCCCCGAAGTGGTGCTGGTGTAGCGGGCAGGTGATTTTGGCGTGTCCGGCAGGTGGTTCAGGCGAGTTGAGCAGGTGGTTGCGACGTGCTCGGCAGGTGCTTCCGGCGTCTCCGGCACGTGTTTCTGGCACATCTGACTGGTGGTTCCGGCATGCCCAAAAGTTGATTCCGGTCTATCCGGTAGGTGGCTCTGGCGTGCATGGCACGTGGTTCTGGTATGTCTCAGAGGTGCTTGCGTATGCCCAACAGGTGAGTCCGGACTGTCCGCCACGTGCTTCTGGCACGTCTGAGAGGTGGTTCCGGCATGCCCGGCTGGTCATCTCAGAGAGTCCTCCAAGTGGTTCTGGCATAACACGCAGGTGATTTTGCATGTCCGGCAATGGTTCCGGCGAGTCGAGCCGGTGGTTCCAGCATTTCCGGCAGGTGATTCCCCCATGTCCAGCAGGTGTTTCCGGCATGCCCGGCAGGTGATTCCGGAGTGTCTGCCGCGTGGTTGTGGCGTAGCCGGCAGGTGATTTTGGCGTGTCCAGCAGGTGGTTCCGGCGAGCTCGGCAGGTGGTACCGGCGTGTCCGGAACATGGTTCTGGCATGTCTGAGAGATGGTTCCGTCATGCCCGGCAGGTGATTCCGGAGTGTCCGGCATGTGGTTCTCGCACCTCTGAGAGGTGGTTCCGGCATGCCCGGCCGGTGGTTCCGGAGTGTCTGCCGAGTGGTTCTGGCGTAGCCGGCAGGTGATTTTGCATGTCCGGCAATGGTTCCGGCGAGTCGAGCCGCTGGTTCCGGCATGTCCAGCAGGTGGTTCCGGCATGCCTGGCAGGTGATACCGGAGTGTCCGGCATGTGGTTCTGGCACCTCTGAGAGGTGGTTCCGGAATGCCTGGCATGTGATTCCGGAGTGTCTGCCGAGTGGTTCTGGCGTAGCCGGCAGGTGATTTTGGCGTGTCCAACAGGTGGTTCCGGCGAGCTCGGCAGGTGGTTCCGGCATGTCCGGAACATGGTTCTGGCACGTCTGAGAGATGGTTCCGGCATGCCCGGCAGGTGATTTCGGACTGTCCGGCATGTGGTTCTGGCACCTCTGAGAGGTGGTTCCGGCATGCCCGGCAGTTGGTTACGGAGTGTCTGCCGAGTGGTTCTGGAGTAGCCGGCAGGTGATTCTGGCGTATCCAGCAGGTGGTTCTGGGGAGTGGATCAGGTGGTTCCGGCATACTCGGCAGGTGCTACCGGCGTGTCCGGAACTTGGTTCTGGCAAGTCTGAGAGGTGGTTCGGGCATGCCCGACAGGTGATTCCGGAGTGTCCGCCACGTGGTTCTGGCGTACCCGGCAGGTGATTTTGGCGTGTCTGGCAGGTGTTTCTTGCAAGTCGAGCATTTGGCTCAGGCATGCTCAGCAGGTGCTTCCGGCGTGTCTGGCACGTGGTTCTGGTGTGTCTGAGAGCTGGTTCTGGCATGTCCGGCAGATGATTCCAGAGTGTCCACCAAGTGGTTGTGGCATACCCGGCAGGTGATTTTAGCGTGTCAGGTAGGTGGTTCCGGCGAGTCGAGTAGGTGGTTCCGGCGTGCTCGGCAGGTGGTTCAGGCGAGTCTGGCAGGTGGTTTCGGTCTGTTCGGGGTGTGGTTCCGGCATCACAGGCACATGGTTCTGGCACGTCTGATAGGTGGTTCCGGCCAGCCCGACAGGTGTTTCCATGGTGTCCGCCAAGTGGTTCTGGCATAGCTGTCAGGTGATGTTGGCGTGACCGGCAGGTGGTTCCAGCCAGCCCGGCAGGTGATTCCGACGAGTTCACCAAATGGTTGTGGCCTAGCCGGCAGGTGATTTTGGCGTGTCCAGCAGGTGGTTGTGGCGAGTCGAGCAGGTGGTTCTGGCGTGCTCGGCAGGTGCTTCCGGTGTCATTGGCATGTGGTTCCGGCATGTCTGAGAGGTGGTTCCGCCATGCCCGGCAGGTGATTCCGGAGTGTTCGCCAAGTGGTTCTGGCGTAGCCGGCAGGTGATTTTGCATGTCCGGCAATGGTTCCGGCGAGTCGAGCCGGTGGTTCCGGCATGTCTGGCAGGTGGTTCCGGCATGTCCAGAAGGTAGTTCCGGCATGCCCGGCAGGTGATTCCGGAGTGTCCAGCATGTGGTTCTGGCACCTCTGAGAGGTGGTTCCGGCATTCCCGGCAGGTGATTCCGGAGTGTCTGCCGAGTGGTTCTGGCGTAGCCGGCAGTTGATTTTGGCGTGTCCACTAGGTGGTTCTGGGGAGTGGATCAGCTGGTTCCGGCATACTCGGCAGGTGGTACCGGCGTGTCCAGAACATGGTTCTGGCAAGTCTGAGAGGTGGTTCCGGCACGCCCGACAGGTCATTCCAGAGCGTCCGCCAAGTGTTTCTGGCGTACCCGGCAGGTGATTTTGGCATGTCCGACAGGTGTTTCTTGCGTGTCGAGCAGGTGGCTCAGGCATGCTCAGCTGGTGCTTCCGGCGTCTCTGGCACGTGGTTCTGGTGTGTCTGAGAGCTGGTTCTGGCATGTCCGGCAGATGATTCCGGTGTGTCCACCAAGTGGTTCTGGTATACCTGGCAGGTGATTTTGGCGTGTCAGGAAGGTGGTTCCGGCTAGTTGAGCAGGTGGATCAGGCGTGCTCGCAGGGGGTTCAGGCGGGTCTGGCAGGTGGTTTCGGTCTTTTCGGGTTGTGGTTCCGGCATCTCAGGCACATGGTTCTGGCACGTCTGAGAGGTGGTTGCGGCCGGCCCGACAGGTGTTTCCGGAGTGTCCGCCAAGTGGTTCTGGCGTAGCTGAAATGTGATGTTGGCGTGACCGGCAGGTGGTTCCAGCCAGCCCGGCAGGTGATTCCGGAGTGTCTGCCGCGTGGTTCTGGCGTACCCGGCAGGTGATTTTGGCGTGTCCTGCAATGGTTCCGGCGAGTCGAGCCGGTGGTTCCGGCATGTCCGGCAGGTGATTCCGCCATGTCCAGCAGGTGGTTCCGGCATGCCCGGCAGGTGATTCCGGAGTGTCTGCTGCGTGGTTGTGGCGTAGCCGGCAGGTGATTTTGGCATGTCCAGCAGGTTCTTCCGGCGAGCTCGGCAGGTGGTACCGGCGTGTCCGGAACATGCTTCTGGCACGTCTGAGAGATGGTTCCGGCATGCCCGGCAGGTGATTCCGGAGTGTCCGGCATGTTGTTCAGGCACCTCTGAGATGTGGTTCCGGAATGCCTGGCATGTGATTCCGGAGTGTCTGCCGAGTGGTTCTGGCGTAGCCGGCAGTTGATTTTGGCGTGTCCACTAGGTGGTTCTGGGGAGTGGATCAGCTGGTTCCGGCATACTCGGCAGGTGGTACCGGCGTGTCCAGAACATGGTTCTGGCAAGTCTGAGAGTTGGTTCCGGCACGCCCGACAGGTCATTCCGGAGCGTCCGCCAAGTGTTTCTGGCGTACCCGGCAGGTGATTTTGGCATGTCCGACAGGTGTATCTTGCGAGTCCAGCAGGTGGCTCAGGCATGCTCAGCTGGTGCTTCCGGCGTCTCTGGCACGTGGTTCTGGTGTGTCTGAGAGCTGGTTCTGGCATGTCCGGCAGATGATTCCGGAGTGTCCACCAAGTGGTTCTGGTATACCTGGCAGGTGATTTTGGCATGTCAGGAAGTTGGTTCCGGCTAGTTGAGCAGGTGGATCAGGCGTGCTCGCCAGGGGGTTCATGCGGGTCTTGCAGGTGGTTTCGGTCTGTTCGGGGAGTGGTTCCGGCATCTCAGGCACATGGTTCTGGCACGTCTGAGAGGTGGTTCCGGTCGGCCCGACAGGTGTTTCCATGGTGTCCGCCAATTGGTTCTGGCATAGCTGGCAGGAGATGTTGGCGTGACCGGCAGGTGGTTCCAGCCAGCCCGGCAGGTGATTCCGAAGTGTTCACCAAATTGTTGTGGCGTAGCCGGCAGGTGATGTTGGCGTGTTCAGCAGGTGGTTTTGGCGAGTCGAGCAGGTGGTTCTGGCGTGCTCGGCAGGTGCTTCCGGTGTCATTGGCATGTGGTTCCGGCATGTCTGAGAGGTGGCACCGGCATGCTCGGCAGGTGATTTTGGAGTGTTCGCCAAGTGGTTCTGGCGTAGCCAGCAGGTGATTTGCATGTCCGGCAATGGTTCCGGCGAGTCGAGCCGGTGGTTCCGGCGTGTCCGGCAGGTGGTTCCGGTCTGTCCAGCAGGTGGTTCTGGTGTGTCCGGCACGAGGTTCTGGCACGTCTGAGAGGTTGTGTCGCCAAGCACTTCACCTGATTCCGGCTTGTCCGCAAAGTGGTTCTGGTGTAGCGGGCAGGTGATTTTGGCATGTCCGGCATGTGGGACCGGTGAGTCAAGCAGGTGGTTCCGGCGAGTGTTTCCTGTGTTTCCGGTCTGTCCGGGAGATGGTTCCGACCTGTCCGGCATGTGCTTCTGGCACTTCTGAGAGGTTGTGCTGGCATGCCCGGCAGGTGATTCTGGAGTGTCCGCCAAGTGGTTCTGGCGTAGCCGGCAGGTGATTTTGGTGTGTCCGGCAGGTGGTTATGGGGAGTGGATCAGGCACATCCGGCATTCTCGGAAGGTGCTTCCGCTGTCTCCGGCATGTGGTTGTGGCACCTCTGAGAGGTGGTTCCAGCATGCCCGGCAGGTGATTCCGGAGTGTCCGACAAGTGGTTTTAGCGTAGCCGGGTGGTGATTCCGGCGTGTCCGGCAGGTGGTTCTGGCGAGTGAAGCAGGTGGTTCTGGCATGTCCGGCAGGTGGTTCTGGTCTGTCATGGAGGTGGTTCCGGAGTGTCTGCCGAGCGGTTCTGGCGTAGCCGGCAGGTGATTTTGCATGTCCGGCAATGGTTCCGGCGAGTCGAGCCGGTGGTTCCGGCATTTCCAGCAGGTGGTTCCGGCATGCCCGGCAGGTGATCCCGGACTGTCCCCCAGGTGGTTCTGGCATAGCCAGCAGTTGATATTGGCCTGTCCGGCAGGTGGTTCCAGCGAGTCGAACAGGTGGCTCCGGCGTTCTTGGCAGGTGGTTCCGGTCTGTCTGGTAGGTGTTTCCGGCGTGTCTGGCACGTGCTTCCGGCACGTCTGAGAGGTGGTTCCGTCATGCGCGGCAGGTGATTCCGGAGTGTCCGCCAGGTGGTTCTGGCGTACCCAGCAGGTGATTTTGGCGTGTCCGGCAGGTGTTTCTGGCGAGTCGAGCAGGTGGCTCCGGCATGCTCGGCAGGTGCTTCCGGCGTCTCCGGCACTTGGTTCTGGTGTGTCTGAGAGCTGGTTCCGGCATGTCCGGCAGATGATTCCGGAGTGTCCGCCAAGTGGTTCTGGCATACCCAGCAGGTGATTTTGGCGTGTCAGGCAGGTGGTACCGGTGAGTCGAGCAGGTGGTTCCGGCGTGCTCAGCAGGTGGTTCAGGCGGTTCTGGCAGGTGGTATCTGTCTGTTCGGGGTGTGGTTCCAGCATCTCATGAACACGTTTCTGGCAAGTCTGAGATGTGGTTCCAGCCGGCCCGACAGGTGTTTCCGCAGTGTCCGCCAAGCGGTTCTGGCGTAGTTGGCAGGTGATTTTGGCATGACTGGCAGGTGGTTCCAGCAAGCCTGGCAGGTGATTCCAAAGTGTTCACCAACTGGTTGTGGCGTAGCCGGCAGGTGATTTTTGCGTGATCGGCAGGTGGTTCTGGCGAGTCGAGCAGGTGGTTCCGGCGTGCTCGGCTGGTGCTTCCGGGGTCATTGGCACGGGGTTCTGGCATGTCTGAGAGGTGGTTCCTGCATGCCCGGCAAGTGATTCCGGAGTGTTCGCCAAGTGTTTCCGGCGTAGCCGGCAGGTGATTTTGCATGTCCAGCGGTCGTTCCGGCGGGTCGAGCCGGTGGTTCCGGCGTGTCTGGCAGGTGGTTCTGGTCTGTCCGGCAGGTGGTTCTGTGGTGTCCGGCACGAGGTTCAGTCTGAGAGGCTGTGCCGGCATGCCCCTCACGCGATTCCGGCTTGTCCCCGAAGTGGTGCTGGTGTAGCGGGCAGGTGATTTTGGCGTGTCCGGCAGGTTGTTCAGGCGAGTTGAGCAGGTGGTTGCGACGTGCTCGTCAGGTGCTTCCGGCGTCTCCGGCACGTGTTTCTGGCACATCTGACTGGTGGTTCCGGCATGCCCAAAAGTTGATTCCGGTCTGTCCGGTAGGTGGTTCCGGCGTGCACGGCACGTGGTTCTGGTACGTGTCAGAGGTGGTTGCGTATGCCCAACAGGTGATTCCGGACTGTCCGCCACGTGCTTCTGGCACGTCTGAGAGGTGGTTCCAACATGCCCGGCAGGTCATTTCGGAGAGTCGTCCAAGCGGTTCTGGCGTAGCCCGCAGGTGATTTTGGCGTGTCCGGCAGGTGGTTCCGCCGTGCTCGGCAGGTGGTTCAGGCATGGCCGTCACGTGGTTCCAGTCTGTCCAGGACGTGTTTCCAGCTTCTCCGGCAGGTGGTTCTGGTACGTCTGAGAGGTGGTTCCGCCATGGCTGGCAGGTGATCCCGGACTGTCCCCCAGGTGGTTCTGGCATAGCCAGCAGTTGATATTGGCCTGTCCGGCAGGTGGTTCCAGCGAGTCGAACAGGTGGCTCCGGCGTTCTTGGCAGGTGGTTCCAGTCTGTCCGGTAGGTGTTTCCGCCGTGTCTGGCACGTGCTTCCGGCACGTCTGAGAGGTGGTTCCGTCATGCGCGGCAGGTGATTCCGGAGTGTCCGCCAGGTGGTTCTGGCGTACCCAGCAGGTGATTTTGGCGTGTGCGGCAGGTGTTTCTGGCGAGTCGAGCAGGTGGCTCCGGCATGCTCGGCAGGTGCTTCCGGCGTCTCCGGCACTTGGTTCTGGTGTGTCTGAGAGCTGGTTCCGGCATGTCCGGCAGATGATTCCGGAGTGTCCGCCAAGTGGTTCTGGCATACCAAGCAGGTGATTTTGGCGTGTCAGGGAAGTGGTACCGGTGAGTCGAGCAGGCGGTTCCGGCGTGCTCAGCAGGTGGTTCAGGCGGTTCTGGCAGGTGGTATCCGTCTGTTCGGGGTGTGGTTCCAGCATCTCATGAACACGATTCTGGCAAGTCTGAGATGTGGTTCCAGCCGGCCCGACAAGTGTTTCCGCAGTGTCCGCCAAGCGGTTCTGGCATAGTTGGCAGGTGATTTTGGCATGACTGGCAGGTGGTTCCAGCAAGCCTGGCAGGTGATTCCAAAGTGTTCACCAACTGGTTGTGGCGTAGCCGGCAGGTGATTTTGGCATGTCCGGCAGGTGCTTCAGGCGAGTTGAGCAGGTGGTTCCAACGTGCTTGGCAGGTGCTTCCGGCGTCTCCGGCACGTGTTTCTGGCACATCTGACAGGTGGTTCCGGCATGCCCGAAAGGTGATTCCGGTCTGTCCGGTAGGTGGTTCCAGCCGGCACGGCATGTGGTTCTGGTACGTCTCAGAGGTGGTTGCGCATGCCCAACAGGTGATTCCGGACTGTCCGCCACATGGTTCTGGCACGTCTGAGAGGTGGTTCCGGCATGCCCGGCAGGTCATCCCAGAGAGTCCTCCAAGTGGTTCTGGCATAACACGCAGGTGATTTTGGCGTGTCAGGCAGGTTGTTCCGTTGTGCTTGGCAGGTGGTTCAGGCTTGGCCGGCAGGTGGTTCCAGACTGTCCAGGACGTGTTTCCAGCTTCTCCGGCAGGTGGTTCTGGTACGTCTGAGAGGTGGTTCCGCCATGGCTGGCAGGTGATTCCGGACCGTTCCCCAGGTGGTTCTGGCATAGCCAGCAGTTGATATTGGCCTGTCTGGCAGGTGGTTCCAGAGAGACGAACAGGTGGCTCCGGCGTGCTCGGCAGGTGGTTCCGGTCTGTCCGGTAGGTCATTCCGGCGTGCACGGCACGTGGTTCTGGTACGTGTCAGAGGTGGTTGCGTATGCCCAACAGGTGATTCCGGACTGTCCGCCACGTGCTTCTGGCACGTCTGAGAGGTGGTTCCAACATGCCCGGCAGGTCATTTCGGAGAGTCGTCCAAGTGGTTCTGGCGTAGCCCGCAGGTGATTTTGGCGTGTCCGGCAGGTGGTTCCGCCGTGCTCGGCAGGTGGTTCAGGCATGGCCGTCACGTGGTTCCAGTCTGTCCAGGACGTGTTTCCAGCTTCTCCGGCAGGTGGTTCTGGTACGTCTGAGAGGTGGTTCCGCCATGGCTGGCAGGTGATCCCGGACTGTCCCCCAGGTGGTTCTGGCATAGCCAGCAGTTGATATTGGCCTGTCCGGCAGGTGGTTCCAGCGAGTCGAACAGGTGGCTCCGGCGTTCTTGGCAGGTGGTTCCGGTCTGTCCGGTAGGTGTTTCCGGCGTGTCCGGCACGTCCTTCCGGCACGTCTGAGACGTGGTTCCGGCATGCGCGGCAGGTGATTCCGTAGTTTCCGCCAGGTGGTTCTTGCGTACCAGGCAGGTGATTTTGGCGTGTCCGGCAGGTGTTTCTGGCGAGTCGAGCAGGTGGCTCCGGCATGCTCGGCAGGTGCTTCCGGCGTCTCCGGCACTTGGTTCTGGTGTGTCTGAGAGCTGGTTCCGGCATGTCCGGCAGATGATTCCGGAGTGTCCGCCAAGTGGTTCTGGCATACCCAGCAGGTGATTTTGGCGTGTCAGGGAGGTGGTACCAGTGAGTCGAGCAGGTGGTTCCGGCGTGCTCAGCAGGTGGTTCAGGCGGTTCTGGCAGGTGGTATCCGTCTGTTCGGGGTGTGGTTCCAGCATCTCATGAACACGTTTCTGGCACGTCTGAGATGTGGTTCCAGCCGGCCCGACAGGTGTTTCCGCAGTGTCCGCCAAGCGGTTCTGGCGTAGTTGGCAGGTGATTTTGGCATGACTGGCAGGTGGTTCCAGCAAGCCTGGCAGGTGATTCCAAAGTGTTCACCAACTGGTTGTGGCGTAGCCGGCAGGTGATTTTTGCGTGATCGGCAGGTGGTTCTGGCGAGTCGAGCAGGTGGTTCCGGCGTGCTCGGCTGGTGCTTCCGGGGTCATTGGCACGGGGTTCTGGCATGTCTGAGAGGTGGTTCCTGCATGCCCGGCAAGTGATTCCGGAGTGTTCGCCAAGTGGTTCTGGCATAGTCGGCAGGTGATTTTGGCATGTCCGGCAGGTGGTTCAGGCGAGTTGAGCAGGTGGTTCCAACGTGCTTGGCAGGTGCTTCCGGCGTCTCCGGCACGTGTTTCTGGCACATCTGACAGGTGGTTGCGGCATGCCCGAAAGGTGATTCCGGTCTGTCTGGTAGGTGGTTCCAGCCTGCACGGCATGTGGTTCTGGTACGTCTCAGAGGTGGTTGCGCATGCCAACAGGTGATACCGGACTGTCCGCCACATGGTTCTGGCACGTCTGAGAGGTGGTTCCGGCATGCCCGGCAGGTCATCCCAGAGAGTCCTCCAAGTGGTTCTGGCATAACACGCAGGTGATTTTGGCGTGTCTGGGAGGTTGTTCCGTTGTGCTTGGCAGGCGGTTCAGGCTTGGCCGGCAGGTGGTTCCAGACTGTCCAGGACGTGTTTCCAGCTTCTCCGGCAGGTGGTTCTGGTACGTATGAGAGGGGGTTCCGCCATGGCTGGGAGGCGATTCCGGACTGTCCCCCAGGTGGTTCTGGCATAGCCAGCAGTTGATATTGGCCTGTCCGGCAGGTGGTTCCAGCGAGTCGAACAGGTGGCTCCGGCGTGCTCGGCAGGTGGTTCCGGTCTGTCCGGTAGGTGATTCCGGCGTGTCCGGCACGTGCTTCCGGCACGTCTGAGAGGTGGTTCCGGCATGCGCGACAGGTGGTTTCGGAGTGTCCGCCAGGTGGTTCTGGCGTACCCGGCAGGTGATTTTGGCGTGTCCGGCAGGTGTTTCTGGCGAGTCGAGCAGGTGGCTCCGGCATGCTCGGCAGGTGGTTCAGGCGGTTCTGGCAGGTGGTATCCGTCTGTTCGGGGTGTGGTTCCAGCATCTCATGAACACGTTTCTGGCACGTCTGAGATGTGGTTCCAGCCGGCCCGACAGGTGTTTCCGCAGTGTCCGCCAAGCGGTTCTGGCGTAGTTGGCAGGTGATTTTGGCATGACTGGCAGGTGGTTCCAGCAAGCCTGGCAGGTGATTCCAAAGTGTTCCCCAACTGGTTGTGGCGTAGCCGGCAGGTGATTTTTGCGTGATCGGCAGGTGGTTCTGGCGAGTCGAGCAGGTGGTTCCGGCGTGCTCGGCTGGTGCTTCCGGGGTCATTGGCACGGGGTTCTGGCATGTCTGAGAGGTGGTTCCTGCATGCCCGGCAAGTGATTCCGGAGTGTTCGCCAAGTGGTTCTGGCATAGTCGGCAGGTGATTTTGGCATGTCCGGCAGGTGGTTCAGGCGAGTTGAGCAGGTGGTTCCAACGTGCTTGGCAGGTGCTTCCGGCGTCTCCGGCACGTGTTTCTGGCACATCTGACAGGTGGTTGCGGCATGCCCGAAAGGTGATTCCGGTCTGTCTGGTAGGTGGTTCCAGCCTGCACGGCATGTGGTTCTGGTACGTCTCAGAGGTGGTTGCGCATGCCAACAGGTGATACCGGACTGTCCGCCACATGGTTCTGGCACGTCTGAGAGGTGGTTCCGGCATGCCCGGCAGGTCATCCCAGAGAGTCCTCCAAGTGGTTCTGGCATAACACGCAGGTGATTTTGGCGTGTCTGGGAGGTTGTTCCGTTGTGCTTGGCAGGCGGTTCAGGCTTGGCCGGCAGGTGGTTCCAGACTGTCCAGGACGTGTTTCCAGCTTCTCCGGCAGGTGGTTCTGGTACGTATGAGAGGGGGTTCCGCCATGGCTGGGAGGCGATTCCGGACTGTCCCCCAGGTGGTTCTGGCATAGCCAGCAGTTGATATTGGCCTGTCCGGCAGGTGGTTCCAGCGAGTCGAACAGGTGGCTCCGGCGTGCTCGGCAGGTGGTTCCGGTCTGTCCGGTAGGTGATTCCGGCGTGTCCGGCACGTGCTTCCGGCACGTCTGAGAGGTGGTTCCGGCATGCGCGACAGGTGGTTTCGGAGTGTCCGCCAGGTGGTTCTTGCGTACCCGGCAGGTGATTTTGGCGTGTCCGGCAGGTGTTTCTGGCGAGTCGAGCAGGTGGCTCCGGCATGCTCGGCAGGGGCTTCCGGCGTCTCCGGCACGTGGTTCTGGTGTATCTGAGAGCTGGTTCCGGCATGTCTGGCAGATGATTCCGGAGTGTCCGCCAAGTGGTTCTGGCATACCCGGCTGGTGATTTGGGCATGTCAGGTAGGTGGTTCCGGCGAGTCGAGCAGGTGGCTCCGGCGTGCTCGGCAGGTTGTTCAGACGGGTCTGGCAGGTGTTTTCCGTCTGTTCGGGGTGTGGTTCCAGCATCTCATGCACATGGTTCTGGCACGTCTGAGATGTGGTTCCGGCCGGCCCGACAGGTGTTTCCACAGTGTCCGCCAAGTGGTACTGGCGTAGTTGGCAGGTGATTTTGGCATGACCGGCAGGTGGTTCCAGCAAGCCCGGCAGGTGATTCCGAAGTGTTCCCCAACTGGTTGTGGCGTAGCCGGCAGGTGATTTTTGCGTGTCCGGCAGGTGGTTCTGGCGAGTCGAGCAGGTGGTTCCGGCGTGCTCGGCAGGTGCTTCCGGGGTCATTGGCACGTGGTTCTGGCATATCTGAGAGGTGGTTCCGGCATGCCCGGCAGGTGATTCCGGAGTGTTCGCCAAGTGTTTCCGGCGTAGCCGGCAGGTGATTTTGCATGTCCAGCGGTCGTTCCGGCGGGTCGAGCCGGTGGTTCCGGCGTGTGCGGCAGGTGGTTCCGGTCTGTCCGGCAGGTGGTTCTGTGGTGTCCGGCACGAGGTTCAGTCTGAGATGCTGTGCCGGCATGCCCCTCACGTGATTCCGGCTTGTCCACGAAGTGGTGCTGGTGTAGCGGGCAGGTGATTTTGGCGTGTCCGGCAGGTGGTTCAGGCGAGTTAGGCAGGTGGTTGCGACGTGCTCGGCAGGTGCTTCCGGCGTCTCCGGCACGTGTTTCTGGCACATCTGACTGGTGGTTCCGGCATGCCCAAAAGTTGATTCCGGTCTGTCCGGTAGGTGGTTCCGGCGTGCACGGCACGTGGTTCTGGTACGTGTCAGAGGTGGTTGCGTATGCCCAACAGGTGATTCCGGACTGTCCGCCACGTGCTTCTGGCACGTCTGAGAGGTGGTTCCAACATGCCCGGCAGGTCATTTCGGAGAGTCGTCCAAGTGGTTCTGGCATAGTCCGCAGGTGATTTTGGCGTGTCCGGCAGGTGGTTCCGCCGTGCTCGGCAGGTGGTTCAGGCATGGCCGTCACGTGGTTCCAGTCTGTCCAGGACGTGTTTCCAGCTTCTCCGGCAGGTGGTTCTGGTACGTCTGAGAGGTGGTTCCGCCATGGCTGGCAGGTGATCCCGGACTGTCCCCCAGGTGGTTCTGGCATAGCCAGCAGTTGATATTGGCCTGTCCGGCAGGTGGTTCCAGCGAGTCGAACAGGTGGCTCCGGCGTTCTTGGCAGGTGGTTCCGGTCTGTCCGGTAGGTGTTTCCGGCGTGTCCGGCACGTCCTTCCGGCACGTCTGAGACGTGGTTCCGGCATGCGCGGCAGGTGATTCCGTAGTTTCCGCCAGGTGGTTCTTGCGTACCAGGCAGGTGATTTTGGCGTTCCGGCAGGTGTTTCTGGCGAGTCGAGCAGGTGGCTCCGGCATGCTCGGCAGGTGCTTCCGGCGTCTCCGGCACTTGGTTCTGGTGTGTCTTAGAGCTGGTTCCGGCATGTCCGGCAGATGATTCCGGAGTGTCCGCCAAGTGGTTCTGGCATACCCAGCAGGTGATTTTGGCGTGTCAGGGAGGTGGTACCAGTGAGTCGAGCAGGTGGTTCCGGCGTGCTCAGCAGGTGGTTCAGGCGGTTCTGGCAGGTGGTATCCGTCTGTTCGGGGTGTGGTTCCAGCATCTCATGAACACGTTTCTGGCACGTCTGAGATGTGGTTCCAGCCGGCCCGACAGGTGTTTCCGCAGTGTCCGCCAAGCGGTTCTGGCGTAGTTGGCAGGTGATTTTGGCATGACTGGCAGGTGGTTCCAGCAAGCCTGGCAGGTGATTCCAAAGTGTTCCCCAACTGGTTGTGGCGTAGCCGGCAGGTGATTTTTGCGTGATCGGCAGGTGGTTCTGGCGAGTCGAGCAGGTGGTTCCGGCGTGCTCGGCTGGTGCTTCCGGGGTCATTGGCACGGGGTTCTGGCATGTCTGAGAGGTGGTTCCTGCATGCCCGGCAAGTGATTCCGGAGTGTTCGCCAAGTGGTTCTGGCATAGTCGGCAGGTGATTTTGGCATGTCCGGCAGGTGGTTCAGGCGAGTTGAGCAGGTGGTTCCAACGTGCTTGGCAGGTGCTTCCGGCGTCTCCGGCACGTGTTTCTGGCACATCTGACAGGTGGTTCCGGCATGCCCGAAAGGTGATTCCGGTCTGTCCGGTAGGTGGTTCCAGCCGGCACGGCATGTGGTTCTGGTACGTCTCAGAGGTGGTTGCGCATGCCCAACAGGTGATTCCGGACTGTCCGCCACATGGTTCTGGCACGTTTGAGAGGTGGTTCCGGCATGCCCGGCAGGTCATCCCAGAGAGTCCTCCAAGTGGTTCTGGCATAACACGCAGGTGATTTTGGCGTGTCTGGCAGGTTGTTCCGTTGTGCTTGGCAGGTGGTTCAGGCTTGGCCGGCAGGTGGTTCCAGACTGTCCAGGACGTGTTTCCCGCTTCTCCGGCAGGTGGTTCTGGTACGTCTGAGAGGAGGTTCCGCCATGGCTGGCAGGCGATTCCGGACCGTCTCCCAGGTGGTTCTGGCATAGCCAGCAGTTGATATTGGCCTGTCCGGCAGGTGGTTCCAGCGAGTCGAACAGGTGGCTCCGGCGTGCTCGGCAGGTGGTTCCGGTCTGTCCGGTAGGTGATTCCGGCGATCCGGCACGTGCTTCCGGCACGTCTGAGAGGTGGTTCCGGCATGCGCGACAGGTGGGTTCGGAGTGTCCGCCAGGTGGTTCTGGCGTACCCGGCAGGTGATTTTGGCGTGTCTGGCAGGTGTTTCTGGCGAGTCGAGCAGGTGGCTCCGGCATGCTCGGCAGGTGCTTCCGGCGTCTCCGGCACGTGTTTCTGGCACATCTGACTGGTGGTTCCGGCATGCCCGAAAGGTGATTCCGGTCTGTCCGGTAGGTGGTTCCGGCGTGCACGGCACGTGGTTCTGGTACGTCTCAGAGGTGGTTGCGTATGCCCAACAGGTGATTCCGGACTGTCCGCCACGTGCTTCTGGCACGTCTGAGAGGTGGTTCCAACATGCCCGGCAGGTCATTTCGGAGAGTCGTCCAAGTGGTTCTGGCATGGCCCGCAGGTGATTTTGGCGTGTCCGGCAGGTGGTTCCGCCGTGCTCGGCAGGTGGTTCAGGCATGGCCGTCACGTGGTTCCAGTCTGTCCAGGACGTGTTTCCAGCTTCTCCGGCAGGTGGTTCTGGTACCTCTGAGAGGTGGTTCCGCCATGGCTGGCAGGTGATCCCGGACTGTCCCCCAGGTGGTTCTGGCATAGCCAGCAGTTGATATTGGCCTCTCCGGCAGGTGGTTCCAGCGAGTCGAACAGGTGGCTCCGGCGTTCTTGGCAGGTGGTTCCGGTCTGTCCGGTAGGTGTTTCCGGCGTGTCTGGCACGTGCTTCCGGCACGTCTGAGAGGTGGTTCCGGCATGCGCGGCAGGTGATTCCATAGTGTCCGCCAGGTGGTTCTGGCATACCCGGCAGGTGATTTTGGCGTGTCCGGCAGGTGTTTCTGGCGAGTCGAGCAGGTGGCTCCGGCATGCTCGGCAGGTGCTTCCGGCGTCTCCGGCACGTGGTTCTGGTGTGTCTGAGAGCTGGTTCCGGCATGTCCGGCAGATGATTCCGGAGTGTCCGCCAAGTGGTTCTGGCATACCCAGCAGGTGATTTTGGCGTTTCAGGGAGGTGGTACCGGTGAGTCGAGCAGGTGGTTCCGGCGTGCTCAGCATGTGGTTCAGGCGGTTCTGGCAGGTGGTATCCGTCTGTTCGGGGTGTGGTTCCAGCGTCTCATGAACACGTTTCTGGCACGTCTGAGATGTGGTTCCAGCCGGCCCGACAGGTGTTTCCGCAGTGTCCGCCAAGCGGTTCTGGCGTAGTTGGCAGGTGATTTTGGCATGACTGGCAGGTGGTTCCAGCAAGCCTGGCAGGTGATTCCAAAGTGTTCCCCAACTGGTTGTGGCGTAGCCGGCAGGTGATTTTTGCGTGATCAGCAGGTGGTTCTGGCGAGTCGAGCAGATGGTTTCGGCGTGCTCGGCTGGTGCTTCCGGGGTCATTGGCACAGGATTCTGGCATGTCTGAGAGGTGGTTCCTGCATGCCCGGCAAGTGATTCCGGAGTGTTCGCCAAGTGGTTCTGGCATAGTCGGCAGGTGATTTTGGCATGTCCGGCAGGTGGTTCAGGCGAGTTGAGCAGGTGGTTCCAACGTGCTTGGCAGGTGCTTCCGGCGTCTCCGGCACGTGTTTCTGGCACATCTGACAGGTGGTTCCGGCATGCCCGAAAGGTGATTCTGGTCTGTCCGGTAGGTGGTTCCAGCCTGCACGGCATGTGGTTCTGGTACGTCTCAGAGGTGGTTGCGCATGCCCAACAGGTGATTCCGGACTGTCCGCCATATGGTTCTGGCACGTCTGAGAGGTGGTTCCGGCATGCCCGGCAGGTCATCCCAGAGAGTCCTCCAAGTGGTTCTGGCATAACACGCAGGTGATTTTGGCGTGTCTGGCAGGTTGTTCCGTTGTGCTTGGCAGGTGGTTCAGGCTTGGCCGGCAGGTGGTTCCAGACTGTCCAGGACGTGTTTCCAGCTTCTCCGGCAGGTGGTTCTGGTACGTCTGAGAGGTGGTTCCGCCATGGCTGGCAGGCGATTCCGGACCGTCTCCCAGGTGGTTCTGGCATAGCCAGCAGTTGATATTGGCCTCTCCGGCAGGTGGTTCCAGCGAGTCGAACAGGTGGCTCCGGCGTGCTCGGCAGGTGGTTCCGGTCTGTCCTGTAGGTGATTCCGGCGTATCCGGCACGTGCTTCCGGCACTTCTGAGAGGTGGTTCCGGCATGCGCGACAGGTGGTTTCGGAGTGTCCGCCAGGTGGTTCTGGCGAACCCGGCAGGTGATTTTGGCGTGTCCGGCAGGTGTTTCTGGCGAGTCGAGCAGGTGGCTCCGGCATGCTCGGCAGGTGCTTCCGGCGTCTCCGGCACGTGGATCTGGAGTATCTGAGAGCTGGTTCCGGCATGTCCGGCAGATGATTCCGGAGTGTCCGCCAAGTGGTTCTGGCATACCCAGCTGGTGATTTGGGCATGTCAGGTAGGTGGTTGCGGCGAGTTGAGCAGGTGGCTCCGGCGTGCTCGGCAGGTTGTTCAGACGGGTCTGGCAGGTGTTTTCCGTCTGTTCGGGGTGTGGTTCCAGCATCTCATGCACATGGTTCTGGCACGTCTGAGATGTGGTTCCGGCCGGCCCGACACGTGTTTCCACAGTGTCCGCCAAGTGGTACTGGCGTAGTTGGCAGGTGATTTTGGCATGACCGGCAGGTGGTTCCAGCAAGCCCGGCAGGTTCTTCCGAAGTGTTCCCCAACTGGTTGTGGCGTAGCCGGCAGGTGATTTTTGCGTGTCCGGCAGGTGGTTCTGGCGAGTCGAGCAGGTGGTTCCGGCGTGCTCGGCAGGTGCTTCCGGGGTCATTGGCACGTGGTTCTGGCATATCTGAGAGGTGGTTCCGGCATGCCCGGCAGGTGATTCCGGAGTGTTCGCCAAGTGTTTCCGGCGTAGCCGGCAGGTGATTTTGCATGTCCAGCGGTCGTTCCGGCGGGTCGAGCCGGTGGTTCCGGCGTGTGCGGCAGGTGGTTCCGGTCTGTCCGGCAGGTGGTTCTGTGGTGTCCGGCACGAGGTTCAGTCTGAGATGCTGTGCCGGCATGCCCCTCACGTGATTCTGGCTTGTCCCCGAAGTGGTGCTGGTGTAGCGGGCAGGTGATTTTGGCGTGTCCGGCAGGTGGTTCAGGCGAGTTGAGCAGGTGGTTGCGACGTGCTCGGCAGGTGCTTCCGGCGTCTCCGGCACGTGTTTCTGGCACATCTGACTGGTGGTTCCGGCATGCCCAAAAGTTGATTCCGGTCTGTCCGGTAGGTGATTCCGGCGTGTCCGGCACGTGCTTCCGGCACGTCTGAGAGGTGGTTCCGGCATGCGCGACAGGTGGGTTCGGAGTGTCCGCCAGGTGGTTCTGGCGTACCCGGCAGGTGATTTTGGCGTGTCCGGCAGGTGTTTCTGGCGAGTCGAGCAGGTGGCTCCGGCATGCTCGGCAGGTGCTTCCGGCGTCTCCGGCACGTGGATCTGGTGTATCTGAGAGCTGGTTCCGGCATGTCCGGCAGATGATTCCGGAGTGTCCGCCAAGTGGTTCTGGCATACCCAGCTGGTGATTTGGGCATGTCAGGTAGGTGGTTCCGGCGAGTCGAGCAGGTGGCTCCGGCGTGCTCGGCAGGTTTTTCAGACGGGTCTGGCAGGTGTTTTCCGTCTGTTCTGGGTGTGGTTCCAGCATCTCATGCACATGGTTCTGGCACGTCTGAGATGTGGTTCCGGCCGGCCCGACAGGTGTTTCCACAGTGTCCGCCAAGTGGTACTGGCGTAGTTGGCAGGTGATTTTGGCATGACCGGCAGGTGGTTCCAGCAAGCCCGGCAGGTGATTCCGAAGTGTTCCCCAACTGGTTGTGGCGTAGCCGGCAGGTGATTTTTGCGTGTCCGGCAGGTGGTTCTGGCGAGTCGAGCAGGTGGTTCCGGCGTGCTCGGCAGGTGCTTCCGGGGTCATTGGCACGTGGTTCTGGCATATCTGAGAGGTGGTTCCGGCATGCCCGGCAGGTGATTCCGGAGTGTTCGCCAAGTGTTTCCGGCGTAGCCGGCAGGTGATTTTGCATGTCCAGCGGTCTTTCCAGCGGGTCCAGCCGGTGGTTCCGGCGTGTCCGGCAGGTGGTTCCGGTCTGTCCGGCAGGTGGTTCTGTGGTGTCCGGCACGAGGTTCAGTCTGAGAGGCTGTGCCGGCATGCCCCTCACGTGATTCCGGCTTGTCCCCGAAGTGGTGCTGGTGTAGCGGGCAGGTGCTTCCGGCGTCTCCGTCACGTGTTTCTGGCACATCTGACTTGTGGTTCCGACATGCCCAAAAGTTGATTCCGGTCTGTCCGGTAGGTGGTTCCGGCGTGCACGGCACGTGGTTCTGGTACGTGTCAGAGGTGGTTGCGTATGCCCAACAGGTGATTCCGGACTGTCGGCCACGTGCTTCTGGCACGTCTGAGAGGTGGTTCCAACATGCCCGGCAGGTCATTTCGGAGAGTCGTCCAAGTGGTTCTGGCGTAGCCCGCAGGTGATTTTGGCGTGTCCGGCAGGTGGTTCCGCCGTGCTCGGCAGGTGGTTCAGGCATGGCCGTCACGTGGTTCCAGTCTGTCCAGGACGTGTTTCCAGCTTCTCCGGCAGGTGGTTCTGGTACGTCTGAGAGGTGGTTCCGCCATGGCTGGCAGGTGATCCCGGACTGTCCCCCAGGTGGTTCTGGCATAGCCAGCAGTTGATATTGGCCTGTCCGGCAGGTGGTTCCAGTGCTCGGAGCCGTGGCTACATCATTTGATCGGCTGTATGACAGGGTCCTGCCGATTAACGCCGAGGGGTGCAGGGCCGCCCCTTGGTGAAGAATAACCGGCCAGCCCCTCACACAGTTCTGAAACATGTGCTGCTTCTAATTGCCCTTCATTCCTTTTCCTTTCTTTACCTCCTGTTTTCACTCCTTTGGGTGGCTGCTTGGGAGGCACTACCTCCTGGGAAAATTAGATATAGTAAGAGAATGTGGCCACCTGCAGGTAACTTTCAAGATATTTTTCAGTTAATTAATGGAGGAGCACACAGTCCCATTTGAGACCATCAGAAAGGAATCCTGCCCAAATAAGATGTCGAATTAGGTTTATGGCCTCTGTCTGCTTAATGTTTCCTTCTCCCTCCAGTTCTTTGTCTAAATATACATATGCATCGCCCTTCTCAGTTTGTTGGTTAATTGGTTGATCAAGAAGTATCTATATATTATTCTTGACCTTCTGCTTTCTGTTAAAATGTTATAGAGGTTTTCTCCTAAAAGCAATAAATAATAAATAATTGGTGAGTAGAAGGGCCGAGGGGTGCAAGAATGCCCCTCGGTGAAGAATGGCCGGCCAACACCCCCGATATTTTCTGAATTATATGCATGCTTTCTATCAAGGTTATGTGTATACTTATTTCTCTTTTTTATTCTTGAAGATATATAGTTTAGTTTAGCTTTTCAGCCCTTTACTTTACTAACAATATGATACTTTCTCTGGCAGTGTACTTAAGGGACCGTTAGCTCTACAATCTAAAAGACAAAGGAATGCTTCCAGCCCCTAAAGGGCGCGAAAAAGTAAAGATGTTTAACTGCCCGCTGAGAATGCAGATAGCCCTGGGGATAAGACACCCTGGAGTCGCCTTTTGTTCCCATTAACCATCTACACTAATGGCGTAAATGATTGAGGGAGGCAGGGATGGCTCCACCAGGATGTAACCAGACGGGCTGCTGTCCTGTCCGGAGGCCTGGACCTTCTCTCTTTGATTTAAATTTACCATGAATTACAACAGACGCCTAGGTACCTATCTCCTTTAGCTTAGAGACAACAAACACTAGTTAATTGCAGAGAAGGCGATCATTAACCTTATGCTCTATAGAATGGAATGCTAATAAATATTCTTGTGCTCGTTTCTTACTTCCTTATCTCTCTGAGAATATTTGTAAAACTATTTCTGTACTAATCCTGAAAAATATATAAACGACACTTGTGCACAGTAAAGTCGGACTTGCTAACACCAACCCAAGTCTCACATCCCATTTATTTTCCCCTTCCCTCATCGCGCCGACGCCGTCCATCCCTCAGGAACCTGGACTCCGCCGGGGCGGGACCCCGGCATTCCAGCGAGTCGAACAAGTGGCTCCGGCGTTCTTGGCAGGTGGTTCCGGTCTGTCCGGTAGGTGCTTCCGGCGTGTCTGGCACGTGCTTCCGGCACGTCTGAGAGGTGGTTCCGGCATGCGCGACAGGTGATTCCGGAGTGTTCGCCAAGTGTTTCCGGCGTAGCCGGCAGGTGATTTTGCATGTCCAGCGGTCGTTCCGGCGGGTCGAGCCGGTGGTTCCGGCGTGTCCGGCAGGTGGTTCTGGTCTGTCCGTCAGGTGGTTCTGTGGTGTCCGGCACGAGGTTCCGTCTGAGAGGCGGTGCCGGCATGCCCCTCACGTGATTCCGGCTTGTCCCCGAAGTGGTGCAGGTGTAGCGCGCAGGTGCTTCCGGCGTCTCCGGCACGTGTTTCTGGCACATCTGACTGGGGGTTCCGGCATGCCCAAATGTTGATTCCGGTCTGTCCGGTAGGTGGTTCCGGCATGCACGGCACGTGGTTCAGGTACGTGTCAGAGGTGGTTGCGTATGCCCAACAGGTGATTCCGGACTGTCCGCCACGTGCTTCTGGCACGTCTGAGAGGTGGGTCCAACATGCCCGGCAGGTCATTTCGGAGAGTCGTCCAAGTGGTTCTGGCGTAGCCCGAAGGTGATTTTGGCGTGTCCGGCAGGTGGTTCCGCCGTGCTCGGCAGGTGGTTCAGGCATGGCCGTCACGTGGTTCCAGTCTGTCCAGGACGTGTTTCCAGCTTCTCCGGCAGGTGGTTCTGGTACGTCTGAGAGGTGGTTCCGCCATGGCTGGCAGGCGATTCCGGACCGTCTCCCAGGTGGTTCTGGCATAGCCAGCAGTTGATATTGGCCTGTCCGGCAGGTGGTTCCAGCGAGTCGAACAGGTGGCTCCGGCGTGCTCGGCAGGTGGTTCCGGTCTGTCCGGTAGGTGATTCCGGCGTGTCCGGCACGTGCTTCCGGCACGTCTGAGAGGTGGTTCCGGCATGCGCGACAGGTGGTTTCGGAGTGTCCGCCAGGTGGTTCTGGCGTACCCGGCAGGTGATTTTGGCGTGTCCGGCAGGTGTTTCTGGCGAGTCGAGCAGGTGGCTCCGGCATGCTCGGCAGGTGCTTCCGGCGTCTCCGGCACGTGGTTCTGGTGTGTCTGAGAGCTGGTTCCGGCATGTCCGGCGGATGATTCCGGAGTGTCCGCCAAGTGGTTCTGGCATACCCAGCAGGTGATTTTGGCGTGTCAGGGAGGTGGTACCGGTGAGTCGAGCAGGTGGCTCCGGCGTGCTCGGCAGGTTGTTCAGACGGGTCTGGCAGGTGTTTTCCGTCTGTTCGGGGTGTGTTTCCAGCATCTCATGCACATGGTTCTGGCACGTCTGAGATGTGGTTCCGGCCGGCCCGACAGGTGTCTCCACAGTGTCCGCCAAGTGGTACTGGCGTAGTTGGCAGGTGATTTTGGCATGACCGGCAGGTGGTTCCAGCAAGCCCGGCAGGTTCTTCCGAAGTGTTCCCCAACTGGTTGTGGCGTAGCCGGCAGGTGATTTTTGCGTGTCCGGCAGGTGGTTCTGGCGAGTCGAGCAGGTGGTTCCGGCGTGCTCGGCTGGTGCTTCCGGGGTCATTGGCACGGGGTTCTGGCATGTCTGAGAGGTGGTTCCTGCATGCCCGGCAAGTGATTCCGGAGTGTTCGCCAAGTGGTTCTGGCATAGTCGGCAGGTGATTTTGGCATGTCCGGCAGGTGGTTCAGGCGAGTTGAGCAGGTGGTTCCAACGTGCTTGGCAGGTGCTTCCGGCGTCTCCGGCACGTGTTTCTGGCACATCTGACAGGTGGTTGCGGCATGCCCGAAAGGTGATTCCGGTCTGTCCGGTAGGTGGTTCCAGCCTGCACGGCATGTGGTTCTGGTACGTCTCAGAGGTGGTTGCGCATGCCAACAGGTGATACCGGACTGTCCGCCACATCGTTCTGGCACGTCTGAGAGGTGGTTCCGGCATGCCCGGCAGGTCATCCCAGAGAGTCCTCCAAGTGGTTCTGGCATAGCACGCAGGTGATTTTGGCGTGTCTGGGAGGTTGTTCCGTTGTGCTTGGCAGGCGGTTCAGGCTTGGCCGGCAGGTGGTTCCAGACTGTCCAGGACGTGTTTCCAGCTTCTCCGGCAGGTGGTTCTGGTACGTCTGAGAGGTGGTTCCGCCATGGCTGGGAGGCGATTCCGGACTGTCCCCCAGGTGGTTCTGGCATAGCCAGCAGTTGATATTGGCCTGTCCGGCAGGTGGTTCCAGAGAGTCGAACAGGTGTCTCCGGCGTGCTCGGCAGGTGCTTCTGGGGTCATTGGCACGTGGTTCCGACATATCTGAGAGGTGGTTCCGGCATGCCCGGCAGGTGATTCCGGAGTGTTCGCCAAGTGTTTCCGGCGTAGCCGGCAGGTGATTTTGCATGTCCCGCGGTCGTTCCGGCGGGTCGAGCCGGTGGTTCCGGCGTGTGCGGCAGGTGGTTCCGGTCTGTCCGGCAGGTGGTTCTGTGGTGTCCGGCACAAGGTTCAGTCTGAGAGGCTGTGCCGGCTTGCCCCTCACGTGATTCCGGCTTGTCCCCGAAGTGGTGCTGGTGTAGCGGGCAGGTGATTTTGGCGTGTCCGGCAGGTGGTTCAGGCGAGTTGAGCAGGTGGTTGCGACGTGCTCGGCAGGTGCTTCCGCCGTCTCCGGCACGTGGTTCTGGTGTGTCTGAGAGCTGGTTCCGGCATGTCCGGCAGATGATTCCGGAGTGTCCGCCAAGTGGTTCTGGCATACCCGGCTGGTGATTTGGGCATGTCAGGTAGGTGGTTCCGGCGAGTCGAGCAGGTGGCTCGGCGTGCTCGGCAGGTTGTTCAGACGGGTCTGGCAGGTGTTTTCCGTCTGTTCGGGGTGTGGTTCCAGCATCTCATGCACATGGTTCTGGCACGTCTGAGATGTGGTTCCGGCCGGCCCGACAGGTGTTTCCACAGTGTCCGCCAAGTGGTACTGGCGTAGTTGGCAGGTGATTTTGGCATGACCGGCAGGACGTTCCAGGAAGCCCGGCAGGTGATTCCGAAGTTTTCCCCAACTGGTTGCGGCGTAGCCTGCAGGTGATTTTTGCGTGTCCGGCAGGTGGTTCTGGCGAGTCAAGCAGGTGGTTCCGGCGTGCTCGGCAGGTGCTTCCGGGGTCATTGGCACGTGGTTCTGGCGTATCTGAGAGGTGGTTCCGGCATGCCCGGCAGGTGATTCCGGAGTGTTCGCCAAGTGTTTCCGGCGTAGCCGGCAGGTGATTTTGCATGTCCAGCGGTCGTTCCGGCAGGTCGAGCCGGTGGTTCCGGCGTGTGCGGCAGGTGGTTCCGGTCTGTCCGGCAGGTGGTTCTGTGGTGTCCGGCACGAGGTTCAGTCTGAGAGGCTGTGCCGGCATGCCCCTCACGTGATTCCGGCTTGTCCCCGAAGTGGTGCTGGTGTAGCGGGCAGGTGATTTTGGCGTGTCCGGCAGGTGGTTCAGGCGAGTTGAGCAGGTGGTTGCGACGTGCTCGGCAGGTGCTTCCGGCGTCTCCGGCACGTGTTTCTGGCACATCTGACTGGTGGTTCCGGCATGCCCAAAAGTTGATTCCGGTCTATCCGGTAGGTGGCTCTGGCGTGCATGGCACGTGGTTCTGGTATGTCTCAGAGGTGCTTGCGTATGCCCAACAGGTGAGTCCGGACTGTCCGCCACGTGCTTCTGGCACGTCTGAGAGGTGGTTCCGGCATGCCCGGCTGGTCATCTCAGAGAGTCCTCCAAGTGGTTCTGGCATAACACGCAGGTGATTTTGGCATGTCTGGCAGGTTGTTCGGTTGTGCTTGGCAGGTGGTTCAGGCTTGGCCGGCAGGTGGTTCCAGACTGTCCAGGACGTGTTTCCAGCTTCTCCGGCAGGTGGTTCTGGTACGTCTGAGAGGTGGTTCCGCCATGGCTGGCAGGCGATTCCGGACCGTCTCCCAGGTGGTTCTGGCATAGCCAGCAGTTGATATTGGCCTGTCCGGCAGGTGGTTCCAGCGAGTCGAACAGGTGGCTCCGGCGTGCTCGGCAGGTGCTTCCGGTCTGTCCGGTAGGTGATTCCGGCGTGTCCGGCACGTGCTTCCGGCACGTCTGAGAGGTGGTTCCGGCATGCGCGACAGGTGGGTTCGGAGTGTCCGCCAGGTGGTTCTGGCGTACCCGGCAGGTGATTTTGGCGTGTCTGGCAGGTGTTTCTGGCGAGTCGAGCAGGTGGCTCCGGCATGCTCGGCAGGTGCTTCCGGCGTCTCCGGCACGTGTTTCTGGCACATCTGACTGGTGGTTCCGGCATGCCCAAAAGTTGATTCCGGTCTGTCCGGTAGGTGGTTCCGGCGTGCACGGCACGTGGTTCTGGTACGTCTCAGAGGTGGTTGCGTATGCCCAACAGGTGATTCCGGACTGTCCGCCACGTGCTTCTGGCACGTCTGAGAGGTGGTTCCAACATGCCCGGCAGGTCATTTCGGAGAGTCGTCCAAGTGGTTCTGGCATAGCCCGCAGGTGATTTTGGCGTGTCCGGCAGGTGGTTCCGCCGTGCTCGGCAGGTGGTTCAGGCATGGCCGTCACGTGGTTCCAGTCTGTCCAGGACGTGTTTCCAGCTTCTCCGGCAGGTGGTTCTGGTACGTCTGAGAGGTGGTTCCGCCATGGCTGGCAGGTGATCCCGGACTGTCCCCCAGGTGGTTCTGGCATAGCCAGCAGTTGATATTGGCCTGTCCGGCAGGTGGTTCCAGCGAGTCGAACAGGTGGCTCCGGCGTTCTTGGCAGGTGGTTCCGGTCTGTCTGGTAGGTGTTTCCGGCGTGTCTGGCACGTGCTTCCGGCACGTCTGAGAGGTGGTTCCGGCATGCGCGGCAGGTGATTCCATAGTGTCCGCCAGGTGGTTCTGGCATACCCGGCAGGTGATTTTCGCGTGTCCGGCAGGTGTTTCTGGCGAGTCGAGCAGGTGGCTCCGGCATGCTCGGCAGGTGCTTCCGGCGTCTCCGGCACGTGGTTCTGGTGTGTCTGAGAGCTGGTTCCGGCATGTCCGGCAGATGATTCCGGAGTGTCCGCCAAGTGGTTCTGGCATACCCAGCAGGTGATTTTGGCGTTTCAGGGAGGTGGTACCGGTGAGTCGAGCAGGTGGTTCAGGCGTGCTCAGCATGTGGTTCAGGCGGTTCTGGCAGGTGGTATCCGTCTGTTCGGGGTGTGGTTCCAGCATCTCATGAACACGTTTCTGGCACGTCTGAGATGTGGTTCCAGCCGGCCCGACAGGTGTTTCCGCAGTGTCCGCCAAGCGGTTCTGGCGTAGTTGGCAGGTGATTTTGGCATGACTGGCAGGTGGTTCCAGCAAGCCTGGCAGGTGAATCCAAAGTGTTCACCAACTGGTTGTGGCGTAGCCGGCAGGTGATTTTTGCGTGATCAGCAGGTGGTTCTGGCGAGTCGAGCAGGTGGTTCCGGCGTGCTCGGCTGGTGCTTCCGGGGTCATTGGCACGGGGTTCTGGCATGTCTGAGAGGTGGTTCCTGCATGCCCGGCAATTGATTCCGGAGTGTTCGCCAAGTGGTTCTGGCATAGTCGGCAGGTGATTTTGGCATGTCCGGCAGGTGGTTCAGGCGAGTTGAGCAGGTGGTTCCAACGTGCTTGGCAGGTGCTTCCGGCGTCTCCGGCACGTGTTTCTGGCACATCTGACAGGTGGTTCCGGCATGCCCGAAAGGTGATTCTGGTCTGTCCGGTAGGTGGTTCCAGCCTGCACGGCATGTGGTTCTGGTACGTCTCAGAGGTGGTTGCGCATGCCCAACAGGTGATTCCGGACTGTCCGCCATATGGTTCTGGCACGTCTGAGAGGTGGTTCCGGCATGCCCGGCAGGTCATCCCAGAGAGTCCTCCAAGTGGTTCTGGCATAACACGCAGGTGATTTTGGCGTGTCTGGCAGGTTGTTCCGTTGTGCTTGGCAGGTGGTTCAGGCTTGGCCGGCAGGTGGTTCCAGACTGTCCAGGACGTGTTTCCAGCTTCTCCGGCAGGTGGTTCTGGTACGTCTGAGAGGTGGTTCCGCCATGGCTGGCAGGCGATTCCGGACCGTCTCCCAGGTGGTTCTGGCGTAGCCAGCAGTTGATATTGGCCTGTCCGGCAGGTGGTTCCAGCGAGTCGAACAGGTGGCTCCGGCGTGCTCGGCAGGTGGTTCCGGTCTGTCCTGTAGGTGATTCCGGAGTGTCCGGCACGTGCTTCCGGCACTTCTGAGAGGTGGTTCCGGCATGCGCGACAGGTGGTTTCGGAGTGTCCGCCAGGTGGTTCTGGCGTACCCGGCAGGTGATTTTGGCGTGTCCGGCAGGTGTTTCTGGCGAGTCGAGCAGGTGGCTCCGGCATGCTCGGCAGGTGCTTCCGGCGTCTCCGGCACGTGGATCTGGTGTATCTGAGAGCTGGTTCCGGCATGTCCGGCAGATGATTCCGGAGTGTCCGCCAAGTGGTTCTGGCATACCCAGCTGGTGATTTGGGCATGTCAGGTAGGTGGTTCCGGCGAGTCGAGCAGGTGGCTCCGGCATGCTCGGCAGGTTGTTCAGACGGGTCTGGCAGGTGTTTTCCGTCTGTTCGGGGTGTGGTTCCAGCATCTCATGCACATGGTTCTGGCATGTCTGAGATGTGGTTCCGGCCGGCCCGACAGGTGTTTCCACAGTGTCCGCCAAGTGGTACTGGCGTAGTTGGCAGGTGATTTTGGCATGACTGGCAGGTGGTTCCAGCAAGCCTGGCAGGTGATTCCAAAGTGTTCCCCAACTGGTTGTGGCGTAGCTGGCAGGTGATTTTTGCGTGATCGGCAGGTGGTTCTGGCGAGTCGAGCAGGTGGTTCCGGCGTGCTCGGCAGGTGCTTCCGGGGTCATTGGCACGTGGTTCTGGCATATCTGAGAGGTGGTTCCGGCATGCCCGGCAGGTGATTCCGGAGTGTTCGCCAAGTGTTTCCGGCGCGGCCGGCAGGTGATTTTGCATGTCCAGCGGTCGTTCCGACGGGTCGAGACGGTGGTTCCGGCGTGTCCGGCAGGTGGTTCCGGTCTGTCCGGCAGGTGGTTCTGTGGTGTCCGGCACGAGGTTCAGTCTGAGGTGCTGTGCCGGCATGCCCCTCACGTGATTCCGGCTTGTCCCCGAAGTGGTGCTGGTGTAGCGGGCAGGTGATTTTGGCGTGTCCGGCAGGTGGTTCAGGCGAGTTGAGCATGTGGTTGTGACGTGCTCGGCAGGTGCTTCCGGCGTCTCTGGCACGTGTTTCTGGCACATCTGACTGGTGGTTCCGGCATGCCCAAAAGTTGATTCCGGTCTGTCCGGTAGGTGGTTCCGGCGTGCACGGCACGTGGTTCTGGTACGTGTCAGAGGTGGTTGCGTATGCCCAACAGGTGATTCCGGACTGTCCGCCACGTGCTTCTGGCACGTCTGAGAGGTGGTTCCAACATGCCCGGCAGGTCATTTCGGAGAGTCGTCCAAGTGGTTCTGGCGTAGCCCGCAGGTGATTTTGGCGTGTCCGGCAGGTGGTTCCGCCGTGCTCGGCAGGTGGTTCAGGCATGGCCGTCACGTGGTTCCAGTCTGTCCAGGACGTGTTTCCAGCTTCTCCGGCAGGTGGTTCTGGTACGTCTGAGAGGTGGTTCCGCCATGGCTGGCAGGTGATCCCGGACTGTCCCCCAGGTGGTTCTGGCATAGCCAGCAGTTGATATTGGCCTGTCCGGCAGGTGGTTCCAGCGAGTCGAACAGGTGGCTCCGGCGTTCTTGGCAGGTGGTTCCGGTCTGTCCGGTAGGTGTTTCCGGCGTGTCCGGCACGTGCTTCCGGCCCGTCTGATGGTTGGTTCCGGCATGCGCGGCAGGTGATTCCGTAGTGTCCGCGAGGTGGTTCTGGCGTACCCGGCAGGTGATTTTGGCGTGTCCGGCAGGTGTTTCTGGCGAGTCGAGCAGGTGGCTCCGGCATGCTCGGCAGGGGCTTCCGGCGTCTCCGGCACGTGGTTCTGGTGTATCTGAGAGCTGGTTCCGGCATGTCTGGCAGATGATTCCGGAGTGTCCGCCAAGTGGTTCTGGCATACCCAGCTGGTGATTTGGGCATGTCAGGTAGGTGGTTCCGGCGAGTCGAGCAGGTGGCTCCGGCGTGCTCGGCAGGTTGTTCAGACGGGTCTGGCAGGTGTTTTCCGTCTGTTCGGGGTGTGGTTCCAGCATCTCATGCACATGGTTCTGGCATGTCTGAGATGTGGTTCCGGCCGGCCCGACAGGTGTTTCCACAGTGTCCGCCAAGTGGTACTGGCGTAGTTGGCAGGTGATTTTGGCATGACCGGCAGGTGGTTCCAGCAAGCCCGGCAGGTGATTCCGAAGTGTTCCCCAACTGGTTGTGGCGTAGCCGGCTGGTGATTTTTGCGTGTCCGGCAGGTGGTTCTGGCGAGTCGAGCAGGTGGTTCCGGCGTGCTCGGCAGGTGCTTCCGGGGTCATTGGCACGTGGTTCTGGCATATCTGAGAGGTGGTTCCGGCATGCCAGGCAGGTGATTCCGGAGTGTTCGCCAAGTGTTTCCGGCGTAGCCGGCTGGTGATTTTGCATGTCCAGCGGTCGTTCCGGCGGGTCGAGCCGGTGGTTCCGGCGTGTGCGGCAGGTGGTTCCGGTGTGTCCGGCAGGTGGTTCTGTGGTGTCCGGCACGAGGTTCAGTCTGAGATGCTGTGCCGGCATGCCCCTCACGTGATTCCGGCTTGTCCCCGAAGTGGTGCTGGTGTAGCGGGCAGGTGATTTTGGCGTGTCCGGCAGGTGGTTCAGGCGAGTTAGGCAGGTGGTTGCGACGTGCTCGGCAGGTGCTTCCGGCGTCTCCGGCACGTGTTTCTGGCACATCTGACTGGTGGTTCCGGCATGCCCGAAAGGTGATTCCGGTCTGTCCGGTAGGTGGTTCCGGCGTGCACGGCACGTGGTTCTGGTACGTCTCAGAGGTGGTTGCGTATGCCCAACAGGTGATTCCGGACTGTCCGCCACGTGCTTCTGGCACGTCTGAGAGGTGGTTCCAACATGCCCGGCAGGTCATTTCGGAGAGTCGTCCAAGTGGTTCTGGCGTAGCCCGCAGGTGATTTTGGCGTGTCCGGCAGGTGGTTCCGCCGTGCTCGGCAGGTGGTTCAGGCATGGCCGTCACGTGGTTCCAGTCTGTCCAGGACGTGTTTCCAGCTTCTCCGGCAGGTGGTTCTGGTACGTCTGAGAGCTGGTTCCGCCATGGCTGGCAGGTGATCCCGGACTGTCCCCCAGGTGGTTCTGGCATAGCCAGCAGTTGATATTGGCCTGTCCGGCAGGTGGTTCCAGCGAGTCGAACAGGTGGCTCCGGCGTTCTTGGCAGGTGGTTCCGGTCTGTCCGGTAGGTGTTTCCGGCGTGTCCGGCACGTGCTTCCGGCACGTCTGAGACGTGGTTCCGGCATGCGCGGCAGGTGATTCCGTAGTGTCCGCCAGGTGGTTCTTGCGTACCCGGCAGGTGATTTTGGCGTTCCGGCAGGTGTTTCTGGCGAGTCGAGCAGGTGGCTCCGGCATGCTCGGCAGGTGCTTCCGGCGTCTCCGGCACTTGGTTCTGGTGTGTCTGAGAGCTGGTTCCGGCATGTCCGGCAGATGATTCCGGAGTGTCCGCCAAGTGGTTCTGGCATACCCAGCAGGTGATTTTGGCGTGTCAGGGAGGTGGTACCGGTGAGTCGAGCAGGTGGTTCCGGCGTGCTCAGCAGGTGGTTCAGGCGGTTCTGGCAGGTGGTATCCGTCTGTTCGGGGTGTGGTTCCAGCATCTCATGAACACGTTTCTGGCACGTCTGAGATGTGGTTCCAGCCGGCCCGACAGGTGTTTCCGCAGTGTCCGCCAAGCGGTTCTGGCGTAGTTGGCAGGTGATTTTGGCATGACTGGCAGGTGGTTCCAGCAAGCCTGGCAGGTGATTCCAAAGTGTTCCCCAACTGGTTGTGGCGTAGCTGGCAGGTGATTTTTGCGTGATCGGCAGGTGGTTCTGGCGAGTCGAGCAGGTGGTTCCGGCGTGCTCGGCAGGTGCTTCCGGGGTCATTGGCACGTGGTTCTGGCATATCTGAGAGGTGGTTCCGGCATGCCCGGCAGGTGATTCCGGAGTGTTCGCCAAGTGTTTCCGGCGTGGCCGGCAGGTGATTTTGCATGTCCAGCGGTCGTTCCGGCGGGTCGAGCTGGTGGTTCCGGCGTGTGCGGCAGGTGGTTCCGGTCTGTCCGGCAGGTGGTTCTGTGGTGTCCGGCACGAGGTTCAGTCTGAGGTGCTGTGCCGGCATGCCCCTCACGTGATTCCGGCTTGTCCCCGAAGTGGTGCTGGTGTAGCGGGCAGGTGATTTTGGCGTGTCCGGCAGGTGGTTCAGGCGAGTTGAGCATGTGGTTGTGACGTGCTCGGCAGGTGCTTCCGGCGTCTCTGGCACGTGTTTCTGGCACATCTGACTGGTGGTTCCGGCATGCCCAAAAGTTGATTCCGGTCTGTCCGGTAGGTGGTTCCGGCGTGCACGGCACGTGGTTCTGGTACGTGTCAGAGGTGGTTGCGTATGCCCAACAGGTGATTCCGGACTGTCCGCCACGTGCTTCTGGCACGTCTGAGAGGTGGTTCCAACATGCCCGGCAGGTCATTTCGGAGAGTCGTCCAAGTGGTTCTGGCGTAGCCCGCAGGTGATTTTGGCGTGTCCGGCAGGTGGTTCCGCCGTGCTCGGCAGGTGGTTCAGGCATGGCCGTCACGTGGTTCCAGTCTGTCCAGGACGTGTTTCCAGCTTCTCCGGCAGTTGGTTCTGGTACGTCTGAGAGGTGGTTCCGCCATGGCTGGCAGGTGATCCCGGACTGTCCCCCAGGTGGTTCTGGCATAGCCAGCAGTTGATATTGGCCTGTCCGGCAGGTGGTTCCAGCGAGTCGAACAGGTGGCTCCGGCGTTCTTGGCAGGTGGTTCCGGTCTGTCCGGTAGGTGTTTCCGGCGTGTCCGGCACGTGCTTCCGGCCCGTCTGATGGGTGGTTCCGGCATGCGCGGCAGGTGATTCCCTAGTGTCCGCGAGGTGTTTCTGGCGTACCCGGCAGGTGATTTTGGCGTGTCCGGCAGGTGTTTCTGGCGAGTCGAGCAGGTGGCTCCGGCATGCTCGGCAGGGGCTTCCGGCGTCTCCGGCACGTGGTTCTGGTGTATCTGAGAGCTGGTTCCGGCATGTCTGGCAGATGATTCCGGAGTGTCCGCCAAGTGGTTCTGGCATACCCAGCTGGTGATTTGGGCATGTCAGGTAGGTGGTTCCGGCGAGTCGAGCAGGTGGCTCCGGCGTGCTCGGCAGGTTGTTCAGACGGGTCTGGCAGGTGTTTTCCGTCTGTTCGGGGTGTGGTTCCAGCATCTCATGCACATGGTTCTGGCATGTCTGAGATGTGGTTCCGGCCGGCCCGACAGGTGTTTCCACAGTGTCCGCCAAGTGGTACTGGCGTAGTTGGCAGGTGATTTTGGCATGACCGGCAGGTGGTTCCAGCAAGCCCGGCAGGTGATTCCGAAGTGTTCCCCAACTGGTTGTGGCGTAGCCGGCAGGTGATTTTTGCGTGTCCGGCAGGTGGTTCTGGCGAGTCGAGCAGGTGGTTCCGGCGTGCTCGGCAGGTGCTTCCGGGGTCATTGGCACGTGGTTCTGGCATATCTGAGAGGTGCTTCCGGCATGCCAGGCAGGTGATTCCGGAGTGTTCGCCAAGTGTTTCCGGCGTGGCCGGCAGGTGATTTTGCATGTCCAGCGGTCGTACCGGCGGGTCGAGCCGGTGGTTCCGGCGTGTCCGGCAGGTGGTTCCGGTCTGTCCGGCAGGTGTTTCTGTGGTGTCCGGCACGAGGTTCAGTCTGAGATGCTGTGCCGGCATGCCCCTCACGTGATTCCGGCTTGTCCCCGAAGTGGTGCTGGTGTAGCGGGCAGGTGATTTTGGCGTGTCCGGCAGGTGGTTCAGGCGAGTTGAGCATGTGGTTGTGACGTGCTCGGCAGGTGCTTCCGGCGTCTCTGGCACGTGTTTCTGGCACATCTGACTGGTGGTTCCGGCATGCCCAAAAGTTGATTCCGGTCTGTCCGGTAGGTGGTTCCGGCGTGCACGGCACGTGGTTCTGGTACGTGTCAGAGGTGGTTGCGTATGCCCAACAGGTGATTCCGGACTGTCCGCCACGTGCTTCTGGCACGTCTGAGAGGTGGTTCCAACATGCCCGGCAGGTCATTTCGGAGAGTCGTCCAAGTGGTTCTGGCGTAGCCCGCAGGTGATTTTGGCGTGTCCGGCAGGTGGTTCCGCCGTGCTCGGCAGGTGGTTCAGGCATGGCCGTCACGTGGTTCCAGTCTGTCCAGGACGTGTTTCCAGCTTCTCCGGCAGGTGGTTCTGGTACGTCTGAGAGGTGATTCCGCCATGGCTGGCAGGTGATCCCGGACTGTCCCCCAGGTGGTTCTGGCATAGCCAGCAGTTGATATTGGCCTGTCCGGCTGGTGGTTCCAGCGAGTCGAACAGGTGGCTCCGGCGTTCTTGGCAGGTGGTTCCGGTCTGTCCGGTAGGTGTTTCCGGCGTGTCCGGCACGTGCTTCCGGCCCGTCTGATGGGTGGTTCAGGCATGCGCGGCAGGTGATTCCGTAGTGTCCGCCAGGTGGTTCTGGCGTACCCGGCAGGTGATTTTGGCGTGTCCGGCTGGTGTTTCTGGCGAGTCGAGCAGGTGGCTCCGGCATGCTCGGCAGGTGCTTCCGGCGTCTCCGGCACTTGGTTCTGGTGTGTCTGAGAGCTGGCTCCGGCATCTCCGGCAGATGATTCCGGAGTGTCCGCCAAGCGGTTCTGGCATACCCAGCAGGTGATTTTGGCGTGTCAGGGAGGTGGTACCGGTGAGTCGAGCAGGTGGTTCCGGCATGCTCAGCAGGTGGTTCAGGCGGTTCTGGCAGGTGGTATCCGTCTGTTCGGGGTGTGGTTCCAGCATCTCATGAACACGTTTCTGGCACGTCTGAGATGTGGTTCCAGCCGGCCCGACAGGTGTTTCCGCAGTGTCCGCCAAGCGGTTCTGGCGTAGTTGGCAGGTGATTTTGGCATGACTGGCAGGTGGTTCCAGCAAGCCTGGCAGGTGATTCCAAAGTGTTCCCCAACTGGTTGTGGCGTAGCCTGCAGGTGATTTTTGCGTGATCGGCAGGTGGTTCTGGCGAGTCGAGAAGGTGGTTCCGGCGTGCTCGGCTGGTGTTTCCGGGGTCATGGGCACGGGGTTCTGGCATGTCTGAGAGGTGGTTCCTGCATGCCCGGCAAGTGATTCCGGAGTGTTCGCCAAGTGGTTCTGGCATAGTCGGCAGGTGATTTTGGCATGTCCGGCAGGTGGTTCAGGCGAGTTGAGCAGGTGGTTCCAACGTGCTTGGCAGGTGCTTCCGGCGTCTCCGGCACGTGTTTCTGGCACATCTGACAGGTGGTTGCGGCATGCCCGAAAGGTGATTCCGGTCTGTCCGGTAGGTGGTTCCAGCCTGCACGGCATGTGGTTCTGGTACGTCTCAGAGGTGGTTGCGCATGCCCAACAGGTGATTCCGGACTGTCCGCCACATGGTTCTGGCACGTCTGAGAGGTGGTTCCGGCATGCCCGGCAGGTCATCCCAGAGAGTCCTCCAAGAGGTTCTGGCATAACACGCAGGTGATTTTGGCGTGTCTGGCAGGTTGTTCCGCCATGCTCGGCAGGTGGTTCAGGCATGGCCGTCACGTGGTTCCAGTCTGTCCAGGACGTGTTTCCAGCTTCTCCGGCAGGTGGTTCTGGTACGTCTGAGAGGTGGTTCCGCCATGTCTGGCAGGTGATCCCGGACTGTCCCCCAGGTGGTTCTGGCATAGCCAGCAGTTGATATTGGCCTGTCCGGCAGGTGGTTCCAGCGAGTCGAACAGGTGGCTCCGGCGTTCTTGGCAGGTGGTTCCGGTCTGTCCGGTAGGTGTTTCCGGCGTGTCCGGCGCGTGCTTCCGGCACGTCTGAGAGGTGGTTCCGGCATGCGCGGCAGGTGATTCCGTAGTGTCCGCCAGGTGGTTCTGGCGTACCCGGCAGGTGATTTTGGCGTGTCCGGCAGGTGTTTCTGGCGAGTCGAGCAGGTGGCTCCGGCATGCTCGGCAGGTGCTTCCGGCGTCTCCGGCACTTGGTTCTGGTGTGTCTGAGAGCTGGTTCCGGCATGTCCGTCAGATGATTCCGGAGTGTCCGCCAAGTGGTTCTGGCATACCCAGCAGGTGATTTTGGCGTGTCAGGGAGGTGGTACCGGTGAGTCGAGCAGGTGGTTCCGGCGTGCCCAGCAGGTGGTTCAGGCGGTTCTGGCAGGTGGTATCCGTCTGTTCGGGGTGTGGTTCCAGCATCTCATGAACACGTTTCTGGCACGTCTGAGATGTGGTTCCAGCCGGCCCGACAGGTGTTTCCGCAGTGTCCGCCAAGCGGTTCTGGCGTACTTGGCAGGTGATTTTGGCATGACTGGCAGGTGGTTCCAGCAAGCCTGGCAGGTGATTCCAAAGTGTTCACCAACTGGTTGTGGCGTAGCCGGCAGGTGATTTTTGCGTGATCGGCAGGTGGTTCTGGCGAGTCGAGCAGGTGGTTCCGGCGTGCTCGGCTGGTGCTTCCGGGGTCATTGGCACGGGGTTCTGGCATGTCTGAGAGGTGGTTCCTGCATGCCCGGCAAGTGATTCCGGAGTGTTCGCCAAGTGGTTCTGGCATAGTCGGCAGGTGATTTTGGCATGTCCGGCAGGTGGTTCAGGCGAGTTGAGCAGGTGGTTCCAACGTGCTTGGCAGGTGCTTCCGGCGTCTCCGGCACGTGTTTCTGGCACATCTGACAGGTGGTTCCGGCATGCCCGGCAGGTGATTCCGGAGTGTTCGCCAAGTGTTTCCGGCGTAGCCAGCAGGTGATTTTGCATGTCCAGCGGTCGTTCCGGCGGGTCGAGCCGGTGGTTCCGGCGTGTCCGGCAGGTGGTTCCGGTCTGTCCGGCAGGTGGTTCTGTGGTGTCCGGCACGAGGTTCAGTCTGAGAGGCTGTGCCGGCATGCCCCTCACGTGATTCCGGCTTGTCCCCGAATTGGTGCTGGTGTAGCGGGCAGGTGATTTTGGCATGTCCGGTAGGTGGTTCAGGCGAGTTGAGCAGGTGGTTCCAACGTGCTTGGCAGGTGCTTCCGGCGTCTCCGGCACGTGTTTCTGGCACATCTGACAGGTGGTTCCGGCATGCCCGAAAGGTGATTCCGGTCTGTCCGGTAGGTGGTTCCAGCCTGCACGGCATGTGGTTCTGGTACGTCTCAGAGGTGGTTGCGCATGCCCAACAGGTGATTCCGGACTGTCCGCCACATGGTTCTGGCACGTCTGAGAGGTGGTTCCGGCATGCCCGACAGGTCATCCCCGAGAGTCCTCCAAGTGGTTCTGGCATAATACGCAGGTGATTTTGACGTGTCTGGCAGGTTGTTCCGTTGTGCTTGGCAGGTGGTTCAGGCTTGGCCGGCAGGTGGTTCCAGACTGTCCAGGACGTGTTTCCAGCTTCTCCGGCAGGTGGTTCTGGTACGTCTGAGAGGTGGTTCCGCCATGGCTGGCAGGTGATTCCGGACCGTCCCCCAGGTGGTTCTGGCATAGCCAGCAGTTGATATTGGCCTGACCGGAAGATGGTTCCAGCGAGTCGAACAGGTGGCTCCGGCGTGCTCGGCAGGTGGTTCCGGTCTGTCCGGTAGGTGATTCCGGCGTGTCCGGCACGTGCTTCCGGCACGTCTGAGAGGTGGTTCCGGCATGCGCGACAGGTGGTTTCGGAGTGTCCGCCAGGTGGTTCTGGCGTACCCGGCAGGTGATTTTGGCGTGTCCGGCAGGTGTTTCTGGCGAGTCGAGCAGGTGGCTCCGGCATGCTCGGCAGGTGCTGCCGGCGTCTCCGGCACGTGGTTCTGGTGTGTCTGAGAGCTGGTTCCGGCATGTCCGGCAGATGATTCCGGAGTGTCCGCCAAGTGGTTCTGGCCTACCCGGCTGGTGATTTGGGCATGTCAGGTAGGTGGTCCCGGCGAGTCGAGCAGGTGGCTCCAGCGTGCTCGGCAGGTTGTTCAGACGGGTCTGGCAGGTGTTTTCCGTCTTTTCGGGGTGTGGTTCCAGCATCTCATGCACATGGTTCTGGCGCGTCTGAGATGTGGTTCCGGCCGGCCCGACAGGTGTTTCCACAGTGTCCGCCAAGTGGTACTGGCGTAGTTGGCAGGTGATTTTGGCATGACCGGCAGGTGGTTCCAGCAAGCCCGGCAGGTGATTCCGAAGTGTTCCCCAACTGGTTGTGGCGTAGCCGGCAGGTGATTTTTGCGTGTCCGGCAGGTGGTTCTGGCGAGTCGAGCAGGTGGTTCCGGCGTGCTCGGCAGGTGCTTCCGGGGTCATTGGCACGTGGTTCTGGCATATCTGAGAGGTGGTTCCGGCATGCCCGGCAGGTGATTCCGGAGTGTTCGCCAAGTGTTTCCGGCGTAGCCGGCAGGTGATTTTGCATGTCCAGCGGTCGTTCCGGCGGGTCGAGCCGGTGGTTCCGGCGTGTGCGGCAGGTGGTTCCGGTCTGTCCGGCAGGTGGTTCTGTGGTGTCCGGCACGATGTTCAGTCTGAGAGGCTGTGCCGGCATGCCCCTCACGTGATTCCGGCTTGTCCCCGACGTGGTGCTGGTGTAGCGGGCAGGTGATTTTGGCGTTTCCGGCAGGTGGTTCAGGCGAGTTGAGCAGGTGTTTGCGACGTGCTCGGCAGGTGCTTCCGGCGTCTCCGGCACGTGTTTCTGGCACATCTGACTGGTGGTTCCGGCATGCCCAAAAGTTGATTCCGGTCTGTCCGGTAGGTGGTTCCGGCGTGCACGGCACGTGGTTCTGGTACGTGTCAGAGGTGGTTGCGTATGCCCAACAGGTGATTCCGGACTGTCCGCCAAGTGCTTCTGGCACGTCTGAGAGGTGGTTCCAACATGCCCGGCAGGTCATTTCGGAGAGTCGTCCAAGTGGTTCTGGCGTAGCCCGCAGGTGATTTTGGCGTGTCCGGCAGGTGGTTCCGCCGTGCTCGGCAGGTGGTTCAGGCATGGCCGTCACGTGGTTCCAGTCTGTCCAGGACGTGTTTCCAGCTTCTCCGGCAGGTGGTTCTGGTACGTCTGAGAGGTGGTTCCGCCATGGCTGGCAGGTGATCCCGGACTGTCCCCCAGGTGGCTCTGGCATAGCCAGCAGTTGATATTGGCCTGTCCGGCAGGTGGTTCCAGCGAGTCGAACAGGTGGCTCCAGCGTTCTTGGCAGGTGGTTCCGGTCTGTCCGGTAGGTGTTCCCGGCGTGTCTGGCACGTGCTTCCGGCACGTCTGAGAGGTGGTTCCGGCATGCATGACAGGTGATTCCGTAGTGTCCGCCAGGTGGTTCCGGCATACCCGGCAGGTGATTTTGGCGTGTCCGGCAGGTGTTTCTGGCGAGTCGAGCAGGTGGCTCCGGCATGCTCGGCAGGTGCTTCCGGCGTCTCCGGCACTTGGTTCTGGTGTGTCTGAGAGCTGGTTCCGGCATGTCCGGCAGATGATTCCGGAGTGTCCGCCAAGTGGTTCTGGCATACCCAGCAGGTGATTTTGGCGTGTCAGGGAGGTGGTACCGGTCAGTCTAGCAGGTGGTTCCGGCGTGCTCAGCAGGTGGTTCAGGCGGTTCTGGCAGGTGGTATCCGTCTGTTCGGTGTGTGGTTCCAGCATCTCATGAACACGTTTCTGGCACGTCTGAGATGTGGTTCCAGCCGGCCCGACAGGTGTTTCCGCAGTGTCCGCCAAGCGGTTCTGGCTTAGTTGGCAGGTGATTTTGGCATGACTGGCAGGTGGTTCCAGCAAGCCTGGCAGGTGATTCCAAAGTGTTCACCAACTGGTTGTGGCGTAGCCGGCAGGTGATTTTTGCGTGATCGGCAGGTGGTTCTGGCGAGTCGAGCAGGTGGTTCCGGCGTGCTCGGCTGGTGCTTCTGGGGTCATTGGCACGGGGTTCTGGCATGTCTGAGAGGTGGTTCCTGCATGCCCGGCAAGTGATTCCGGAGTGTTCGCCAAGTGGTTCTGGCATAGTCGGCAGGTGATTTTGGCATGTCCGGCAGGTGGTTCAGGCGAGTTGAGCAGGTGGTTCCAACGTGCTTGGCAGGTGCTTCCGGCGTCTCCGGCACGTGTTTCTGACACATCTGTCAGGTGGTTGCGGCATGCCCAAAAGGTGATTCCGGTCTGTCCGGTAGGTGGTTCCAGCCTGCACGGCATGTGGTTCTGGTACGTCTCAGAGGTGGTTGCGCATGCCCAACAGGTGATTCCGGACTGTCCGCCACATGGTTCTGGCACGTCTGAGAGGTGGTTCCGGCATGCCCGGCAGGTCATCCCAGAGAGTCCTCCAAGTGGTTCTGGCATAACACGCAGGTGATTTTGGCGTGTCTGGCAGGTTGTTCCGTTGTGCTTGGCAGGTGGTTCAGGCTTGGCCGGCAGGTGGTTCCAGACTGTCCAGGACGTGTTTCCAGCTTCTCCGGCAGGTGGTTCTGGTACGTCTGAGAGGTGGTTCCGCCATGGCTGGCAGGTGATTCCGGACCGTCCCCCAGGTGGTTCTGGCATAGCCAGCAGTTGATATTGGCCTGTCCGGCAGGTGGTTCCAGTGAGTCGAACAGGTGGCTCCGGCGTGCTCGGCAGGTGGTTCCGGTCTGTCCGGTAGGTGATTCCGGCGTGTCCGGCACGTGCTTCCGGCACGTCTGAGAGGTGGTTCCGGCATGCGCGACAGGTGGTTTCGGAGCGTCCGCCAGGTGGTTCTGGCGTACCCGGCAGGTGATTTTGGCGTGTCCGGCAGGTGTTTCTGGCGAGTCGAGCAGGTGGCTCCGGCATGCTCGGCAGGTGCTTCCGGCGTCTCCGGCACGTGGCTCTGGTGTGTCTGAGAGCTGGTTCCGGCATGTCCGGCAGATGATTCCGGAGTGTCCGCCAAGTGGTTCTGGCATACCCGGCTGGTGATTTGGGCATGTCAGTTAGGTGGTTCCGCCGAGTCAAGCAGGTGGCTCCAGCGTGCTCGGCAGGTTGTTCAGATGGGTCTGGCAGGTGTTTTCCGTCTGTTCGGGGTGTGGTTCCAGCATCTCATGCACATGGTTCTGGCACGTCTGAGATGTGGTTCCAGTCGGCCCGACAGGTGTTTCCACAGTGTCCGCCAAGTGATACTGGCGTAGTTGGCATGTGATTTTGGCATGACCGGCAGGTGGTTCCAGCAAGCCCGGCAGGTGATTCCGAAGTGTTCCACAACTGGTTGTGGCATAGCCGGCAGGTGATTTTTGTGTGTCCGGCAGGTGGTTCTGGCGAGTCGAGCAGGTGGTTCCGGCGTGCTCGGCAGGTGGTTCCGGTCTGTCCGGCAGGTGGTTCTGTGGTGTCCGGCACGAGGTTCAGTCTGAGAGGCTGTGCCGGCATGCCCCTCACGTGATTCCGGCTTGTCCCCGAATTGGTGCTGGTGTAGCGGGCAGGTGATTTTGGTGTGTCGGGCAGGTGGTTCAGGCGAGTTGAGCAGGTGGTTGCGACGTGCTCGGCAGGTGCTTCCGGCGTCTCTGGCACGTGTTTCTGGCATATCTGACTGGTGGTTCCGGCATGCCCAAAAGTTGATTCCGGTCTGTCCGGTAGGTGGTTCCGGCGTGCACGGCACGTGGTTCTGGTACGTGTCAGAGGTGGTTGCGTATGCCCAACAGGTGATTCCTGACTGTCCGCCACGTGCTTCTGGCACGTCTGAGAGGTGGTTCCAACATGCCCAGCAGGTCATTTCGGAGAGTCGTCCAAGTGGTTCTGGCGTAGCCCGCAGGTGATTTTGGCGTGTCCGGCAGGTGGTTCCGCCGTGCTCGGCAGGTGGTTCAGGCATGGCCGTCACTTGGTTCCAGTCTGTCCAGGACGTGTTTCCAGCTTCTCCGGCAGGTGGTTCTGGTACGTCTGAGAGGTGGTTCCGCCATGGCTGGCAGGTGAGCCCGGACTGTCCCCCAGGTGGTTCTGGCATAGCCAGCAGTTGATATTGGCCTGTCCGGCAGGTGGTTCCAGCGAGTCGAACAGGTGGCTCCGGCGTTCTTGGCAGGTGGTTCCGGTCTGTCCGGTAGGTGTTTCCGGCGTGTCCGGCACGTGCTTCCGGCACGTCTGAGAGGTGGTTCCGGCATGCGCGACAGGTGATTCCGTAGTGTCCGCCAGGTGGTTCTTGCGTACCCGGCAGGTGATTTTGGCGTTCCGGCAGGTGTTTCTGGCGAGTCGAGCAGGTGGCTCCGGCATGCTCGGCAGGTGCTTCCGGGGTCTCCGGGACTTGGTTCTGGTGTGTCTGAGAGCTGGTTCCGGCATGTCCGGCAGATGATTCCGGAGTGTCCGCCAAGTGGTTCTGGCATACCCAGCAGGTGATTTTGGCGTGTCAGGGAGGTGGTACCGGTGAGTCGAGCAGGTGGTTCCGGCGTGCTCATCAGGTGGTTCAGGCGGTTCTGGCAGGTGGTGTCCGTCTGTTCGGGGTGTGGTTCCAGCATCTCATGAACACGTTTCTGGCACGTCTGAGATGTGGTTCCAGCCGGCCCGACAGGTGTTTCCGCAGTGTCCGCCAAGCGGTTCTGGCGTAGTTGGCAGGTGATTTTGGCATGACCGGCAGGTGGTTCCAGCAAGCCTGGCAGGTGATTCCAAAGTGTTCACCAACTGGTTGTGGCGTAGCCGGCAGGTGATTTTTGCGTGATCGGCGGGTGGTTCTGGCGAGTCGAGCAGGTGGTTCCGGCGTGCTCGGCAGGTGCTTCCGGGGTCATTGGCACGTGGTTCTGGCATATCTGAGAGGTGGTTCCGGCATGCCCGGCAAGTGATTCCGGAGTGTTCGCCAAGTGGTTCTGGCATAGTCGGCAGGTGATTTTGGCATGTCCGGCAGGTGGTTCAGGCGAGTTGAGCAGGTGGTTCCAACGTGCTTGGCAGGTGCTTCCGGCGTCTCCGGCACGTGTTTCTGGCACATCTGACTGGTGGTTGCGGCATGCCCGAAAGGTGATTCCGGTCTGTCTGGTAGGTGGTTCCAGCCTGCACGGCATGTGGTTCTGGTACGTCTCAGAGGTGGTTGCGCATGCCCAACAGGTGATTCCGGACTGTCCGCCACATGGTTCTGGCACGACTGAGAGGTGGTTCCGGCATGTCCGGCAGATGATTCCGGAGTGTCCGCCAAGTGGTTCTGGCATACCCGGCTGGTGATTTGGGCATGTCAGGTAGGTGGTTCCGGCGAGTCGAGCAGGTGGCTCCAGCGTGCTCGGCAGGTTGTTCAGACGGGTCTGGCAGGTGTTTTCCGTCTGTTCGGGGTGTGGTTCCAGCATCTCATGCACATGGTTCTGGCACGTCTGAGATGTGGTTCCGGCCGGCCCGACAGGTGTTTCCACAGTGTCCGCCAAGTGGTACTGGCGTAGTTGGCAGGTGATTTTGGCATGACCGGCAGGTGGTTCCAGCAAGCCCGGCAGGTGATTCCGAAGTGTTCCCCAACTGGTTGTGGCGTAGCCGGCAGGTGATTTTTGCGTGTCCGGCAGGTGGTTCTGGCGAGTCGAGCAGGTGGTTCCGGCGTGCTCGGCAGGTGCTTCCGGGGTCATTGGCACGTGGTTCTGGCATATCTGAGAGGTGGTCCCGGCATGCCCGGCAGGTGATTCCGGAGTGTTCGCCAAGTGTTTCCGGCATAGCCGGCAGGTGATTTTGCATGTCCAGCGGTCGTTCCGGTGGGTCGAGCCGGTGGTTCCGGCGTGTGCGGCAGGTGGTTCCGGTCTGTCCGGCAGGTGGTTCTGTGGTGTCCGGCACGAGGTTCAGTCTGAGAGGCTGTGCCGGCATGCCCCTCACGTGATTCCGGCTTGTCCCCGAAGTGGTGCTGGTGTAGCGGGCAGGTGATTTTGGCGTGTCCGGCAGGTGGTTCAGGCGAGTTGAGCAGGTGTTTGCGACGTGCTCGGCAGGTGCTTCCGGCGTCTCCGGCACGTGTTTCTGGCACATCTGACTGGTGGTTCCGGCATGCCCAAAAGTTGATTCAGGACTGTCCGGTAGGTGGTTCCGGCGTGCACGGCACGTGGTTCTGGTACGTGTCAGAGGTGGTTGCGTATGACCAACAGGTGATTCCGGACTGTCCGCCACGTGCTTCCGGCACGTCTGAGAGGTGGTTCCCACATGCCCGGCAGGTCATTTCGGAGAGTCGTCCAAGTGGTTCTGGCGTAGCCCGCAGGTGATTTTGGCGTGTCCGGCAGGTGGTTCCGCCGTGCTCGGCAGGTGGTTCAGGCATGGCCGTCACGTGGTTCCAGTCTGTCCAGGACGTGTTTCCAGCTTCTCCGGCAGGTGGTTCTGGTACGTCTGAGAGGTGGTTCCGCCATGGCTGGCAGGTGATCCCGGACTGTCCCCCAGGTGGTTCTGGCATAGCCAGCAGTTGATATTGGCCTGTCCGGCAGGTGGTTCCAGCGAGTCGAACAGGTGGCTCCGGCGTTCTTGGCAGGTGGTTCCGGTCTGTCCGGTAGGTGTTTCCGGCGTGTCCGGCGCGTGCTTCCGGCACGTCTGAGAGGTGGTTCCGGCATAAGCGGCAGGTGATTCCGTAGTGTCCGCCAGGTGGTTCTGGCGTACCCGGCAGGTGATTTTGGCGTGTCCGGCAGGTGTTTCTGGCGAGTCGAGCAGGTGGCTCCGGCATGCTCGGCAGGTGCTTCCGGCGTCTCCGGCACTTGGTTCTGGTGTGTCTGAGAGCTGGTTCCGGCATGTCCGGCAGATGATTCCGGAGTGTCCGCCAAGTGGTTCTGGCATACCCAGCAGGTGATTTTGGCGTGTCAGGGAGGTGGTACCGGTGAGTCGAGCAGGTGGTTCCGGCGTGCTCAGCAGGTGGTTCAGGCGGTTCTGGCAGGTGGTATCCGTCTGTTCGGGGTGTGGTTCCAGCATCTCATGAACACGTTTCTGGCACGTCTGAGATGTGGTTCCAGCCGGCCCGACAGGTGTTTCCGCAGTGTCCGCCAAGCGGTTCTGGCGTAGTTGGCAGGTGATTTTGGCATGACTGGCAGGAGGTTCCAGCAAGCCTGGCAGGTGATTCCAAAGTGTTCACCAACTGGTTGTGGCGTAGCCGGCAGGTGATTTTTGCGTGATCGGCAGGTGGTTCTGGCGAGTCGAGCAGGTGGTTCCGGCGTGCTCGGCTGGTGCTTCCGGGGTCATTGGCACGGGGTTCTGGCATGTCTGAGAGGTGGTTCCTGCATGCCCGGCAAGTGATTCCGGAGTGTTCGCCAAGTGGTTCTGGCATAGTCGGCAGGTGATTTTGGCATGTCCGGCAGGTGGTTCAGGCGAGTTGAGCAGGTGGTTCCAACGTGCTTGGCAGGTGCTTCCGGCGTCTCCGGCACGTGTTTCTGGCACATCTGACAGGTGGTTCCGGCATGCCCGAAAGGTGATTCCGGTCTGTCCGGTAGGTGGTTCCAGCCTGCACGGCATGTGGTTCTGGTACGTCTCAGAGGTGGTTGCGCATGCCCAACAGGTGATTCCGCACTGTCCGCCACATGGTTCTGGCACGTCTGAGAGGTGGTTCCGGCATGCCCGGCAGGTCATCCCAGAGAGTCCTCCAAGTGGTTCTGGCATAGCACGCAGGTGATTTTGGCGTGTCTGGCAGGTTGTTCCGTTGTGCTTGGCAGGTGGTTCAGGCTTGGCCGGCAGGTGGTTCCAGACTGTCCAGGACGTGTTTCCAGCTTCTCCGGCAGGTGGTTCTGGTACGTCTGAGAGGTGGTTCCGCCATGGCTGCCCGGTGATTCTGGACCGTCCCCCAGGTGGTTCTGGCATAGCCAGCAGTTGATATTGGCCTGTCCGGCAGGTGGTTCCAGCGAGTCGAACAGGTGGCTCCGGCGTGCTCGGCAGGTGGTTCCGGTCTGTCCGGTAGGTGATTCCGGCGTGCCCGGCACGTGCTTCCGGCACATCTGAGAGGTGGTTCCGGCATGCGCGACAGGTGGTTTCGGAGTGTCCGCCAGGTGGTTCTGGCGTACCCGGCAGGTGATTTTGGCGTGTCCGGCAGGTGTTTCTGGCGAGTCGAGCAGGTGGCTCCGGCATGCTCGGCAGGTGCTTCCGGCGTCTCCAGCACGTGGTTCTGGTGTGTCTGAGAGCTGGTTCCGGCATGTCCGGCAGATGATTCCGGAGTGTCCGCCAAGTGGTTCTGGCATACCCGGCTGGTGATTTGGGCATGTCAGGTAGGTGGTTCCGGCGAGTCGAGCAGGTGGCTCCGGCGTGCTCGGCAGGTTGTTCAGACGGGTCTGGCAGGTGTTTTCCGTCTGTTCGGGGTGTGGTTCCAGCATCTCATGCACATGGTTCTGGCACGTCTGAGATGTGGTTCCGGCCGGCCCGACAGGTGTTTCCACAGTGTCCGCCAAGTGGTACTGGCGTAGTTGGCAGGTGATTTTGGCATGACCGGCAGGTGGTTCCAGCAAGCCCGGCAGGTGATTCCGAAGTGTTCCCCAACTGGTTGTGGCGTAGCCGGCAGGTGATTTTTGCGTGTCCGGCAGGTGGTTCTGGCGAGTCGAGCAGGTGGTTCCGGCGAGCTCGGCAGGTGCTTCCGGGGTCATTGGCACGTGGTTCTGGCATATCTGAGAGGTGGTTCCGGCATGCCCGGCAGGTGATTCCGGAGTGTTCGCCAAGTGTTTCCGGCGTAGCCGGCAGGTGATTTTGCATGTCCAGCGGTCGTTCCGGCGGGTCGAGCCGGTGGTTCCGGCGTGTCCGGCAGGTGGTTCCGGTCTGTCCGGCAGGTGGTTCTGTGGTGTCCGGCACGAGGTTCAGTCTGAGAGGCTGTGCCGGCATGCCCCTCACGTGATTCCGGCTTGTCCCCGGAGTGGTGCTGGTGTAGCGGGCAGGTGATTTTGGCGTGTCCGGCAGGTGGTTCAGGCGAGTTGAGCAGGTGCTTGCGACGTGCTCGGCAGGTGGTTCCGGCGTCTCCGGCACGTGTTTCTGGCACATCTGACTGGTGGTTCCGGCATGCCCAAAAGTTGATTCCGGTCTGTCCGGTAGGTGGTTCCGGCGTGCACGGCACGTGGTTCTGGTACGGGTCAGAGGTGGTTGCGTATGCCCAACAGGTGATTCCGGACTGTCCGCCACGTGCTTCTGGCACGTCTGAGAGGTGGTTCCAACATGCCCGGCAGGTCATTTCGGAGAGTCGTCCAAGTGGTTCTGGCGTAGCCCGCAGGTGATTTTGGCGTGTCCGGCAGGTGGTTCCGCCGTGCTCGGCAGGTGGTTCAGGCATGGCCGTCACGTGTTTCCAGTCTGTCCAGGACGTGTTTCCAGCTTCTCCGGCAGGTGGTTCTGGTACGTCTGAGAGGTGGTTCCGCCATGGCTGGAAGGTGATCCCGGACTGTCCCCCAGGTGGTTCTGGCATAGCCAGCAGTTGATATTGGCCTGTCCGGCAGGTGGTTCCAGCGAGTCGAACAGGTGGCTCCGGCGTTCTTGGCAGGTGGTTCCGGTCTGTCAGGTAGGTGTTTCCGGTGTGTCTCTCACGTGCTTCCGGCACGTCTGAGAGGTGGTTCCGGCATGCGCGGCAGGTGATTCCGTAGTGTCCGCCAGGTGGTTCTGGCGTACCCGGCAGGTGATTTTGGCGTGTCCGGCAGGTGTTTCTGGCGAGTCGAGCAGGTGGCTCCGGCATGCTCGGCAGGTGCTTCCGGCGTCTCCGGCACTTGGTTCTGGTGTGTCTGAGAGCTGGTTCCGGCATGTCCGGCAGATGATTCCGGAGTGTCCGCCAAGTGGTTCTGGCATACCCAGCAGGTGATTTTGGCGTGTCAGGGAGGTGGTACCGGTGAGTCGAGCAGGTGGTTCCGGCGTGCTCAGCAGGTGGTTCAGGCGGTTCTGGCAGGTGGTATCCGTCTGTTCGGGGTGTGGTTCCAGCATCTCATGAACACGTTTCTGGCACGTCTGAGATGTGGTTCCAGCCGGCCCGACAGGTGTTTCCGCAGTGTCCGCCAAGCGGTTCTGGCGTAGTTGACAGGTGCTTTTGGCATGACCGGCAGGTGGTTCCAGCAAGCCTGGCAGGTGATTCCAAAGTGTTCACCAACTGGTTGTGGCGTAGCCGGCAGGTGATTTTTGCGTGATCGGCAGGTGGTTCTGGCGAGTCGAGCAGGTGGTTCCGGCGTGCTCGGCTGGTGCTTCCGGGGTCATTGGCACGGGGTTCTGGCATGTCTGAGATGTGGTTCCTGCATGCCCGGCAAGTGATTCCGGAGTGTTCGCCAAGTGGTTCTGGCATAGTCGGCAGGTGATTTTGGCATGTCCGGCAGGTGGTTCAGGCGAGTTGAGCAGGTGGTTCCAACGTGCTTGGCAGGTGCTTCCGGCGTCTCCGGCACGTGTTTCTGGCACATCTGACAGGTGGTTGCGGCATGCCCGAAAGGTGATTCCGGTCTGTCCGGTAGGTGGTTCCAGCCTGCACGGCATGTGGTTCTGGTACGTCTCAGAGGTGGTTGCGCATGCCCAACAGGTGATTCCGGACTGTCCGCCACATGGTTCTGGCACGTCTGAGAGGTGGTTCCGGCATGCCCGGCAGCTCATCCCAGAGAGTCCTCCAAGTGGTTCTGGCATAACACGCAGGTGATTTTGACGCGTCTGGCAGGTTGTTCCGTTGTGCTTGGCAGGTGGTTCAGGCTTGGCCGGCAGGTGCTTCCAGACTGTCCAGGACGTGTTTCCAGCTTCTCCGGCAGGTGGTTCTGGTACGTCTGAGAGGTGGTTCCGCCATGGCTGCCCGGTGATTCTGGACCGTCCCCCAGGTGGTTCTGGCATAGCCAGCAGTTGATATTGGCCTGTCCGGCAGGTGGTTACAGCGAGTCGAACAGGTGGCTCCGGCGTGCTCGGCAGGTGGTTCCGGTCTGTCCGGTAGGTGATTCCGGCGTGCCCGGCACGTGCTTCCGGCACGTCTGAGAGGTGGTACCGGCATGCGCGACAGGTGGTTTCGGAGTGTCCGCCAGGTGGTTCTGGCGTACCCGGCAGGTGATTTTGGCGTGTCCGGCAGGTGTTTCTGGCGAGTCGAGCAGGTGGCTCCGGCATGCTCGGCAGGTGCTTCCGGCGTCTCCGGCACGTGGTTCTGGTGTGTCTGAGAGCTGGTTCCGGAATGTCCGGCAGATGATTCCGGAGTGTCTGCCAAGTGGTTCTGGCATACCCGGCTGGTGATTTGGGCATGTCAGGTAGGTGGTTCCGGCGAGTCGAGCAGGTGGCTCCGGCGTGCTCGGCAGGTTGTTCAGACGGCTCTGGCAGGTGTTTTCCGTCTGTTCGGGGTGTGGTTCCAGCATCTCATGCACATGGTTCTGGCACGTCTGAGATGTGGTTCCGGCCGGCCCGACAGGTGTTTCCACAGTGTCCGCCAAGTGGTACTGGCGTAGTTGGCAGGTGATTTTGGCATGACCGGCAGGTGGTTCCAGCAAGCCCGGCAGGTGATTCCGAAGTGTTCCCCAACTGGTTGTGGCGTAGCCGGCAGGTGATTTTTGCGTGTCCGGCAGGTGGTTCTGGCGAGTCGAGCAGGTGGTTCCGGCGTGCTCGGCAGGTGCTTCCGGGGTCATTGGCACGTGGTTCTGGCATATCTGAGAGGTGGTTCCGGCATGCCCGGCAGGTTATTCCGGAGTGTTCGCCAAGTGTTTCCGGCGTAGCCGGCAGGTGATTTTGCATGTCCAGCGGTCGTTCCGGCGGGTCGAGCCGGTGGTTCCGGCGTGTCCGGCAGGTGGTTCCGGTCTGTCCGGCAGGTGGTTCTGTGGTGTCCGGCACGAGGTTCAGTCTGAGAGGCTGTGCCGGCATGCCCCTCACGTGATTCCGGCTTGTCCCCGAAGTGGTGCTGGTGTAGCGGGCAGGTGATTTTGGCGTGTCCGGCAGGTGGTTCAGGCGAGTTGAGCAGGTGCTTGCGACGTGCTCGGCAGGTGGTTCCGGCGTCTCCGGCACGTGTTTCTGGCACATCTGACTGGTGGTTCCGGCATGCCCAAAAGTTGATTCCGGTCTGTCCGGTAGGTGGTTCCGGCGTGCACGGCACGTGGTTCTGGTACGTCTCAGAGGTGGTTGCGTATGCCCAACAGGTGATTCCGGACTGTCCGCCACGTGCTTCTGGCACGTCTGAGAGGTGGTTCCCACATGCCCGGCAGGTCATTTCGGAGAGTCGTCCAAGTGGTTCTGGCGTAGCCCGCAGGTGATTTTGGCGTGTCCGGCAGGTGGTTCCGCCGTGCTCGGCAGGTGGTTCAGGCATGGCCGTCACGTGGTTCCAGTCTGTCCAGGACGTGTTTCCAGCTTCTCCGGCAGGTGGTTCTGGTACGTCTGAGAGGTGGTTCCGCCATGGCTGGCAGGTGATCCCGGACTGTCCCCCAGGTGGTTCTGGCATAGCCAGCAGTTGATATTGGCCTGTCCGGCAGGTGGTTCCAGCGAGTCGAACAGGTGGCTCCGGCGTTCTTGGCAGGTGGTTCCGGTCTGTCCGTTAGGTGTTTCCGGCGAGTCCGGCGCGTGCTTCCGGCACGTCTGAGAGGTGGTTCCGGCATGCGCGGCATGTGATTCCGTAGTGTCCGCCAGGTGGTTCTGGCGTACCCGGCAGGTGATTTTGGCGTGTCCGGCAGGTGTTTCTGGCGAGTCGAGCAGGTGGCTCCGGCATGCTCGGCAGGTGCTTCCGGCGTCTCCGGCACTTGGTTCTGGTGTGTCTGAGAGCTGGTTCCGGCATGTCCGGCAGATGATTCCGGAGTGTCCGCCAAGTGGTTCTGGCATACCCAGCAGGTGATTTTGGCGTGTCAGGGAGGTGGTACCGGTGAGTCGAGCAGGTGGTTCCGGCGTGCTCAGCAGGTGGTTCAGGCGGTTCTGGCAGGTGGTATCCGTCTGTTCGGGGTGTGGTTCCAGCATCTCATGAACACGTTTCTGGCACGTCTGAGATGTGGTTCCAGCCGGCCCGACAGGTGTTTCCGCAGTGTCCGCCAAGCGGTTCTGGCGTAGTTGGCAGGTGATTTTGGCATGACTGGCAGGTGGTTCCAGCAAGCCTGGCAGGTGATTCCAAAGTGTTCACCAACTGGTTGTGGCGTAGCCGGCAGGTGATTTTTGCGTGATCGGCAGGTGGTTCTGGCGAGTCGAGCAGGTGGTTCCGGCGTGCTCGGCTGGTGCTTCCGGGGTCATTGGCACGGGGTTCTGGCATGTCTGAGAGGTGGTTCCTGCATGCCCGGCAAGTGATTCCGGAGTGTTCGCCAAGTGGTTCTGGCATAGTCGGCAGGTGATTTTGGCATGTCCGGCAGGTGGTTCAGGCGAGTTGAGCAGGTGGTTCCAACGTGCTTGGCAGGTGCTTCCGGCGTCTCCGGCACGTGTTTCTGGCACATCTGACAGGTGGTTCCGGCATGCCCGAAAGGTGATTCCGGTCTGTCCGGTAGGTGGTTCCAGCCTGCACGGCATGTGGTTCTGGTACGTCTCAGAGGTGGTTGCGCATGCCCAACAGGTGATTCCGGACTGTCCGCCACATGGTTCTGGCACGTCTGAGAGGTGGTTCCGGCATGCCCGGCAGGTCATCCCAGAGAGTCCTCCAAGTGGTTCTGGCATAGCACGCAGGTGAGTTTGGCGTGTCTGGCAGGTTGTTCCGTTGTGCTTGGCAGGTGGTTCAGGCTTGGCCGGCAGGTGGTTCCAGACTGTCCAGGACGTGTTTCCAGCTTCTCCGGCAGGTGGTTCTGGTACGTCTGAGAGGTGGTTCCGCCATGGCTGCCCGGTGATTCTGGACCGTCCCCCAGGTGGTTCTGGCATAGCCAGCAGTTGATATTGGCCTGTCCGGCAGGTGGTTCCAGCGAGTCGAACAGGTGGCTCCGGCGTGCTCGGCAGGTGGTTCCGGTCTGTCCGGTAGGTGATTCCGGCGTGCCCGGCACGTGCTTCCGGCACGTCTGAGAGGTGGTACCGGCATGCGCGACAGGTGGTTTCGGAGTGTCCGCCAGGTGGTTCTGGCGTACCCGGCAGGTGATTTTGGCGTGTCCGGCAGGTGTTTCTGGCGAGTCGAGCAGGTGGCTCCGGCATGCTCGGCAGGTGCTTCCGGCGTCTCCAGCACGTGGTTCTGGTGTGTCTGAGAGCTGGTTCCGGCATGTCCGGCAGATGATTCCGGAGTGTCCGCCAAGTGGTTCTGGCATACCCGGCTGGTGATTTGGGCATGTCAGGTAGGTGGTTCCGGCGAGTCGAGCAGGTGGCTCCGGCGTGCTCGGCAGGTTGTTCAGACGGGTCTGGCAGGTGTTTTCCGTCTGTTCGGGGTGTGGTTCCAGCATCTCATGCACATGGTTCTGGCACGTCTGAGATGTGGTTCCGGCCGGCCCGACAGGTGTTTCCACAGTGTCCGCCAAGTGGTACTGGCGTAGTTGGCAGGTGATTTTGGCATGACCGGCAGGTGGTTCCAGCAAGCCCGGCAGGTGATTCCGAAGTGTTCCCCAACTGGTTGTGGCGTAGCCGGCAGGTGATTTTTGCGTGTCCGGCAGGTGGTTCTGGCGAGTCGAGCAGGTGGTTCCGGCGTGCTCGGCAGGTGCTTCCGGGGTCATTGGCACGTGGTTCTGGCATATCTGAGAGGTGGTTCCGGCATGCCCGGCAGGTGATTCCGGAGTGTTCGCCAAGTGTTTCCGGCGTAGCCGGCAGGTGATTTTGCATGTCCAGCGGTCGTTCCGGCGGGTCGAGCCGGTGGTTCCGGCGTGTCCGGCAGGTGGTTCCGGTCTGTCCGGCAGGTGGTTCTGTGGTGTCCGGCACGAGGTTCAGTCTGAGAGGCTGTGCCGGCATGCCCCTCACGTGATTCCGGCTTGTCCCCGAAGTGGTGCTGGTGTAGCGGGCAGGTGATTTTGGCGTGTCCGGCAGGTGGTTCAGGCGAGTTGAGCAGGTGCTTGCGACGTGCTCGGCAGGTGGTTCCGGCGTCTCCGGCACGTGTTTCTGGCACATCTGACTGGTGGTTCCGGCATGCCCAAAAGTTGATTCCGGTCTGTCCGGTAGGTGGTTCCGGCGTGCACGGCACGTGGTTCTGGTACGGGTCAGAGGTGGTTGCGTATGCCCAACAGGTGATTCCGGACTGTCCGCCACGTGCTTCTGGCACGTCTGAGAGGTGGTTCCCACATGCCCGGCAGGTCATTTCGGAGAGTCGTCCAAGTGGTTCTGGCGTAGCCCGCAGGTGATTTTGGCGTGTCCGGCAGGTGGTTCCGCCGTGCTCGGCAGGTGGTTCAGGCATGGCCGTCACGTGGTTCCAGTCTGTCCAGGACGTGTTTCCAGCTTCTCCGGCAGGTGGTTCTGGTACGTCTGAGAGGTGGTTCCGCCATGGCTGGAAGGTGATCCCGGACTGTCCCCCAGGTGGTTCTGGCATAGCCAGCAGTTGATATTGGCCTGTCCGGCAGGTGGTTCCAGCGAGTCGAACAGGTGGCTCCGGCGTTCTTGGCAGGTGGTTCCGGTCTTTCAGGTAGGTGTTTCCGGTGTGTCTCTCACGTGCTTCCGGCACGTCTGAGAGGTGGTTCCGGCATGCGCGGCAGGTGATTCCGTAGTGTCCGCCAGGTGGTTCTGGCATACCCGGCAGGTGATTTTGGCGTGTCCGGCAGGTGTTTCTGGCGAGTCGAGCAGGTGGCTCCGGCATGCTCGGCAGGTGCTTCCGGCGTCTCCGGCACTTGGTTCTGGTGTGTCTGAGAGCTGGTTCCGGCATGTCCGGCAGATGATTCCGGAGTGTCCGCCAAGTGGTTCTGGCATACCCAGCAGGTGATTTTGGCGTGTCAGGGAGGTGGTACCGGTGAGTCGAGCAGGTGATTCCGGCGTGCTCAGCAGGTGGTTCAGGCGGTTCTGGCAGGTGGTATCCGTCTGTTCGGGGTGTGGTTCCAGCATCTCATGAACACGTTTCTGGCACGTCTCAGATGTGGTTCCAGCCGGCCCGACAGGTGTTTCCGCAGTGTCCGCCAAGCGGTTCTGGCGTAGTTGACAGGTGCTTTTGGCATGACCGGCAGGTGGTTCCAGCAAGCCTGGCAGGTGATTCCAAAGTGTTCACCAACTGGTTGTGGCGTAGCCGGCAGGTGATTTTTGCGTGATCGGCAGGTGGTTCTGGCGAGTCGAGCAGGTGGTTCCGGCGTGCTCGGCTGGTGCTTCCGGGGTCATTGGCACGGGGTTCTGGCATGTCTGAGAGGTGGTTCCCGCATGCCCGGCAAGTGATTCCGGAGTGTTCGCCAAGTGGTTCTGGCATAGTCGGCAGGTGATTTTGGCATGTCCGGCAGGTGGTTCAGGCGAGTTGAGCAGGTGGTTCCAACGTGCTTGGCAGGTGCTTCCGGCGTCTCCGGCACGTGTTTCTGGCACAACTGACAGGTGGTTGCGGCATGCCCGAAAGGTGATTCCGGTCTGTCCGGTAGGTGGTTCCAGCCTGCACGGCATGTGGTTCTGGTACGTCTCAGAGGTGGTTGCGCATGCCCAACAGGTGATTCCGGACTGTCCGCCACATGGTTCTGGCACGTCTGAGAGGTGGTTCCGGCATGCCCGGCAGGTCATCCCAGAGAGTCCTCCAAGTGGTTCTGGCATAACACGCAGGTGATTTTGACGCGTCTGGCAGGTTGTTCCGTTGTGCTTGGCAGGTGGTTCAGGCTTGGCCGGCAGGTGCTTCCAGACTGTCCAGGACGTGTTTCCAGCTTCTCCGGCAGGTGGTTCTGGTACGTCTGAGAGGTGGTTCTGCCATGGCTGCCCGGTGATTCTGGACCGTCCCCCAGGTGGTTCTGGCATAGCCAGCAGTTGATATTGGCCTGTCCGGCAGGTGGTTACAGCGAGTCGAACAGGTGGCTCCGGCGTGCTCGGCAGGTGGTTCCGGTCTGTCCGGTAGGTGATTCCGGCGTGCCCGGCACGTGCTTCCGGCACGTCTGAGAGGTGGTACCGGCATGCGCGACAGGTGGTTTCGGAGTGTCCGCCAGGTGGTTCTGGCGTACCCGGCAGGTGATTTTGGCGTGTCCGGCAGGTGTTTCTGGCGAGTCGAGCAGGTGGCTCCGGCATGCTCGGCAGGTGCTTCCGGCGTCTCCGGCACGTGGTTCTGGTGTGTCTGAGAGCTGGTTCCGGAATGTCCGGCAGATGATTCCGGAGTGTCTGCCAAGTGGTTCTGGCATACCCGGCTGGTGATTTGGGCATGTCAGGTAGGTGGTTCCGGCGAGTCGAGCAGGTGGCTCCGGCGTGCTCGGCAGGTTGTTCAGACGGGTCTGGCAGGTGTTTTCCCTCTGTTCGGGGTGTGGTTCCAGCATCTCATGCACATGGTTCTGGCACGTCTGAGATGTGGTTCCGGCCGGCCCGACAGGTGTTTCCACAGTGTCCGCCAAGTGGTACTGGCGTAGTTGGCAGGTGATTTTGGCATGACCGGCAGGTGGTTCCAGCAAGCCCGGCAGGTGATTCCGAAGTGTTCCCCAACTGGTTGTGGCGTAGCCGGCAGGTGATTTTTGCGTGTCCGGCAGGTGGTTCTGGCGAGTCGAGCAGGTGGTTCCGGCGTGCTCGGCAGGTGCTTCCGGGGTCATTGGCACGTGGTTCTGGCATATCTGAGAGGTGGTTCCGGCATGCCCGGCAGGTGATTCCGGAGTGTTCGCCAAGTGTTTCCGGCGTAGCCGGCAGGTGATTTTGCATGTCCAGCGGTCGTTCCGGCGGGTCGAGCCGGTGGTTCCGGCGTGTCCGGCAGGTGGTTCCGGTCTGTCCGGCAGGTGGTTCTGTGGTGTCCGGCACGAGGTTCAGTCTGAGAGGCTGTGCCGGCATGCCCCTCACGTGATTCCGGCTTGTCCCCGAAGTGGTGCTGGTGTAGCGGGCAGGTGATTTTGGCGTGTCCGGCAGGTGGTTCAGGCGAGTTGAGCAGGTGCTTGCGACGTGCTCGGCAGGTGCTTCCGGCGTCTCCGGCACGTGTTTCTGGCACATCTGACTGGTGGTTCCGGCATGCCCAAAAGTTGATTCCGGTCTGTCCGGTAGGTGGTTCCGGCGTGCACGGCACGTGGTTCTGGTACGTCTCAGAGGTGGTTGCGTATGCCCAACAGGTGATTCCGGACTGTCCGCCACGTGCTTCTGGCACGTCTGAGAGGTGGTTCCCACATGCCCGGCAGGTCATTTCGGAGAGTCGTCCAAGTGGTTCTGGCGTAGCCCGCAGGTGATTTTGGCGTGTCCGGCAGGTGGTTCCGCCGTGCTCGGCAGGTGGTTCAGGCATGGCCGTCACGTGGTTCCAGTCTGTCCAGGACGTGTTTCCAGCTTCTCCGGCAGGTGGTTCTGGTACGTCTGAGAGGTGGTTCCGCCATGGCTGGCAGGTGATCCCGGACTGTCCCCCAGGTGGTTCTGGCATAGCCAGCAGTTGATATTGGCCTGTCCGGCAGGTGGTTCCAGCGAGTCGAACAGGTGGCTCCGGCGTTCTTGGCAGGTGGTTCCGGTCTGTCCGTTAGGTGTTTCCGGCGTGTCCGGCGCGTGCTTCCGGCACGTCTGAGAGGTGGTTCCGGCATGCGCGGCATGTGATTCCGTAGTGTCCGCCAGGTGGTTCTGGCGTACCCGGCAGGTGATTTTGGCGTGTCCGGCAGGTGTTTCTGGCGAGTCGAGCAGGTGGCTCCGGCATGCTCGGCAGGTGCTTCCGGCGTCTCCGGCACTTGGTTCTGGTGTGTCTGAGAGCTGGTTCCGGCATGTCCGGCAGATGATTCCGGAGTGTCCGCCAAGTGGTTCTGGCATACCCAGCAGGTGATTTTGGCGTGTCAGGGAGGTGGTACCGGTGAGTCGAGCAGGTGGTTCCGGCGTGCTCAGCAGGTGGTTCAGGCGGTTCTGGCAGGTGGTATCCGTCTGTTCGGGGTGTGGTTCCAGCATCTCATGAACACGTTTCTGGCACGTCTGAGATGTGGTTCCAGCCGGCCCGACAGGTGTTTCCGCAGTGTCCGCCAAGCGGTTCTGGCGTAGTTGGCAGGTGATTTTGGCATGACTGGCAGGTGGTTCCAGCAAGCCTGGCAGGTGATTCCAAAGTGTTCACCAACTGGTTGTGGCGTAGCCGGCAGGTGATTTTTGCGTGATCGGCAGGTGGTTCTGGCGAGTCGAGCAGGTGGTTCCGGCGTGCTCGGCTGGTGCTTCCGGGGTCATTGGCACGGGGTTCTGGCATGTCTGAGAGGTGGTTCCTGCATGCCCGGCAAGTGATTCCGGAGTGTTCGCCAAGTGGTTCTGGCATAGTCGGCAGGTGATTTTGGCATGTCCGGCAGGTGGTTCAGGCGAGTTGAGCAGGTGGTTCCAACGTGCTTGGCAGGTGCTTCCGGCGTCTCCGGCACGTGTTTCTGGCACATCTGACAGGTGGTTCCGGCATGCCCGAAAGGTGATTCCGGTCTGTCCGGTAGGTGGTTCCAGCCTGCACGGCATGTGGTTCTGGTACGTCTCAGAGGTGGTTGCGCATGCCCAACAGGTGATTCCGGACTGTCCGCCACATGGTTCTGGCACGTCTGAGAGGTGGTTCCGGCATGCCCGGCAGGTCATCCCAGAGAGTCCTCCAAGTGGTTCTGGCATAGCACGCAGGTGATTTTGGCGTGTCTGGCAGGTTGTTCCGTTGTGCTTGGCAGGTGGTTCAGGCTTGGCCGGCAGGTGGTTCCAGACTGTCCAGGACGTGTTTCCAGCTTCTCCGGCAGGTGGTTCTGGTACGTCTGAGAGGTGGTTCCGCCATGGCTGCCCGGTGATTCTGGACCGTCCCCCAGGTGGTTCTGGCATAGCCAGCAGTTGATATTGGCCTGTCCGGCAGGTGGTTCCAGCGAGTCGAACAGGTGGCTCCGGCGTGCTCGGCAGGTGGTTCCGGTCTGTCCGGTAGGTGATTCCGGCGTGCCCGGCACGTGCTTCCGGCACGTCTGAGAGGTGGTACCGGCATGCGCGACAGGTGGTTTCGGAGTGTCCGCCAGGTGGTTCTGGCGTACCCGGCAGGTGATTTTGGCGTGTCCGGCAGGTGTTTCTGGCGAGTCGAGCAGGTGGCTCCGGAATGCTCGGAAGGTGCTTCCGGCGTCTCCAGCACGTGGTTCTGGTGTGTCTGAGAGCTGGTTCCGGCATGTCCGGCAGATGATTCCGGAGTGTCCGCCAAGTGGTTCTGGCATACCCGGCTGGTGATTTGGGCATGTCAGGTAGGTGGTTCCGGCGAGTCGAGCAGGTGGCTCCGGCGTGCTCGGCAGGTTGTTCAGACGGGTCTGGCAGGTGTTTTCCGTCTGTTCGGGGTGTGGTTCCAGCATCTCATGCACATGGTTCTGGCACGTCTGAGATGCGGTTCCGGCCGGCCCGACAGGTGTTTCCACAGTGTCCGCCAAGTGGTACTGGCGTAGTTGGCAGGTGATTTTGGCATGACCGGCAGGTGGTTCCAGCAAGCCCGGCAGGTGATTCCGAAGTGTTCCCCAACTGGTTGTGGCGTAGCCGGCAGGTGATTTTTGCGTGTCCGGCAGGTGGTTCTGGCGAGTCGAGCAGGTGGTTCCGGCGAGCTCGGCAGGTGCTTCCGGGGTCATTGGCACGTGGTTCTGGCATATCTGAGAGGTGGTTCCGGCATGCCCGGCAGGTGATTCCGGAGTGTTCGCCAAGTGTTTCCGGCGTAGCCGGCAGGTGATTTTGCATGTCCAGCGGTCGTTCCTGCGGGTCGAGCCGGTGGTTCCGGCGTGTCCGGCAGGTGGTTCCGGTCTGTCCGGCAGGTGGTTCTGTGGTGTCCGGCACGAGGTTCAGTCTGAGAGGCTGTGCCGGCATGCCCCTCACGTGATTCCGGGTTTTCCCCGGAGTGGTGCTGGTGTAGCGGGCAGGTGATTTTGGCGTTTCCGGCAGGTGGTTCAGGCGAGTTGAGCAGGTGCTTGCGACGTGCTCGGCAGGTGGTTCCGGCGTCTCCGGCACGTGTTTCTGGCACATCTGACTGGTGGTTCCGGCATGCCCAAAAGTTGATTCCGGTCTGTCCGGTAGGTGGTTCCGGCGTGCACGGCACGTGGTTCTGGTACGGGTCAGAGGTGGTTGCGTATGCCCAACAGGTGATTCCGGACTGTCCGCCACGTGCTTCTGGCACGTCTGAGAGGTGGTTCCAACATGCCCGGCAGGTCATTTCGGAGAGTCGTCCAAGTGGTTCTGGCGTAGCCCGCAGGTGATTTTGGCGTGTCCGGCAGGTGGTTCCGCCGTGCTCGGCAGGTGGTTCAGGCATGGCCGTCACGTGGTTCCAGTCTGTCCAGGACGTGTTTCCAGCTTCTCCGGCAGGTGGTTCTGGTACGTCTGAGAGGTGGTTCCGCCATGGCTGGAAGGTGATCCCGGACTGTCCCCCAGGTGGTTCTGGCATAGCCAGCAGTTGATATTGGCCTGTCCGGCAGGTGGTTCCAGCGAGTCGAACAGGTGGCTCCGGCGTTCTTGGCAGGTGGTTCCGGTCTTTCAGGTAGGTGTTTCCGGTGTGTCTCTCACGTGCTTCCGGCACGTCTGAGAGGTGGTTCCGGCATGCGCGGCAGGTGATTCCGTAGTGTCCGCCAGGTGGTTCTGGCATACCCGGCAGGTGATTTTGGCGTGTCCGGCAGGTGTTTCTGGCGAGTCGAGCAGGTGGCTCCGGCATGCTCGGCAGGTGCTTCTGGCGTCTCCGGCACTTGGTTCTGGTGTGTCTGAGAGCTGGTTCCGGCATGTCCGGCAGATGATTCCGGAGTGTCCGCCAAGTGGTTCTGGCATACCCAGCAGGTGATTTTGGCGTGTCAGGGAGGTGGTACCGGTGAGTCGAGCAGGTGGTTCCGGCGTGCTCAGCAGGTGGTTCAGGCGGTTCTGGCAGGTGGTATCCGTCTGTTCGGGGTGTGGTTCCAGCATCTCATGAACACGTTTCTGGCACGTCTCAGATGTGGTTCCAGCCGGCCCGACAGGTGTTTCCGCAGTGTCCGCCAAGCGGTTCTGGCGTAGTTGACAGGTGCTTTTGGCATGACCGGCAGGTGGTTCCAGCAAGCCTGGCAGGTGATTCCAAAGTGTTCACCAACTGGTTGTGGCGTAGCCGGCAGGTGATTTTTGCGTGATCGGCAGGTGGTTCTGGCGAGTCGAGCAGGTGGTTCCGGCGTGCTCGGCTGGTGCTTCCGGGGTCATTGGCATGGGGTTCTGGCATGTCTGAGAGGTGGTTCCTGCATGCCCGGCAAGTGATTCCGGAGTGTTCGCCAAGTGGTTCTGGCATAGTCGGCAGGTGATTTTGGCATGTCCAGCAGGTGGTTCAGGCGAGTTGAGCAGGTGGTTCCAACGTGCTTGGCAGGTGCTTCCGGCGTCTCCGGCACGTGTTTCTGGCACATCTGACAGGTGGTTGCGGCATGCCCGAAAGGTGATTCCGGTCTGTCCGGTAGGTGGTTCCAGCCTGCACGGCATGTGGTTCTGGTACGTCTCAGAGGTGGTTGCGCATGCCCAACAGGTGATTCCGGACTGTCCGCCACATGGTTCTGGCACGTCTGAGAGGTGGTTCCGGCATGCCCGGCAGCTCATCCCAGAGAGTCCTCCAAGTGGTTCTGGCATAACACGCAGGTGATTTTGACGCGTCTGGCAGGTTGTTCCGTTGTGCTTGGCAGGTGGTTCAGGCTTGGCCGGCAGGTGCTTCCAGACTGTCCAGGACGTGTTTCCAGCTTCTCCGGCAGGTGGTTCTGGTACGTCTGAGAGGTGGTTCCGCCATGGCTGGCAGGTGATTCCGGACCGTCCCCCAGGTGGTTCTGGCATAGCCAGCAGTTGATATTGGCCTGTCCGGCAGGTGGTTACAGCGAGTCGAACAGGTGGCTCCGGCGTGCTCGGCAGGTGGTTCCGGTCTGTCCGGTAGGTGATTCCGGCGTGTCCGGCACGTGCTTCCGGCACGTCTGAGAGGTGGTTCCGGCATGCGCGACAGGAGGTTTCGGAGTGTCCGCCAGGTGGTTCTGGAGTACCCGGCAGGTGATTTTGGCGTGACCGGCAGGTGTTTCTTGCGAGTCGAGCAAGTGGCTCCGGCATGCTCGGCAGGTGCTTCCGGCGTCTCCGGCACGTGGTTCTGGTGTATCTTAGAGCTGGTTCCGGCATGTCCGGCAGATGATTCCGGAGTGTCCGCCAAGTGGTTCTGGCATACCCGGCTGGTGATTTGGGCATGTCAGGTAGGTGGTTCTGGCGAGTCGAGCAGGTGGCTCCGGCGTGCTCGGCAGGTTGTTCAGACGGGTCTGGCAGGTGTTTTCCGTCTGTTCGGGGTGTGGTTCCAGCATCTCATGCACATGGTTCTGGCACGTCTGAGATGTGGTTCCGGCCGGCCCGACAGGTGTTTCCACAGTGTCCGCCAAGTGGTACTGGCGTAGTTGGCAGGTGATTTTGGCATGACCGGCAGGTGGTTCCAGCAAGCCCGGCAGGTGATTCCGAAGTGTTCCGCAACTGGTTGTGGCGTAGCCGGCAGGTGATTTTTGCGTGTCCGGCAGGTGGTTCTGGCGAGTCGAGCAGGTGGTTCCGGCGTGCTCGGCAGGTGCTTCCGGGGTCATTGGCACGTGGTTCTGGCATATCTGAGAGGTGGTTCCGGCATGCCCGGCAGATGATTCCGGAGTGTCCGCCAAGTGGTTCTGGCATACCCAGCGGTGATTTTGGCGTGTCAGGGAGGTGGTACCGGTGAGTCGTGCAGGTGGTTCCGGCGTGCTCAGCAGGTGGTTCAGGCGGTTCTGGCAGGTGGTATCCGTCTGTTCGGGGTGTGGTTCCAGCATCTCATGAACACGTTTCTGGCACGTCTGAGATGTGGTTCCAGCCGGCCCGACAGGTGTTTCCGCAGTGTCCGCCAAGCGGTTCTGGCGTAGTTGGCAGGTGATTTTGGCATGACCGGCAGGTGGTTCCAGCAAGCCTGGCAGGTGATTCCAAAGTGTTCACCAACTGGTTGTGGCGTAGCCGGCAGGTGATTTTTGCGTGATCGGCAGGTGGCTCTGGCGAGTCGAGCAGTTGGTTCCGGTGTTCTCGGCTGGTGCTTCCGGGGTCATTGGCACGGGGTTCTGGCATGTCTGAGAGGTGGTTCCAGCATGCCCGGCAAGTGATTCCGGAGTGTTCGCCAAGTGGTTCTGGCATAGTCGGCAGGTGATTTTGGCATGTCCGGCAGGTGGTTCAGGCGAGTTGAGCAGGTGGTTGCGACGTGCTCGGCAGGTGCTTCCGGCGTCTCCAGCACGTGTTTCTGGCACATCTGACTGGTGGTTCCGGCATGCCCAAAAGTTGATTCCGGTCTGTCCGTTAGGTGGTTCCGGCGTGCACGGCACGTGGTTCTGGTACGTCTCAGAGGTGGTTGCGTATGCCCAACAGGTGATTCCGGACTGTCCGCCACGTGCTTCTGGCACATCTGAGAGGTGGTTCGAACATGCCCGGCAGGTCATTTCGGAGAGTCGTCCAAGTGGTTCTGGCGTAGCCCGAAGGTGATTTTGGCGATTCCAGCGGGTGGTTCCGCCGTGCTCGGCAGGTGGTTCAGGCATGGCCGTCACGTGGTTCCAGTCTGTCCAGGACGTGTTTCCAGCTTCTCTGGCAGGTGGTTCTGGTACGTCTGAGAGGTGGTTCCGCCATGGCTGGGAGGTGATCCCGGACTGTACCCCAGGTGGTTCTGGCATAGCCAGCAGTTGATATTGGCCTGTCCGGCAGGTGGTTCCAGCGAGTCGAACAGGTGGCTCCGGCGTTCTTGGCAGGTGGTTCCGGTCTGTCCGGTAGGTGTTTCCGGCGTGTCCGGCACGTGCTTCCGGCACGTCAGAGAGGTGGTTCCGGCATGCGCGGCAGGTGATTCCGTAGTGTCCGCCGGGTGGTTCTGGTGTACCCGGCAGGTGATTTTGGCGTGTCCGGCAGGTGTTTCTGGCGAGTCGAGCAGGTGGCTCCGGCGTGCTCGGCAGGTTGTTCAGACGGGTCTGGCAGGTGTTTTCCGTCTGTTCGGGGTGTGGTTCCAGCATCTCATGCACATGGTTCTGGCACGTCTGAGATGTGGTTCCGGCCGGCCGGACAGGTGTTTCCACAGTGTCCGCCAAGTGGTACTGGCGTAGTTGGCAGGTGATTTTGGCATGACCGGCAGGTGGTTCCAGCAAGCCCGGCAGGTGATTCCGAAGTGTTCCCCAACTGGTTGTGGCGTAGCCGGCAGGTGATTTTTGTGTGTCCGGCAGGTCGTTCTGGCGAGTCGAGCAGATGGATCCGGCGTGCTCGGCAGGTGCTTCCGGGGTCATTGGCACGTGGTTCTGGCATATCTGAGAGGTGGTTCCGGCATGCCCGGCAGGTGATTCCGGAGTGTTCGCCAAGTGTTTCCGGCATAGCCGGCAGGTGATTTTGCATGTCCAGCGGTCGTTCCGGTGGGTCGAGCCGGTGGTTCCGGCGTGTCCGGCAGGTGGTTCCGGTCTGTCCGGCAGGTGGTTCTGTGGTGTCCGGCACGAGGTTCAGTCTGAGAGGCTGTGCCGGCATGCCCCTCACGTGATTCCGGCTTGTCCCCGAAGTGGTGCTGGTGTAGCGGGCAGGTGATTTTGGCGTGTCCGGCAGGTGGTTCAGGCGAGTTGAGCAGGTGTTTGCGACGTGCTCGGCAGGTGGTTCCGGCGTCTCCGGCACGTGTTTCTGGCACATCTGACTGGTGGTTCCGGCATGCCCAAAAGCTGATTCCGGTCTGTCCGGTAGGTGGTTCCGGCGTGCACGGCACCTGGTTCTGGTACGTCTCAGAGGTGCTTGTGTATGCCCAACAGGTGATTCCGGACTGTCCGCCACGTGCTTCTGGCACGTCTGAGAGGTGGTTCCAACATGCCCGGCAGGTCATTTCGGAGAGTCGTCCAAGTGGTTCTGGCGTAGCCCGCAGGTGATTTTGGCGTGTCCGGCGGGTGGTTCCGCCGTGCTCGGCAGGTGGTTCAGGCATGGCCGTCACGTGGTTCCAGTCTGTCCAGGACGTGTTTCCAGCTTCTCCGGCAGGTGGTTCTGGTACGTCTGAGAGGTGGTTCCGCCATGGCTGGCAGGTGATCCCGGACTGTCCCCCAGGTGGTTCTGGCATAGCCAGCAGTTGATATTGGCCTGTCCGGCAGGTGGTTCCAGCGAGTCGAACAGGTGGCTCCGGGGTTCTTGGCAGGTGGTTCCGGTCTGTCCGGTAGGTGTTTCCGGCGTGTCTGGCACGTGCTTCCGGCACGTCTGAGAGGTGGTTCCGGCATGCGCGGCAGGTGATTCTGTAGTGTCCGCCAGGTGGTTCTTGCGTACCCGGCAGGTGATTTTGGCATGTCCGGCAGGTGTTTCTGGCGAGTCGAGCAGGTGGCTCCGGCATGCTCGGCAGGTGCTTCCGGCGTCTCCGGCACTTGGTTCTGGTGTGTCTGAGAGCTGGTTCCGGCATGTCCGGCAGATGATTCCGGAGTGTCCGCCAAGTGGTTCTGGCATACCTAGCAGGTGATTTTGGCGTGTCAGGGAGGTGGTACCGGTGAGTCGAGCAGGTGGTTCTGGCGTGCTCAGCAGGTGGTTCAGGCGGTTCTGGCAGGTGGTATCCGTCTGTTCGGGGTGTGGTTCCAGCATCTCATGAACACGTTTCTGGCACGTCTGAGATGTGGTTCCAGCCGGCCCGACAGGTGTTTCCGCAGTGTCCGCCAAGCGGTTCTGGCGTAGTTGGCAGGTGATTTTGGCATGACTGGCACGTGATTCCAGCAAGCCTGGCAGGTGATTCCAAAGTGTTCACCAACTGGTTGTGGCGTAGCCGGCAGGTGATTTTTGCGTGATCGGCAGGTGGTTCTGGCGAGTCGAGCAGGTGGTTCCGGCGTGCTCGGCTGGTGCTTCCGGGGTCATTGGCACGGGGTTCTGGCATGTCTGAGAGGTGGTTCCTGCATGCCCGGCAAGTGATTCCGGAGTGTTCGCCAAGTGGTTCTGGCATAGTAGGCAGGTGATTTTGGCATGTCCGGCAGGTGGTTCAGGCGAGTTGAGCAGGTGGTTCCAACGTGCTTGGCAGGTGCTTCCGGCGTCTCCGGCACGTGTTTCTGGCACATCTGACAGGTGGTTCCGGCATGCCCGAAAGGTGATTCCGGTCTGTCCGGTAGGTGGTTCCAGCCTGCACGGCATGTGGTTCTGGTACGTCTCAGAGGTGGTTGCGCATGCCCAACAGGTGATTCCGGACTGTCTGCCACATGGTTCTGGCACGTCTGAGAGGTGGTTCCGGCATGCCCGGCAGGTCATCCCAGAGAGTCCTCCAAGTGGTTCTGGCATAACACGCAGGTGATTTTGGCGTGTCTGGCAGGTTGTTCCGTTGTTCTTGGCAGGTGGTTCAGGCTTGGCCGGCAGGTGGTTCCTGACTGTCCAGGACGTGTTTCCAGCTTCTCCGGCAGGTGGTTCTGGTACGTCTGAGAGGTGGTTCCGCCATGGCTGGCAGGTGATTCCGGACCGTCCCCCAGGTGGTTCTGGCATAGCCAGCAGTTGATATTGGCCTGTCCGGCAGGTGGTTCCAGCGAGTCGAACAGGTGGCTCCGGCGTGCTCGGCAGGTGGTTCCGGTCTGTCCGGTAGGTGATTCCGGCGTGTCCGGCACGTGCTTCCGGCACGTCTGAGAGGTGGTTCCGGCATGCGCCACAGGTGGTTTTGGAGCGTCCGCCAGGTGGTTCTGGCGTACCTGGCAGGTGATTTTGGCGTGTCCGGCAGGTGTTTCTGGCGAGTCGAGGAGGTGGCTCCGGCATGCTCGGCAGGTGCTTCCGGCGTCTCCGGCACATGGTTCTGGTGTGTCTGAGAGCTGGTTCCGGAATGTCCGACAGATGATTGCGGAGTGTCCGCCAATTGGTTCTGGCATACCCGGCTGGTGATTTGGGCATGTCAGGTAGGTGGTTCCGGCGAGTCGAGCAGGTGGCTCCCGCGTGCTCGGCAGGTTGTTCAGACGGGTCTGGCAGGTGTTTTCCGTCTGTTCGGGGTGTGGTTCCAGCATCTCATGCACATGGTTCTGGCACGTCTGAGATGTGGTTCTGGCCGGCCCGACAGGTGTTTCCACAGTGTCCGCCAAGTGGTACTGGCGTAGTTGGCAGGTGATTTTGGCATGACTGGCAGGTGGTTCCAGCAAGCCCGGCAGGTGATTCCGAAGTGTTCCCCAACTGGTTGTGGCGTAGCCGGCAGGTGATTTTTGCGTGTCCGGCAGGTGGTTCCGTCGAGTCGAGCAGGTGGTTCCGGCATGCTCGGCAGGTGCTTCCGGGGTCATTGGCACGTGGTTCTGGCATATCTGAGAGGTGGTTCCGGCATGCCCGGCAGGTGATTCTGGAGTGTTCGCCAAGTGTTTCCGGCATAGCCGGCAGGTGATTTTGCATGTCCAGCGGTCGTTCCGGCGGGTCGAGCCGGTGGTTCCGGCGTGTGCGGCAGGTGGTTCCGGTCTGCCCGGCAGGTGGTTCTGTGGTGTCCGGCACGAGGTTCAGTCTGAGAGGCTGTGCCGGCATGCCCCTCACGTGATTCCGGCTTGTCCCCGAAGTGGTGCTGGTGTAGCGGGCAGGTGATTTTGGAGTGTCCGGCAGGTGGTTCAGGCGAGTTGAGCAGGTGCTTGCGACGTGCTCGGCGGGTGCTTCCGGCGTCTCCGGCACGTGTTTCTGGCACATCTGACTGGTGGTTCCGGCATGCCCAAAAGTTGATTCCGGTCTGTCCGGTAGGTGGTTCCGGCGTGCACGGCACGTGGTTCTGGCACATCTGACAGGTGGTTGCGGCATGCCCGAAAGGTGATTCCGGTCTGTCCGGTAGGTGGTTCCAGCCTGCACGGCATGTGGTTCTGGTACGTCTCAGAGGTGGTTGCGCATGCCCAACAGGTGATTCCGGACTGTCCGCCACATGGTTCTGGCACGTCTGAGAGGTGGTTCCGGCATGCCCGGCAGCTCATCCCAGAGAGTCCTCCAAGTGGTTCTGGCATAACACGCAGGTGATTTTGACGCGTCTGGCAGGTTGTTCCGTTGTGCTTGGCAGGTGGTTCAGGCTTGGCCGGCAGGTGCTTCCAGACTGTCCAGGACGTGTTTCCAGCTTCTCCGGCAGGTGGTTCTGGTACGTCTGAGAGGTGGTTCTGCCATGGCTGCCCGGTGATTCTGGACCGTCCCCCAGGTGGTTCTGGCATAGCCAGCAGTTGATATTGGCCTGTCCGGCAGGTGGTTACAGCGAGTCGAACAGGTGGCTCCGGCGTGCTCGGCAGGTGGTTCCGGTCTGTCCGGTAGGTGATTCCGGCGTGCCCGGCACGTGCTTCCGGCACGTCTGAGAGGTGGTACCGGCATGCGCGACAGGTGGTTTCGGAGTGTCCGCCAGGTGGTTCTGGCGTACCCGGCAGGTGATTTTGGCGTGTCCGGCAGGTGTTTCTGGCGAGTCGAGCAGGTGGCTCCGGCATGCTCGGCAGGTGCTTCCGGCGTCTCCGGCACGTGGTTCTGGTGTGTCTGAGAGCTGGTTCCGGAATGTCAAGCAGATGATTCCGGAGTGTCCGCCAATTGGTTCTGGCATACCCGGCTGGTGATTTGGGCATGTCAGGTAGGTGGTTCCGGCGAGTCGAGCAGGTGGCTCCGGCGTGCTCGGCAGGTTGTTCAGACGGGTCTGGCAGGTGTTTTCCGTCTGTTCGGGGTGTGGTTCCAGCATCTCATGCACATGGTTCTGGCACGTCTGAGATGTGGTTCCGGCCGGCCCGACAGGTGTTTCCACAGTGTCCGCCAAGTGGTACTGGCGTAGTTGGCAGGTGATTTTGGCATGACCGGCAGGTGGTTCCAGCAAGCCCGGCAGGTGATTCCGAAGTGTTCCCCAACTGGTTGTGGCGTAGCCGGCAGGTGATTTTTGCGTGTCCGGCAGGTGGTTCTGGCGAGTCGAGCAGGTGGTTCCGGCGTGCTCGGCAGGTGCTTCCGGGGTCATTGGCACGTGGTTCTGGCATATCTGAGAGGTGGTTCCGGCATGCCCGGCAGGTGATTCCGGAGTGTTCGCCAAGTGTTTCCGGCGTAGCCGGCAGGTGATTTTGCATGTCCAGCGGTCGTTCCGGCGGGTCGAGCCGGTGGTTCCGGCGTGTCCGGCAGGTGGTTCCGGTCTGTCCGGCAGGTGGTTCTGTGGTGTCCGGCACGAGGTTCAGTCTGAGAGGCTGTGCCGGCATGCCCCTCACGTGATTCCGGCTTGTCCCCGAAGTGGTGCTGGTGTAGCGGGCAGGTGATTTTGGCGTGTCCGGCAGGTGGTTCAGGCGAGTTGAGCAGGTGGTTGCGACGTGCTCGGCAGGTGCTTCCGGCGTCTCCGGCACGTGTTTCTGGCACATCTGACTGGTGGTTCCGGCATGCCCAAAAGTTGATTCCGGTCTGTCCGGTAGGTGGTTCCGGCGTGCACGGCACGTGGTTCTGGTACGTCTCAGAGGTGGTTGCGTATGCCCAACAGGTGATTCCGGACTGTCCGCCACGTGCTTCTGGCACGTCTGAGAGGTGGTTCCAACATGCCCGGCAGGTCATTTCGGAGAGTCGTCCAAGTGGTTCTGGCGTAGCCCGCAGGTGATTTTGGCGTGTCCGGCAGGTGGTTCCGCCGTGCTCGGCAGGTGGTTCAGGCATGGCCGTCACGTGGTTCCAGTCTGTCCAGGACGTGTTTCCAGCTTCTCCGGCAGGTGGTTCTGGTACGTCTGAGAGGTGGTTCCGCCATGGCTGGCAGGTGATCCCGGACTGTCCCCCAGGTGGTTCTGGCATAGCCAGCAGTTGATATTGGCCTGTCCGGCAGGTGGTTCCAGCGAGTCGAACAGGTGGCTCCGGCATTCTTGGCAGGTGGTTCCGGTCTGTCCGGTAGGTTTTTCCGGCGTGTCTGGCACGTGCTTCCGGCACGTCTGAGAGGTGGTTCCGTCATGCGCGGCAGGTGATTCCGGAGTGTCCGCCAGGTGGTTCTGGCGTACCCAGCAGGTGATTTTGGCGTGTCCGGCAGGTGTTTCTGGCGAGTCGAGCAGGTGGCTCCGGCATGCTCGGCAGGTGCTTCCGGCGTCTCCGGCACTTGGTTCTGGTGTGTCTGAGAGCTGGTTCCGGCATGTCCGGCAGATGATTCCGGAGTGTCCGCCAAGTGGTTCTGGCATACCCAGCAGGTGATTTTGGCGTGTCAGGGAGGTGGTACTGGTGAGTCGAGCAGGTGGTTCCGGCGTGCTCAGCAGGTGGTTCAGGCGGTTCTGGCAGGTGGTATCCGTCTGTTCGGGGTGTGGTTCCAGCATCTCATGAACACGTTTCTGGCACGTCTCAGATGTGGTTCCAGCCGGCCCGACAGGTGTTTCCGCAGTGTCCGCCAAGCGGTTCTGGCGTAGTTGTCAGGTGATTTTGGCATGACCGGCAGGTGGTTCCAGCAAGCCTGGCAGGTGATTCCAAAGTGTTCACCAACTGGTTGTGGCGTAGCCGGCAGGTGATTTTTGCGTGATCGGCAGGTGGTTCTGGCGAGTCGAGCAGGTGGTTCCGGCGTGCTCGGCTGGTGCTTCCGGGGTCATTGGCACGGGGTTCTGGCATGTCTGAGAGGTGGTTCCTGCATGCCCGGCAAGTGATTCCGGAGTGTTCGCCAAGTGGTTCTGGCATAGTCGGCAGGTGATTTTGGCATGTCCGGCAGGTGGTTCAGGCGAGTTGAGCAGGTGGTTCCAACGTGCTTGGCAGGTGCTTCCGGCGTCTCCGGCACGTGTTTCTGGCACATCTGACAGGTGGTTGCGGCATGCCCGAAAGGTGATTCCGGTCTGTCCGGTAGGTGGTTCCAGCCTGCACGGCATGTGGTTCTGGTACGTCTCAGAGGTGGTTGCGCATGCCCAACAGGTGATTCCGGACTGTCCGCCACATGGTTCTGGCACGTCTGAGAGTTGGTTCCGGCATGCCCGGCAGCTCATCCAAGAGAGTCCTCCAAGTGGTTCTGGCACAACACGCTGGTGATTTTGGCGTGTCTGGCAGGTTGTTCCGTTGTGCTTGGCAGGTGGTTCAGGCTTGGCCGGCAGGTGGTTCCAGACTGTCCAGGACGTGTTTCCAGCTTCTCTGGCAGGTGGTTCTGGTACGTCTGAGAGGTGGTTCCGCCATGGCTGGCAGGTGATTCCGGACCGTCCCCCAGGTGGTTCTGGCATAGCCAGCAGTTGATATTGGCCTGTCCGGCAGGTGGTTACAGCGAGTCGAACAGGTGGCTCCGGCGTGCTCGGCAGGTGGTTCCGGTCTGTCCGGTAGGTGATTCCGGCGTGTCCGGCACGTGCTTCCGGCACGTCTGAGAGGTGGTTCCGGCATGCGCGACAGGAGGTTTCGGAGTGTCCGCCAGGTGGTTCTGGAGTACCCGGCAGGTGATTTTGGCGTGTCCGGCAGGTGTTTCTTGCGAGTCGAGCAAGTGGCTCCGGCATGCTCGGCAGGTGCTTCCGGCGTCTCCGGCACGTGGTTCTGGTGTATCTTAGAGCTGGTTCCGGCATGTCCGGCAGATGATTCCGGAGTGTCCGCCAAGTGGTTCTGGCATACCCGGCTGGTGATTTGGGCATGTCAGGTAGGTGGTTCTGGCGAGTCGAGCAGGTGGCTCCGGCGTGCTCGGCAGGTTGTTCAGACGGGTCTGGCAGGTGTTTTCCGTCTGTTCGGGGTGTGGTTCCAGCATCTCATGCACATGGTTCTGGCACGTCTGAGATGTGGTTCCGGCCGGCCCGACAGGTGTTTCCACAGTGTCCGCCAAGTGGTACTGGCGTAGTTGGCAGGTGATTTTGGCATGACCGGCAGGTGGTTCCAGCAAGCCCGGCAGGTGATTCCGAAGTGTTCCGCAACTGGTTGTGGCGTAGCCGGCAGGTGATTTTTGCGTGTCCGGCAGGTGGTTCTGGCGAGTCGAGCAGGTGGTTCCGGCGTGCTCGGCAGGTGCTTCCGGGGTCATTGGCACGTGGTTCTGGCATATCTGAGAGGTGGTTCCGGCATGCCCGGCAGATGATTCCGGAGTGTCCGCCAAGTGGTTCTGGCATACCCAGCGGTGATTTTGGCGTGTCAGGGAGGTGGTACCGGTGAGTCGTGCAGGTGGTTCCGGCGTGCTCAGCAGGTGGTTCAGGCGGTTCTGGCAGGTGGTATCCGTCTGTTCGGGGTGTGGTTCCAGCATCTCATGAACACGTTTCTGGCACGTCTGAGATGTGGTTCCAGCCAGCCCGACAGGTGTTTCCGCAGTGTCCGCCAAGCGGTTCTGGCGTAGTTGTCAGGTGATTTTGGCATGACCGGCAGGTGGTTCCAGCAAGCCTGGCAGGTGATTCCAAAGTGTTCACCAACTGGTTGTGGCGTAGCCGGCAGGTGATTTTTGCGTGATCGGCAGGTGGCTCTGGCGAGTCGAGCAGTTGGTTCCGGTGTTCTCGGCTGGTGCTTCCGGGGTCATTGGCACGGGGTTCTGGCATGTCTGAGAGGTGGTTCCAGCATGCCCGGCAAGTGATTCCGGAGTGTTCGCCAAGTGGTTCTGGCATAGTCGGCAGGTGATTTTGGCATGTCCGGCAGGTGGTTCAGGCGAGTTGAGCAGGTGGTTGCGACGTGCTCGGCAGGTGCTTCCGGCGTCTCCAGCACGTGTTTCTGGCACATCTGACTGGTGGTTCCGGCATGCCCAAAAGTTGATTCCGGTCTGTCCGTTAGGTGGTTCCGGCGTGCACGGCACGTGGTTCTGGTACGTCTCAGAGGTGGTTGCGTATGCCCAACAGGTGATTCCGGACTGTCCGCCACGTGCTTCTGGCACGTCTGAGAGGTGGTTCGAACATGCCCGGCAGGTCATTTCGGAGAGTCGTCCAAGTGGTTCTGGCGTAGCCCGAAGGTGATTTTGGCGATTCCAGCGGGTGGTTCCGCCGTGCTCGGCAGGTGGTTCAGGCATGGCCGTCACGTGGTTCCAGTCTGTCCAGGACGTGTTTCCAGCTTCTCTGGCAGGTGGTTCTGGTACGTCTGAGAGGTGGTTCCACCATGGCTGGGAGGTGATCCCGGACTGTCCCCCAGGTGGTTCTGGCATAGCCAGCAGTTGATATTGGCCTGTCCGGCAGGTGGTTCCAGCGAGTCGAACAGGTGGCTCCGGCGTTCTTGGCAGGTGGTTCCGGTCTGTCCGGTAGGTGTTTCCGGCGTGTCCGGCACGTGCTTCCGGCACGTCTGAGAGGTGGTTCCGGCATGCGCGGCAGGTGATTCCGTAGTGTCCGCCGGGTGGTTCTGGTGTACCCGGCAGGTGATTTTGGCGTGTCCGGCAGGTGTTTCTGGCGAGTCGAGCAGGTGGCTCCGGCGTGCTCGGCAGGTTGTTCAGACGGGTCTGGCAGGTGTTTTCCGTCTGTTCGGGGTGTGGTTCCAGCATCTCATGCACATGGTTCTGGCACGTCTGAGATGTGGTTCCGGCCGGCCGGACAGGTGTTTCCACAGTGTCCGCCAAGTGGTACTGGCGTAGTTGGCAGGTGATTTTGGCATGACCGGCAGGTGGTTCCAGCAAGCCCGGCAGGTGATTCCGAAGTGTTCCCCAACTGGTTGTGGCGTAGCCGGCAGGTGATTTTTGTGTGTCCGGCAGGTGGTTCTGGCGAGTCGAGCAGATGGATCCGGCGTGCTCGGCAGGTGCTTCCGGGGTCATTGGCACGTGGTTCTGGCATATCTGAGAGGTGGTTCCGGCATGCCCGGCAGGTGATTCCGGAGTGTTCGCCAAGTGTTTCCGGCATAGCCGGCAGGTGATTTTGCATGTCCAGCGGTCGTTCCGGTGGGTCGAGCCGGTGGTTCCGGCGTGTCCGGCAGGTGGTTCCGGTCTGTCCGGCAGGTGGTTCTGTGGTGTCCGGCACGAGGTTCAGTCTGAGAGGCTGTGCCGGCATGCCCCTCACGTGATTCCGGCTTGTCCCCGAAGTGGTGCTGGTGTAGCGGGCAGGTGATTTTGGCGTGTCCGGCAGGTGGTTCAGGCGAGTTGAGCAGGTGTTTGCGACGTGCTCGGCAGGTGGTTCCGGCGTCTCCAGCACGTGTTTCTGGCACATCTGACTGGTGGTTCCGGCATGCCCAAAAGCTGATTCCGGTCTGTCCGGTAGGTGGTTCCGGCGTGCACGGCACCTGGTTCTGGTACGTCTCAGAGGTGCTTGTGTATGCCCAACAGGTGATTCCGGACTGTCCGCCACGTGCTTCTGGCACGTCTGAGAGGTGGTTCCAACATGCCCGGCAGGTCATTTCGGAGAGTCGTCCAAGTGGTTCTGGCGTAGCCCGCAGGTGATTTTGGCGTGTCCGGCGGGTGGTTCCGCCGTGCTCGGCAGGTGGTTCAGGCATGGCCGTCACGTGGTTCCAGTCTGTCCAGGACGTGTTTCCAGCTTCTCCGGCAGGTGGTTCTGGTACGTCTGAGAGGTGGTTCCGCCATGGCTGGCAGGTGATCCCGGACTGTCCCCCAGGTGGTTCTGGCATAGCCAGCAGTTGATATTGGCCTGTCCGGCAGGTGGTTCCAGCGAGTCGAACAGGTGGCTCCGGCGTTCTTGGCAGGTGGTTCCGGTCTGTCCGGTAGGTGTTTCCGGCGTGTCTGGCACGTGCTTCCGGCACGTCTGAGAGGTGGTTCCGGCATGCGCGGCAGGTGATTCTGTAGTGTCCGCCAGGTGGTTCTTGCGTACCCGGCAGGTGATTTTGGCGTGTCCGGCAGGTGTTTCTGGCGAGTCGAGCAGGTGGCTCCGGCATGCTCGGCAGGTGCTTCCGGCGTCTCCGGCACTTGGTTCTGGTGTGTCTGAGAGCTGGTTCCGGCATGTCCGGCAGATGATTCCGGAGTGTCCGCCAAGTGGTTCTGGCATACCTAGCAGGTGATTTTGGCGTGTCAGGGAGGTGGTACCGGTGAGTCGAGCAGGTGGTTCCGGCGTGCTCAGCAGGTGGTTCAGGCGGTTCTGGCAGGTGGTATCCGTCTGTTCGGGGTGTGGTTCCAGCATCTCATGAACACGTTTCTGGCACGTCTGAGATGTGGTTCCAGCCGGCCCGACAGGTGTTTCCGCAGTGTCCGCCAAGCGGTTCTGGCGTAGTTGGCAGGTGATTTTGGCATGACTGGCACGTGATTCCAGCAAGCCTGGCAGGTGATTCCAAAGTGTTCACCAACTGGTTGTGGCGTAGCCGGCAGGTGATTTTTGCGTGATCGGCAGGTGGTTCTGGCGAGTCGAGCAGGTGGTTCCGGCGTGCTCGGCTGGTGCTTCCGGGGTCATTGGCACGGGGTTCTGGCATGTCTGAGAGGTGGTTCCTGCATGCCCGGCAAGTGATCCCGGAGTGTTCGCCAAGTGGTTCTGGCATAATCGGCAGGTGATTTTGGCATGTCCGGCAGGTGGTTCAGGCGAGTTGAGCAGGTGGTTCCAACGTGCTTGGCAGGTGCTTCCGGCGTCTCCGGCACGTGTTTCTAGCACATCTGACAGGTGGTTCCGGCATGCCCGAAAGGTGATTCCGGTCTGTCCGGTAGGTGGTTCCAGCCTGCACGGCATGCGGTTCTGGTACGTCTCAGAGGTGGTTGCGCATGCCCAACAGGTGATTCCGGACTGTCTGCCACATGGTTCTGGCACGTCTGAGAGGTGGTTCCGGCATGCCCGGCAGGTCATCCCAGAGAGTCCTCCAAGTGGTTCTGGCATAACACGCAGGTGATTTTGGCGTGTCTGGCAGGTTGTTCCGTTGTGCTTGGCAGGTGGTTCAGGCTTGGCCGGCAGGTGGTTCCTGACTGTCCAGGACGTGTTTCCAGCTTCTCCGGCAGGTGGTTCTGGTACGTCTGAGAGGTGGTTCCGCCATGGCTGGCAGGTGATTCCGGACCGTCCCCCAGGTGGTTCTGGCATAGCCAGCAGTTGATATTGGCCTGTCCGGCAGGTGGTTCCAGCGAGTCGAACAGGTGGCTCCGGCGTGCTCGGCAGGTGGTTCCGGTCTGTCCGGTAGGTGATTCCGGCGTGTCCGGCACGTGCTTCCGGCACGTCTGAGAGGTGGTTCCGGCATGCGCCACAGGTGGTTTCGGAGCGTCCGCCAGGTGGTTCTGGCGTACCTGGCAGGTGATTTTGGCGTGTCCGGCAGGTGTTTCTGGCGAGTCGAGGAGGTGGCTCCGGCATGCTCGGCAGGTGCTTCCGGCGTCTCCGGCACATGGTTCTGGTGTGTCTGAGAGCTGGTTCCGGAATGTCCGACAGATGATTGCGGAGTGTCCGCCAATTGGTTCTGGCATACCCGGCTGGTGATTTGGGCATGTCAGGTAGGTGGTTCCGGCGAGTCGAGCAGGTGGCTCCCGCGTGCTCGGCAGGTTGTTCAGACGGGTCTGGCAGGTGTTTTCCGTCTGTTCGGGGTGTGGTTCCAGCATCTCATGCACATGGTTCTGGCACGTCTGAGATGTGGTTCTGGCCGGCCCGACAGGTGTTTCCACAGTGTCCGCCAAGTGGTACTGGCGTAGTTGGCAGGTGATTTTGGCATGACCGGCAGGTGGTTCCAGCAAGCCCGGCAGGTGATTCCGAAGTGTTCCCCAACTGGTTGTGGCGTAGCCGGCAGGTGATTTTTGTGTGTCCGGCAGGTGGTTCTGGCGAGTCGAGCAGATGGATCCGGCGTGCTCGGCAGGTGCTTCCGGGGTCATTGGCACGTGGTTCTGGCATATCTGAGAGGTGGTTCCGGCATGCCCGGCAGGTGATTCCGGAGTGTTCGCCAAGTGTTTCCGGCATAGCCGGCAGGTGATTTTGCATGTCCAGCGGTCGTTCCGGTGGGTCGAGCCGGTGGTTCCGGCGTGTCCGGCAGGTGGTTCCGGTCTGTCCGGCAGGTGGTTCTGTGGTGTCCGGCACGAGGTTCAGTCTGAGAGGCTGTGCCGGCATGCCCCTCACGTGATTCCGGCTTGTCCCCGAAGTGGTGCTGGTGTAGCGGGCAGGTGATTTTGGCGTGTCCGGCAGGTGGTTCAGGCGAGTTGAGCAGGTGTTTGCGACGTGCTCGGCAGGTGGTTCCGGCGTCTCCAGCACGTGTTTCTGGCACATCTGACTGGTGGTTCCGGCATGCCCAAAAGCTGATTCCGGTCTGTCCGGTAGGTGGTTCCGGCGTGCACGGCACCTGGTTCTGGTACGTCTCAGAGGTGCTTGTGTATGCCCAACAGGTGATTCCGGACTGTCCGCCACGTGCTTCTGGCACGTCTGAGAGGTGGTTCCAACATGCCCGGCAGGTCATTTCGGAGAGTCGTCCAAGTGGTTCTGGCGTAGCCCGCAGGTGATTTTGGCGTGTCCGGCGGGTGGTTCCGCCGTGCTCGGCAGGTGGTTCAGGCATGGCCGTCACGTGGTTCCAGTCTGTCCAGGACGTGTTTCCAGCTTCTCCGGCAGGTGGTTCTGGTACGTCTGAGAGGTGGTTCCGCCATGGCTGGCAGGTGATCCCGGACTGTCCCCCAGGTGGTTCTGGCATAGCCAGCAGTTGATATTGGCCTGTCCGGCAGGTGGTTCCAGCGAGTCGAACAGGTGGCTCCGGCGTTCTTGGCAGGTGGTTCCGGTCTGTCCGGTAGGTGTTTCCGGCGTGTCTGGCACGTGCTTCCGGCACGTCTGAGAGGTGGTTCCGGCATGCGCGGCAGGTGATTCTGTAGTGTCCGCCAGGTGGTTCTTGCGTACCCGGCAGGTGATTTTGGCGTGTCCGGCAGGTGTTTCTGGCGAGTCGAGCAGGTGGCTCCGGCATGCTCGGCAGGTGCTTCCGGCGTCTCCGGCACTTGGTTCTGGTGTGTCTGAGAGCTGGTTCCGGCATGTCCGGCAGATGATTCCGGAGTGTCCGCCAAGTGGTTCTGGCATACCTAGCAGGTGATTTTGGCGTGTCAGGGAGGTGGTACCGGTGAGTCGAGCAGGTGGTTCCGGCGTGCTCAGCAGGTGGTTCAGGCGGTTCTGGCAGGTGGTATCCGTCTGTTCGGGGTGTGGTTCCAGCATCTCATGAACACGTTTCTGGCACGTCTGAGATGTGGTTCCAGCCGGCCCGACAGGTGTTTCCGCAGTGTCCGCCAAGCGGTTCTGGCGTAGTTGGCAGGTGATTTTGGCATGACTGGCACGTGATTCCAGCAAGCCTGGCAGGTGATTCCAAAGTGTTCACCAACTGGTTGTGGCGTAGCCGGCAGGTGATTTTTGCGTGATCGGCAGGTGGTTCTGGCGAGTCGAGCAGGTGGTTCCGGCGTGCTCGGCTGGTGCTTCCGGGGTCATTGGCACGGGGTTCTGGCATGTCTGAGAGGTGGTTCCTGCATGCCCGGCAAGTGATCCCGGAGTGTTCGCCAAGTGGTTCTGGCATAATCGGCAGGTGATTTTGGCATGTCCGGCAGGTGGTTCAGGCGAGTTGAGCAGGTGGTTCCAACGTGCTTGGCAGGTGCTTCCGGCGTCTCCGGCACGTGTTTCTGGCACATCTGACAGGTGGTTCCGGCATGCCCGAAAGGTGATTCCGGTCTGTCCGGTAGGTGGTTCCAGCCTGCACGGCATGCGGTTCTGGTACGTCTCAGAGGTGGTTGCGCATGCCCAACAGGTGATTCCGGACTGTCTGCCACATGGTTCTGGCACGTCTGAGAGGTGGTTCCGGCATGCCCGGCAGGTCATCCCAGAGAGTCCTCCAAGTGGTTCTGGCATAACACGCAGGTGATTTTGGCGTGTCTGGCAGGTTGTTCCGTTGTGCTTGGCAGGTGGTTCAGGCTTGGCCGGCAGGTGGTTCCTGACTGTCCAGGACGTGTTTCCAGCTTCTCCGGCAGGTGGTTCTGGTACGTCTGAGAGGTGGTTCCGCCATGGCTGGCAGGTGATTCCGGACCGTCCCCCAGGTGGTTCTGGCATAGCCAGCAGTTGATATTGGCCTGTCCGGCAGGTGGTTCCAGCGAGTCGAACAGGTGGCTCCGGCGTGCTCGGCAGGTGGTTCCGGTCTGTCCGGTAGGTGATTCCGGCGTGTCCGGCACGTGCTTCCGGCACGTCTGAGAGGTGGTTCCGGCATGCGCCACAGGTGGTTTCGGAGCGTCCGCCAGGTGGTTCTGGCGTACCTGGCAGGTGATTTTGGCGTGTCCGGCAGGTGTTTCTGGCGAGTCGAGGAGGTGGCTCCGGCATGCTCGGCAGGTGCTTCCGGCGTCTCCGGCACATGGTTCTGGTGTGTCTGAGAGCTGGTTCCGGAATGTCCGACAGATGATTGCGGAGTGTCCGCCAATTGGTTCTGGCATACCCGGCTGGTGATTTGGGCATGTCAGGTAGGTGGTTCCGGCGAGTCGAGCAGGTGGCTCCCGCGTGCTCGGCAGGTTGTTCAGACGGGTCTGGCAGGTGTTTTCCGTCTGTTCGGGGTGTGGTTCCAGCATCTCATGCACATGGTTCTGGCACGTCTGAGATGTGGTTCTGGCCGGCCCGACAGGTGTTTCCACAGTGTCCGCCAAGTGGTACTGGCGTAGTTGGCAGGTGATTTTGGCATGACCGGCAGGTGGTTCCAGCAAGCCCGGCAGGTGATTCCGAAGTGTTCCCCAACTGGTTGTGGCGTAGCCGGCAGGTGATTTTTGCGTGTCCGGCAGGTGGTTCCGTCGAGTCGAGCAGGTGGTTCCGGCATGCTCGGCAGGTGCTTCCGGGGTCATTGGCACGTGGTTCTGGCATATCTGAGAGGTGGTTCCGGCATGCCCGGCAGGTGATTCTGGAGTGTTCGCCAAGTGTTTCCGGCATAGCCGGCAGGTGATTTTGCATGTCCAGCGGTCGTTCCGGCGGGTCGAGCCGGTGGTTCCGGCGTGTGCGGCAGGTGGTTCCGGTCTGCCCGGCAGGTGGTTCTGTGGTGTCCGGCACGAGGTTCAGTCTGAGAGGCTGTGCCGGCATGCCCCTCACGTGATTCCGGCTTGTCCCCGAAGTGGTGCTGGTGTAGCGGGCAGGTGATTTTGGAGTGTCCGGCAGGTGGTTCAGGCGAGTTGAGCAGGTGCTTGCGACGTGCTCGGCGGGTGCTTCCGGCGTCTCCGGCACGTGTTTCTGGCACATCTGACTGGTGGTTCCGGCATGCCCAAAAGTTGATTCCGGTCTGTCCGGTAGGTGGTTCCGGCGTGCACGGCACGTGGTTCTGGTACGTGTCAGAGGTGGTTGCGTATGCCCCACAGGTGATTCCGGACTGTCCGCCATGTGCTTCTGGCACGTCTGAGAGGTGGTTCCAACATGCCCGGCAGGTCCTTTCGGAGAGTCGTCCAAGTGGTTCTGGCGTAGCCCGCAGGTGATTTTGGCGTGTCCGGCAGGTGGTTCCGCCGTGCTCGGCAGGTGGTTCAGACATGGCCGTCACGTGGTTCCAGTCTGTCCAGGACGTGTTTCCAGATTCTCCGGCAGGTTGTTCTGGTACGTTTGAGAGGTGGTTCCGCCATGGCTGGCAGGTGATCCCGGACTGTCCCCCAGGTGGTTCTGGCATAGCCAGCAGTTGATATTGGCCTGTCCAGCAGGTGGTTCCAGCGAGTCGAACAGGTGGCTCCGGCGTTCTTGGCAGGTGGTTCCGGTCTGTCCGCTAGGTGATTCCGGCGTGTCTGGCACGTGCTTCCGGCACGTCTGAGAGGTGGTTCCGGCATGCGCGGCAGGTGATTCCGTAGTGTCCGCCAGGTGGTTCTGGCATACCCGGCAGGTGATTTTGGCGTGTCCGGCAGGTGTTTCTGGCGAGTCGAGCAGGTGGCTCCGGCATGCTCGGCAGGTGCTTCCGGGGTCTCCGGCACTTGGTTCTGGTGTGTCTGAGAGCTGGTTCCGGCATGTCCGGCAGATGATTCAGGAGTGTCCGCCAAGTGGTTCTGGCATACCCAGCAGGTGATTTTGGCGTGTCAGGGAGGTGGTACCGGTGAGTCGAGCAGGTGGTTCAGGCGGTTCTGGCTGGTGGTATCCGTCTGTTCGGGGTGTGGTTCCAGCATCTCATGAACACGTTTCTGGCACGTCTGAGATGTGGTTCCAGCCGGCCCGACAGGTGTTTCCGCAGTGTCCGCCAAGCGGTTCTTGCGTAGTTGACAGGTGCTTTTGGCATGACCGGCAGGTGGTTCCAGCAAGCCTGGCAGGTGATTCCAAAGTGTTCACCAACTGGTTGTGGCGTAGCCGGCAGGTGATTTTTGCGTGATCGGCAGGTGGTTCTGGCGAGTCGAGCAGGTGGTTCCGGCGTGCTCGGCTGGTGCTTCCGGGGTCATTGGCACGGGGTTCTGGCATGTCTGAGAGGTGGTTCCTGCATGCCCGGCAAGTGATTCCGGAGTGTTCGCCAAGTGGTTCTGGCATAGTCGGCAGGTGATTTTGGCATGTCCAGCAGGTGGTTCAGGCGAGTTGAGCAGGTGGTTCCAACGTGCTTGGCAGGTGCTTCCGGCGTCTCCGGCACGTGTTTCTGGCACATCTGACAGGTGGTTGCGGCATGCCCGAAAGGTGATTCCGGTCTGTCCGGTAGGTGGTTCCAGCCTGCACGGCATGTGGTTCTGGTACGTCTCAGAGGTGGTTGCGCATGCCCAACAGGTGATTCCGGACTGTCCGCCACATGGTTCTGGCACGTCTGAGAGGTGGTTCCGGCATGCCCGGCAGCTCATCCCAGAGAGTCCTCCAAGTGGTTCTGGCATAACACGCAGGTGATTTTGACGCGTCTGGCAGGTTGTTCCGTTGTGCTTGGCAGGTGGTTCAGGCTTGGCCGGCAGGTGCTTCCAGACTGTCCAGGACGTGTTTCCAGCTTCTCTGGCAGGTGGTTCTGGTACGTCTGAGAGGTGGTTCTGCCATGGCTGCCCGGTGATTCTGGACCGTCCCCCAGGTGGTTCTGGCATAGCCAGCAGTTGATATTGGCCTGTCCGGCAGGTGGTTACAGCGAGTCGAACAGGTGGCTCCGGCGTGCTCGGCAGGTGGTTCCGGTCTGTCCGGTAGGTGATTCCGGCGTGCCCGGCACGTGCTTCCGGCACGTCAGAGAGGTGGTACCGGCATGCGCGACAGGTGGTTTCGGAGTGTCCGCCAGGTGGTTCTGGCGTACCCGGCAGGTGATTTTGGCGTGTCCGGCAGGTGTTTCTGGCGAGTCGAGCAAGTGGCTCCGGCATGCTCGGCAGGTGCTTCCGGCGTCTCCGGCACGTGGTTCTGGTGTGTCTGAGAGCTGGTTCCGGAATGTCCAGCAGATGATTCCGGAGTGTCCGCCAATTGGTTCTGGCATACCCGGCTGGTGATTTGGGCATGTCAGGTAGGTGGTTCCGGCGAGTCGAGCAGGTGGCTCCGGCGTGCTCGGCAGGTTGTTCAGACGGGTCTGGCAGGTGTTTTCCGTCTGTTCGGGGTGTGGTTCCAGCATCTCATGCACATGGTTCTGGCACGTCTGAGATGTGGTTCCGGCCGGCCCGACAGGTGTTTCCACAGTGTCCGCCAAGTGGTACTGGCGTAGTTGGCAGGTGATTTTGGCATGACCGGCAGGTGGTTCCAGCAAGCCCGGCAGGTGATTCCGAAGTGTTCCCCAACTGGTTGTGGCGTAGCCGGCAGGTGATTTTTGCGTGTCCGGCAGGTGGTTCTGGCGAGTCGAGCAGGTGGTTCCGGCGTGCTCGGCAGGTGCTTCCGGGGTCATTGGCACGTGGTTCTGGCATATCTGAGAGGTGGTTCCGGCATGCCCGGCAGGTGATTCCGGAGTGTTCGCCAAGTGTTTCCGGCGTAGCCGGCAGGTGATTTTGCATGTCCAGCGGTCGTTCCGGCGGGTCGAGCCGGTGGTTCCGGCGTGTCCGGCAGGTGGTTCCGGTCTGTCCGGCAGGTGGTTCTGTGGTGTCCGGCACGAGGTTCAGTCTGAGAGGCTGTGCCGGCATGCCCCTCACGTGATTCCGGCTTGTCCCCGAAGTGGTGCTGGTGTAGCGGGCAGGTGATTTTGGCGTGTCCGGCAGGTGGTTCAGGCGAGTTGAGCAGGTGGTTGCGACGTGCTCGGCAGGTGCTTCCGGCGTCTCCGGCACGTGTTTCTGGCACATCTGACTGGTGGTTCCGGCATGCCCAAAAGTTGATTCCGGTCTGTCCGGTAGGTGGTTCCGGCGTGCACGGCACGTGGTTCTGGTACGTCTCAGAGGTGGTTGCGTATGCCCAACAGGTGATTCCGGACTGTCCGCCACGTGCTTCTGGCACGTCTGAGAGGTGGTTCCAACATGCCCGGCATGTCATTTCGGAGAGTCGTCCAAGTGGTTCTGGCGTAGCCCGCAGGTGATTTTGGCGTGTCCGGCAGGTGGTTCCGCCGTGCTCGGCAGGTGGTTCAGGCATGGCCGTCACGTGGTTCCAGTCTGTCCAGGACGTGTTTCCAGCTTCTCCGGCAGGTGGTTCTGGTACGTCTGAGAGGTGGTTCCGCCATGGCTGGCAGGTGATCCCGGACTGTCCCCCAGGTGGTTCTGGCATAGCCAGCAGTTGATATTGGCCTGTCCGGCAGGTGGTTCCAGCGAGTCGAACAGGTGGCTCCGGCATTCTTGGCAGGTGGTTCCGGTCTGTCCGGTAGGTGTTTCCGGCGTGTCTGGCACGTGCTTCCGGCACGTCTGAGAGGTGGTTCCGTCATGCGCGGCAGGTGATTCCGGAGTGTCCGCCAGGTGGTTCTGGCGTACCCAGCAGGTGATTTTGGCGTGTCCGGCAGGTGTTTCTGGCGAGTCGAGCAGGTGGCTCCGGCATGCTCGGCAGGTGCTTCCGGCGTCTCCGGCACTTGGTTCTGGTGTGTCTGAGAGCTGGTTCCGGCATGTCCGGCAGATGATTCCGGAGTGTCCGCCAAGTGGTTCTGGCATACCCAGCAGGTGATTTTGGCGTGTCAGGGAGGTGGTACCGGTGAGTCGAGCAGGTGGTTCCGGCGTGCTCAGCAGGTGGTTCAGGCGGTTCTGGCAGGTGGTATCCGTCTGTTCGGGGTGTGGTTCCAGCATCTCATGAACACGTTTCTGGCACGTCTCAGATGTGGTTCCAGCCGGCCCGACAGGTGTTTCCGCAGTGTCCGCCAAGCGGTTCTGGCGTAGTTGTCAGGTGATTTTGGCATGACCGGCAGGTGGTTCCAGCAAGCCTGGCAGGTGATTCCAAAGTGTTCACCAACTGGTTGTGGCGTAGCCGGCAGGTGATTTTTGCGTGATCGGCAGGTGGTTCTGGCGAGTCGAGCAGGTGGTTCCGGCGTGCTCGGCTGGTGCTTCCGGGGTCATTGGCACGGGGTTCTGGCATGTCTGAGAGGTGGTTCCTGCATGCCCGGCAAGTGATTCCGGAGTGTTCGCCAAGTGGTTCTGGCATAGTCGGCAGGTGATTTTGGCATGTCCGGCAGGTGGTTCAGGCGAGTTGAGCAGGTGGTTCCAACGTGCTTGGCAGGTGCTTCCGGCGTCTCCGGCACGTGTTTCTGGCACATCTGACAGGTGGTTGCGGCATGCCCGAAAGGTGATTCCGGTCTGTCCGGTAGGTGGTTCCAGCCTGCACGGCATGTGGTTCTGGTACGTCTCAGAGGTGGTTGCGCATGCCCAACAGGTGATTCCGGACTGTCCGCCACATGGTTCTGGCACGTCTGATAGGTGGTTCCGGCATGCCCGGCAGCTCATCCCAGAGAGTCCTCCAAGTGGTTCTGGCACAACACGCTGGTGATTTTGGCGTGTCTGGCAGGTTGTTCCGTTGTGCTTGGCAGGTGGTTCAGGCTTGGCCGGCAGGTGGTTCCAGACTGTCCAGGACGTGTTTCCAGCTTCTCTGGCAGGTGGTTCTGGTACGTCTGAGAGGTGGTTCCGCCATGGCTGGCAGGTGATTCCGGACCGTCCCCCAGGTGGTTCTGGCATAGCCAGCAGTTGATATTGGCCTGTCCGGCAGGTGGTTACAGCGAGTCGAACAGGTGGCTCCGGCGTGCTCGGCAGGTGGTTCCGGTCTGTCCGGTAGGTGATTCCGGCGTGTCCGGCACGTGCTTCCGGCACGTCTGAGAGGTGGTTCCGGCATGCGCGACAGGAGGTTTCGGAGTGTCCGCCAGGTGGTTCTGGAGTACCCGGCAGGTGATTTTGGCGTGTCCGGCAGGTGTTTCTTGCGAGTCGAGCAGGTGGCTCCGGCATGCTCGGCAGGTGCTTCCGGCGTCTCCGGCACGTGGTTCTGGTGTATCTTAGAGCTGGTTCCGGCATGTCCGGCAGATGATTCCGGAGTGTCCGCCAAGTGGTTCTGGCATACCCGGCTGGTGATTTGGGCATGTCAGGTAGGTGGTTCTGGCGAGTCGAGCAGGTGGCTCCGGCGTGCTCGGCAGGTTGTTCAGACGGGTCTGGCAGGTGTTTTCCGTCTGTTCGGGGTGTGGTTCCAGCATCTCATGCACATGGTTCTGGCACGTCTGAGATGTGGTTCCGGCCGGCCCGACAGGTGTTTCCACAGTGTCCGCCAAGTGGTACTGGCGTAGTTGGCAGGTGATTTTGGCATGACCGGCAGGTGGTTCCAGCAAGCCCGGCAGGTGATTCCGAAGTGTTCCGCAACTGGTTGTGGCGTAGCCGGCAGGTGATTTTTGCGTGTCCGGCATGTGGTTCTGGCGAGTCGAGCAGGTGGTTCCGGCGTGCTCGGCAGGTGCTTCCGGGGTCATTGGCACGTGGTTCTGGCATATCTGAGAGGTGGTTCCGGCATGCCCGGCAGATGATTCCGGAGTGTCCGCCAAGTGGTTCTGGCATACCCAGCGGTGATTTTGGCGTGTCAGGGAGGTGGTACCGGTGAGTCGTGCAGGTGGTTCCGGCGTGCTCAGCAGGTGGTTCAGGCGGTTCTGGCAGGTGGTATCCGTCTGTTCGGGGTGTGGTTCCAGCATCTCATGAACACGTTTCTGGCACGTCTGAGATGTGGTTCCAGCCGGCCCGACAGGTGTTTCCGCAGTGTCCGCCAAGCGGTTCTGGCGTAGTTGTCAGGTGATTTTGGCATGACCGGCAGGTGGTTCCAGCAAGCCTGGCAGGTGATTCCAAAGTGTTCACCAACTGGTTGTGGCGTAGCCGGCAGGTGATTTTTGCGTGATCGGCAGGTGGCTCTGGCGATTCGAGCAGTTGGTTCCGGTGTTCTCGGCTGGTGCTTCCGGGGTCATTGGCACGGGGTTCTGGCATGTCTGAGAGGTGGTTCCAGCATGCCCGGCAAGTGATTCCGGAGTGTTCGCCAAGTGGTTCTGGCATAGTCGGCAGGTGATTTTGGCATGTCCGGCAGGTGGTTCAGGCGAGTTGAGCAGGTGGTTGCGACGTGCTCGGCAGGTGCTTCCGGCGTCTCCAGCACGTGTTTCTGGCACATCTGACTGGTGGTTCCGGCATGCCCAAAAGTTGATTCCGGTCTGTCCGTTAGGTGGTTCCGGCGTGCACGGCACGTGGTTCTGGTACGTCTCAGAGGTGGTTGCGTATGCCCAACAGGTGATTCCGGACTGTCCGCCACGTGCTTCTGGCACGTCTGAGAGGTGGTTCGAACATGCCCGGCAGGTCATTTCGGAGAGTCGTCCAAGTGGTTCTGGCGTAGCCCGAAGGTGATTTTGGCGATTCCAGCGGGTGGTACCGCCGTGCTCGGCAGGTGGTTCAGGCATGGCCGTCACGTGGTTCCAGTCTGTCCAGGACGTGTTTCCAGCTTCTCCGGCAGGTGGTTCTGGTACGTATGAGAGGTGGTTCCGCCATGGCTGGGAGGTGATCCCGGACTGTCCCCCAGGTGGTTCTGGCATAGCCAGCAGTTGATATTGGCCTGTCCGGCAGGTGGTTCCAGCGAGTCGAACAGGTGGCTCCGGCGTTCTTGGCAGGTGGTTCCGGTCTGTCCGGTAGGTGTTTCCGGCGTGTCCGGTACGTGCTTCCGGCACGTCTGAGAGGTGGTTCCGGCATGCGCGGCAGGTGATTCCGTAGTGTCCGCTGGGTGGTTCTGGTGTACCCGGCAGGTGATTTTGGCATGTCCGGCAGGTGTTTCTGGCGAGTCGAGCAGGTGGCTCCGGCGTGCTCGGCAGGTTGTTCAGACGGGTCTGGCAGGTGTTTTCCGTCTGTTCGGGGTGTGGTTCCAGCATCTCATGCACATGGTTCTGGCACGTCTGAGATGTGGTTCCGGCCGGCCGGACAGGTGTTTCCACAGTGTCCGCCAAGTGGTACTGGCGTAGTTGGCAGGTGATTTTGGCATGACCGGCAGGTGGTTCCAGCAAGCCCGGCAGGTGATTCCGAAGTGTTCCCCAACTGGTTGTGGCGTAGCCGGCAGGTGATTTTTGTGTGTCCGGCAGGTGGTTCTGGCGAGTCGAGCAGATGGATCCGGCGTGCTCGGCAGGTGCTTCCGGGGTCATTGGCACGTGGTTCTGGCATATCTGAGAGGTGGTTCCGGCATGCCCGGCAGGTGATTCCGGAGTGTTCGCCAAGTGTTTCCGGCATAGCCGGCAGGTGATTTTGCATGTCCAGCGGTCGTTCCGGTGGGTCGAGCCGGTGGTTCCGGCGTGTCCGGCAGGTGGTTCCGGTCTGTCCGGCAGGTGGTTCTGTGGTGTCCGGCACGAGGTTCAGTCTGAGAGGCTGTGCCGGCATGCCCCTCACGTGATTCCGGCTTGTCCCCGAAGTGGTGCTGGTGTAGCGGGCAGGTGATTTTGTCGTGTCCGGCAGGTGGTTCAGGCGAGTTGAGCAGGTGTTTGCGACGTGCTCGGCAGGTGCTTCCGGCGTCTCCGGCACGTGTTTCTGGCACATCTGACTGGTGGTTCCGGCATGCCCAAAAGCTGATTCCGGTCTGTCCGGTAGGTGGTTCCGGCGTGCACGGCACCTGGTTCTGGTACGTCTCAGAGGTGCTTGTGTATGCCCAACAGGTGATTCCGGACTGTCCGCCACGTGCTTCTGGCTCGTCTGAGAGGTGGTTCCAACATGCCCGGCAGGTCATTTCGGAGAGTCGTCCAAGTGGTTCTGGCGTAGCCCGCAGGTGATTTTGGCGTGTCCGGCGGGTGGTTCCGCCGTGCTCGGCAGGTGGTTCAGGCATGGCCGTCACGTGGTTCCAGTCTGTCCAGGACGTGTTTCCAGCTTCTCCGGCAGGTGGTTCTGGTACGTCTGAGAGGTGGTTCCGCCATGGCTGGCAGGTGATCCCGGACTGTCCCCCAGGTGGTTCTGGCATAGCCAGCAGTTGATATTGGCCTGTCCGGCAGGTGGTTCCAGCGAGTCGAACAGGTGGCTCCGGCGTTCTTGGCAGGTGGTTCCGGTCTGTCCGGTAGGTGTTTCCGGCGTGTCCGGCACGTGCTTCCGGCACGTCTGAGAGGTGGTTCCGGCATGCGCGGCAGGTGATTCTGTAGTGTCTGTCAGGTGGTTCTTGCGTACCCGGCAGGTGATTTTGGCATGTCCGGCAGGTGTTTCTGGCGAGTCGAGCAGGTGGCTCCGGCATGCTCGGCAGGTGCTTCCGGCGTCTCCGGCACTTGGTTCTGGTGTGTCTGAGAGCTGGTTCCGGCATGTCCGGCAGATGATTCCGGAGTGTCCGCCAAGTGGTTCTGGCATACCCAGCAGGTGATTTTGGCGTGTCAGGGAGGTGGTACCGGTGAGTCGAGCAGGTGGTTCCGGCGTGCTCAGCAGGTGGTTCAGGCGGTTCTGGCAGGTGGTATCCGTCTGTTCGGGGTGTGGTTCCAGCATCTCATGAACACGTTTCTGGCACGTCTGAGATGTGGTTCCAGCCGGCCCGACAGGTGTTTCCGCAGTGTCCGCCAAGCGGTTCTGGCGTAGTTGGCAGGTGATTTTGGCATGACTGGCAGGTGGTTCCAGCGAGTCATACAGGTGGCTCCGGCGTGCTCGGCAGGTGGTTCCGGTCTGTCCGGTAGGTGATTCCGGCGTGTCCGGCACGTGCTTCCGGCACGTCTGAGAGGTGGTTCCGGCATGCGCGACAGGTGGGTTCGGAGTGTCCGCCAGGTGGTTCTGGCGTACCCGGCAGGTGATTTTGGCGTGTCCGGCAGGTGTTTCTGGCGAGTCGAGCAGGTGTCTCCGGCATGCTCCGCAGGTGCTTCCGGCGTCTCCGGCACGTGGTTCTTGTGTGTCTGAGAGCTGGTTCCAGCGTGTCCGGCAGATGATTCCGGAGTGTCCGCCAAGTGGTTCTGGCATACCCAGCAGGTGATTTTGGCGTGTCAGGGAGGTGGTACCGGTGAGTCGAGCAGGTGGTTCCGGCGTGCTCAGCAGGTGGTTCAGGCGGTTCTGGCAGGTGGTGTCCGTCTGTTCGGGGTGTGGTTCCAGCATCTCATGAACACGTTTCTGGCACGTCTGAGATGTGGTTCCAGCCGGCCCGACAGGTGTTTCCGCAGTGTCCGCCAAGCGGTTCTGGCGTAGTTGGCAGGTGATTTTGGCATGACCGGCAGGTGGTTCCAGCAAGCCTGGCAGGTGATTCCAAAGTGTTCACCAACTGGTTGTGGCGTAGCCGGCAGGTGATTTTTGCGTGATCGGCGGGTGGTTCTGGCGAGTCGAGCATATGGTTCCGGCGTGCTCGGCTGTTGCTTCCGGAGTCATTGGCACTGGGTTCTGGCATGTCTGAGAGGTGGTTCCTGCATGCCCGGCAAGTGATTCCGGAGTGTTCGCCAAGTGGTTCTGGCATAGTCGGCAGGTGATTTTGGCATGTCCGGCAGGTGGTTCAGGCGAGTTGAGCAGGTGGTTCCAACGTGCTTGGCAGGTGCTTCCGGCGTCTCCGGCACGTGTTTCTGGCACATCTGACAGGTGGTTCCGGCATGCCCGAAAGGTGATTCCGGTCTGTCCGATAGGTGGTTCCAGCTGGCACGGCATGTGGTTCTGCTACGTCTCAGAGGTGGTTGCGCATGCCCAACAGGTGATTCCGGACTGTCCGCCACATGGTTCTGGCACGTCTGAGAGGTGGTTCCGGCATGCCCGGCAGGTCATCCCAGAGAGTCCTCCAAGTGGTTCTGGCATAACACGCAGGTGATTTTGGCGTGTCTGGCAGGTTGTTCCGTTGTGCTTGGCAGTTGGTTCAGGCTTGGCCGGCAGGTGGTTCCAGACTGTCCAGGACGTGTTTCCAGCTTCTCCGGCAGGTGGTTCTGGTACGTCTGAGAGGTGGTTCCGCCATGGCTGGCAGGTGATTCCGGACCATCCCCCACGTGGTTCTGGCATAGCCAGCAGTTGATATTGGCCTGTCCGGCAGGTGGTTCCAGCGAGTCGAACAGGTGGCTCCGGCGTGCTCGGCAGGTGGTTCCGGTGTGTCCGGTAGGTGATTCTGGCGTGTCCGGCACGTGCTTCCGGCACGTCTGAGAGGTGGTTCCGGCATGCGCGACAGGTGGTTTCGGAGTGTCCGCCAGGTGGTTCTGGCGTACCCGGCAGGTGATTTTGGCGTGTCCGGCAGGTGTTTCTGGCGAGTCGAGCAGGTGGCTCCGGCATGCTCGGCAGGTGCTTCCGGCGTCTCCGGCACTTGGTTCTGGTGTGTCTGAGAGCTGGTTCTGGCATGTCCGGCAGATGATTCCGGAGTTTTCCGCCAAGTGGTTCTGGCATACCCGGCTGGTGATTTGGGCATGTCAGGTAGGTGGCTCAGGCGTGCTCGGCAGGTTGTTCAGACGGGTCTGGCAGGTGTTTTCCGTCTGGTCTGGGTGTGGTTCCAGCATCTCATGCACATGGTTCTGGCACGTCTGAGATGTGGTTCTGGCCGGCCCGACAGGTGTTTCCACAGTGTCCGCCAAGTGGTACTGGCGTAGTTGGCAGGTGATTTTGGCATGACCGGCAGGTGGTTCCAGCAAGCCCGGCAGGTGATTCCGAAGTGTTCCCCAACTGGTTGTGGCGTAGCCGGCAGGTGATTTTTGCGTGTCCGGCAGGTGGTTCTGGCGAGTCGAGCAGGTGGTTCCGGCGTGCTCGGCAGGTGCTTCCGGGGTCATTGGCACGGGGTTCTGGCATATCTGAGAGGTGGTTCCGGCATGCCCGGCAGGTGATTCCGGAGTGTTCGCCAAGTGTTTCCGGCGTAGCCGGCAGGTGATTTTGCATGTCCAGCGGTCGTTCCGGCGGGTCGAGCCGGTGGTTCCGGCGTGTCCGGCAGGTGGTTCCGGTCTGTCTGGCAGGTGGTTCTGTGGTGTCCGGCACGAGGTTCAGTCTGAGAGGCTGTGCCGGCATGCCCCTCACGTGATTCCGGCTTGTCCCCGAAGTGGTGCTGGTGTAGCGGGCAGGTGATTTTGGCGTGTCGGGCAGGTGGTTCAGGCGAGTTGAGCAGGTGGTTGCGACGTGCTCGTCAGGTGCTTCCGGCGTCTCCGGCACGTGTTTCTGGCACATCTGACTGGTGGTTCCGGCATGCCCAAAAGTTGATTCCGGTCTGTCCGGTAGGTGGTTCCGGCGTGCACGGCACGTGGTTCTGGTACGTGTCAGAGGTGGTTGCGTATTCCCAACAGGTGATTCCGGACTGTCCGCCACGTGCTTCTGGCACGTCTGAGAGGTGGTTCCAACATGCCCGGCAGGTCATTTTGGAGAGTCGTCCAAGTGGTTCTGGCGTAGCCCGCAGGTGATTTTGGCGTGTCCGGCAGGTGGTTCCGCCGTGCTCGGCAGGTGGTTCAGGCATGGCCGTCACGTGGTTCCAGTCTGTCCAGGACGTGTTTCCAGCTTCTCCGGCAGGTGGTTCTGGTACGTCTGAGAGGTGGTTCCGCCATGGCTGGCAGGTGATCCCGGACTGTCCCCCAGGTGGTTCTGGCATAGCCAGCAGTTGATATTGGCCTGTCCGGCAGGTGGTTCCAGCGAGTCGAACAGGTGGCTCCGGCGTTCTTGGCAGGTGGTTCCGGTCTGTCCGGTAGGTGTTTCCGGCGTGTCTGGCACGTGCTTCCGGCACGTCTGAGAGGTGGTTCCGTCATGAGCGGCAGGTGATTCCGGAGTGTCCGCCAGGTGGTTCTGGCGTACCCGGCTGGTGGTTTTGGCGTGTCCGGTAGGTGTTTCTGGCGAGTCGAGCAGGTGGCTCCGGCATGCTCGGCAGGTGCTTCCGGCGTCTCCGGCACTTGGTTCTGGTGTGTCTGAGAGCTGGTTCCGGCATGTCCGGCAGATGATTCCGGAGTGTCCGCCAAGTGGTTCTGGCATACCCAGCAGGTGATTTTGGCGTGTCAGGGAGGTGGTACCGGTGAGTCGAGCAGGTGGTTCCGGCGTGCTCAGCAGGTGGTTCAGGCGGTTCTGGCAGGTGGTATCCGTCTGTTCGGGGTGTGGTTCCAGCATCTCATGAACACGTTTCTGGCAAGTCTGAGATGTGGTTCCAGCCGGCCCGACAGGTGTTTCCGCAGTGTCCGCCAAGCGGTTCTGGCGTAGTTGGCAGGTGATTTTGGCATGACTGGCAGGTGGTTCCAGCAAGCCTGGCAGGTGATTCCAAAGTGTTCACCAACTGGTTGTGGCGTAGCCGGCAGGTGATTTTTGCGTGATCGGCAGGTGGTTCTGGCGAGTCGAGCAGGTGGTTCCGGCGTGCTCGGCTGGTGCTTCCGGGGTCATTGGCACGGGGTTCTGGCATGTCTGAGAGGTGGTTCCTGCATGCCCGGCAAGTGATTCCGGAGTGTTCGCCAAGTGGTTCTGGGATAGTCGGCAGGTGATTTTGGCATGTCCGGCAGGTGGTTCAGGCGAGTTGAGCAGGTGGTTCCAACGTGCTTGGCAGGTGCTTCCGGCGTCTCCGGCACGTGTTTCTGGCACATCTGACAGGTGGTTCCGGCATGCCCGAAAGGTGATTCCGGTCTGTCCGGTAGGTGGTTCCAGCCGGCACGGCATGTGGTTCTGGTACGTCTCAGAGGTGGTTGCGCATGCCCAACAGGTGATTCCGGACTGTCCGCCACATGGTTCTGGCACGTCTGAGAGGTGGTTCCGGCATGCCCGGCAGGTCATCCCAGAGAGTCCTCCAAGTGGTTCTGGCATAACACGCAGGTGATTTTGGCGTGTCAGGCAGGTTGTTCCGTTGTGCTTGGCAGGTGGTTCAGGCTTGGCCGGCAGGTGGTTCCAGACTGTCCAGGACGTGTTTCCAGCTTCTCCGGCAGGTGGTTCTGCTATGTCTGAGAGGTGGTTCCGCCATGGCTGGCAGGTGATTCCGGACCGTCCCCCAGGTGGTCCTGGCATAGCCAGCAGTTGATATTGGCCTGTCCGGCAGGTGGTTCCAGAGAGTCGAACAGGTGGCTCCGGCGTGCTCGGCAGGTGGTTCCGGTCTGTCCGGTAGGTCATTCCGGCGTGTCCGGCACGTGCTTCCTGCACGTCTGAGAGGTGGTTCCGGCATGCGCGACAGGTGGTTTCGGAGTGTCCGCCAGGTGGTTCTGGCGTACCCGGCAGGTGATTTTGGCGTGTCCGGCAGGTGTTTCTGGCGAGTCGAGCAGGTGGCTCCGGCATGCTCGGCAGGTGCTTCCGGCGTCTCCGGCACGTGGTTCTGGTGTGTCTGAGAGCTGGTTCCGGCATGTCCGGCAGATGATTCCGGAGTGTCCGCCAAGTGGTTCTGGCATACCCGGCTGGTGATTTGGGCATGTCAGGTAGGTGGCTCCGGCGTGCTCGGCAGGTTGTTCAGACGGGTCTGGCAGGTGTTTTCCGTCTGTTCGGGGTGTGGTTCCAGCATCTCATGCACATGGTTCTGGCACGTCTGAGATGTGGTTCCGGCCGGCCCGACAGGTGTTTCCACAGTGTCCGCCAAGTGGTACTGGCGTAGTTGGCAGGTGATTTTGGCATGACCGGCAGGTGGTTCCAGCAAGCCCGGCAGGTGATTCCGAAGTGTTCCCCAACTGGTTGTGGCGTAGCCGGCAGGTGATTTTTGCGTGTCCGGCAGGTGGTTCTGGCGAGTCGAGCAGGTGGTTCCGGCGTGCTCGGCAGGTGCTTCCGGGGTCATTGGCACGTGGTTCTGGCATATCTGAGAGGTGGTTCCGGCATGCCCGGCAGGTGATTCCGGAGTGTTCGCCAAGTGTTTCCGGCGTAGCCGGCAGGTGATTCTGCATGTCCAGCGGTCATTCCGGCGGGTCGAGCCGGTGGTTCCGGCGTGTCCGGCAGGTGGTTCCGGTCTGTCCGGCAGGTGGTTCTGTGGTGTCCGGCACGAGGTTCAGTCTGAGAGGCTGTGCCGGCATGCCCCTCACATGATTCCGGCTTGTCCCCGAAGTGGTGCTGGTGTAGCGGGCAGGTGATTTTGGCGTGTCCGGCAGGTGGTTCAGGCGAGTTGAGCAGGTGGTTGCGACGTGCTCGGCAGGTGCTTCCGGCGTCTCCGGCACGTGTTTCTGGCACATCTGACTGGTGGTTCCGGCATGCCCAAAAGTTGATTCCGGTCTGTCCGGTAGGTGGTTCCGGCGTGCACGGCACGTGGTTCTGGTACGTGTCAGAGGTGGTTGCGTATGCCCAACAGGTGATTCCGGACTGTGCGCCACGTGCTTCTGGCACGTCTGAGAGGTGGTTCCCACATGCCCGGCAGGTCATTTCGGAGAGTCGTCCAAGTGGTTCTGGCGTAGCCCGCAGGTGATTTTGGCGTGTCCGGCAGGTGGTTCCGCCGTGCTCGGCAGGTGGTTCAGGCATGGCCGTCACGTGGTTCCAGTCTGTCCAGGACGTGTTTCCAGCTTCTCCGGCAGGTGGTTCTGGTACGTCTGAGAGGTGGTTCCGCCATGGCTGGCAGGTGATCCCGGACTGTCCCCCAGGTGGTTCTGGCATAGCCAGCAGTTGATATTGGCCTGTCCGGCAGGTGGTTCCAGCGAGTCGAACAGGTGGCTCCGGCGTTCTTGGCAGGTGGTTCCGGTCTGTCCGGTAGGTGTTTCCGGCGTGTCTGGCACGTGCTTCCGGCACGTCTGAGAGGTGGTTCCGTCATGCGCGGCAGGTGATTCCGGAGTGTCCGCCAGGTGGTTCTGGCGTACCCGGCAGGTGATTTTGGCGTGTCCGGCAGGTGTTTCTGGCGAGTCGAGCAGGTGGCTCCGGCATGCTCGGCAGGTGCTTCCGGCGTCTCCGGCACTTGGTTCTGGTGTGTCTGAGAGCTGGTTCCGGCATGTCCGGCAGATGATTCCTGAGTGTCCGCCAAGTGGTTCTGGCATACCCAGCAGGTGATTTTGGCGTGTCAGGGAGGTGGTACCGGTGAGTCGAGCAGGTGGTTCCGGCATGCTCAGCAGGTGGTTCAGGCGGTTCTGGCAGGTGGTATCCGTCTGTTCGGGGTGTGGTTCCAGCATCTCATGAACACGTTTCTGGCACGTCTGAGATGTGGTTCCAGCCGGCCCGACAGGTGTTTCCGCAGTGTCCGCCAAGCGGTTCTGGCGTAGTTGGCAGGTGATTTTGGCATGACTGGCAGGTGGTTCCAGCAAGCCTGGCAGGTGATTCCAAAGTGTTCACCAACTGGTTGTGGCGTAGCCGGCAGGTGATTTTTGCGTGATCGGCAGGTGGTTCTGGCGAGTCGAGCAGGTGGTTCCGGCGTGCTCGGCTGGTGCTTCCGGGGTCATTGGCACGGGGTTCTGGCATGTCTGAGAGGTGGTTCCTGCATGCCCGGCAAGTGATTCCGGAGTGTTCGCCAAGTGGTTCTGGCATAGTCGGCAGGTGATTTTGGCATGTCCGGCAGGTGGTTCAGGCGAGTTGAGCAGGTGGTTCCAACGTGCTTGGCAGGTGCTTCCGGCGTCTCCGGCACGTGTTTCTGGCACATCTGACAGGTGGTTCCGGCATGCCCGAAAGGTGATTCTGGTCTGTCCGGTAGGTGGTTCCAGCCGGAACGGCATGTGGTTCTGGTACGTCTCAGAGGTGGTTGCGCATGCCCAACAGGTGATTCCGGACTGTCCGCCGCATGGTTCTGGCACGTCTGAGAGGTGGTTCCGGCATGCCCGGCAGGTCATCCCAGAGAGTCCTCCAACTGGTTCTGGCATAACACGCAGGTGATTTTGGCGTGTCTGGCAGGTTGTTCCGTTGTGCTTGGCAGGTGGTTCAGGCTTGGCCGGCAGGTGGTTCCAGACTGTCCAGGACGTGTTTCCAGCTTCTCCGGCAGGTGGTTCTGCTACGTCTGAGAGGTGGTTCCGCCATGGCTGGCAGGTGATTCCGGACCGCCCCCCAGGTGGTTCTGGCATAGCCAGCAGTTGATATTGGCCTGTCCGGCAGGTGGTTCCAGAGAGTCGAACAGGTGGCTCCGGCGTGCTCGGCAGGTGGTTCCGGTCTGTCCGGTAGGTCATTCCGGCGTGTCCGGCACGTGCTTCCTGCACGTCTGAGAGGTGGTTCCGGCATGCGCGACAGGTGGTTTCGGAGTGTCCGCCAGGTGGTTCTGGCGTACCCGGCAGGTGATTTTGGCGTGTCCGGCAGGTGTTTCTGGCGAGTCGAGCAGGTGGCTCCGGCATGCTCGGCAGGTGCTTCCGGCGTCTCCGGCACGTGGTTCTGGTGTGTCTGAGAGCTGGTTCCGGCATGTCCGGCAGATGATTCCGGAGTTTGCCGCCAAGTGGTTCTGGCATACCCGGCTGCTGATTTGGGCATGTCAGGTAGGTGGCTCCGGCGTGCTCGGCAGGTTGTTCAGACGGGTCTGGCAGGTGTTTTCCGTCTGTTCTGGGTGTGGTTCCAGCATCTCATGCACATGGTTCTGGCACGTCTGAGATGTGGTTCCGGCCGGCCCGACAGGTGTTTCCACAGTGTCCGCCAAGTGGTACTGGCATAGTTGGCAGGTGATTTTGGCATGACCGGCAGGTGGTTCCAGCAAGCCCGGCAGGTGATTCCGAAGTGTTCCCCAACTGGTTGTGGCGTAGCCGGCAGGTGATTTTTGCGTGTCCGGCAGGTGGTTCTGGCGAGTCGAGCAGGTGGTTCCGGCGTGCTCGGCAGGTGCTTCCGGGGTCATTGGCACGTGGTTCTGGCATATCTGAGAGGTGGTTCCGGCATGCCCGGCAGGTGATTCCGGAGTGTTCGCCAAGTGTTTCCGGCGTAGCCGGCAGGTGATTCTGCATGTCCAGCGGTCGTTCCGGCGGGTCGAGCCGGTGGTTCCGGCGTGTCCGGCAGGTGGTTCCGGTCTGTCTGGCAGGTGGTTCTGTGGTGTCCGGCACGAGGTTCAGTCTGAGAGGCTGTGCCGGCATGCCCCTCACGTGATTCCGGCTTGTCCCCGAAGTGGTGCTGGTGTAGCGGGCAGGTGATTTTGGCGTGTCGGGCAGGTGGTTCAGGCGAGTTGAGCAGGTGGTTGCGACGTGCTCGGCAGGTGCTTCCGGCGTCTCCGGCACGTGTTTCTGGCACATCTGACTGGTGGTTCCGGCATGCCCAAAAGTTGATTCCGGTCTGTCCGGTAGGTGGTTCCGGCGTGCACGGCACGTGGTTCTGGTACGTGTCAGAGGTGGTTGCATATGCCCAACAGGTGATTCCGGACTGTGCGCCACGTGCTTCTGGCACGTCTGAGAGGTGGTTCCAACATGCCCGGCAGGTCATTTCGGAGAGTCGTCCAAGTGGTTCTGGCGTAGCCCGCAGGTGGTTCCGCCGTGCTCGGCAGGTGGTTCAGGCATGGCCGTCACGTGGTTCCAGTCTGTCCAGGACGTGTTTCCAGCTTCTCCGGCAGGTGGTTCTGGTACGTCTGAGAGGTGGTTCCGCCATGGCTGGCAGGTGATCCCGGACTGTCCCCCAGGTGGTTCTGGCATAGCCAGCAGTTGATATTGGCCTGTCCGGCAGGTGGTTCCAGCGAGTCGAACAGGTGGCTCCGGCGTTCTTGGCAGGTGGTTCCGGTCTGTCTGGTAGGTGTTTCCGGCGTGTCTGGCACGTGCTTCCGGCACGTCTGAGAGGTGGTTCCGTCATGCGCGGCAGGTGATTCCGGAGTGTCCGCCAGGTGGTTCTGGCGTACCCAGCAGGTGATTTTGGCGTGTCCGGCAGGTGTTTCTGGCGAGTCGAGCAGGTGGCTCCGGCATGCTCGGCAGGTGATTCCGGCGTCTCCGGCACTTGGTTCTGGTGTGTCTGAGAGCTGGTTCCGGCATGTCCAGCAGATGATTCCGGAGTGTCCGCCAAGTGGTTCTGGCATACCCAGCAGGTGATTTTGGCGTGTCAGGCAGGTGGTACCGGTGAGTCGAGCAGGTGGTTCCGGCGTGCTCAGCAGGTGGTTCAGGCGGTTCTAGCAGGTGGTGTCCGTCTGTTCGGGGTGTGGTTCCAGCATCTCATGAACACGTTTCTGGCAAGTCTGAGATGTGGTTCCAGCCGGCCCGACAGGTGTTTCCGCAGTGTCCGCCAAGCGGTTCTGGCGTAGTTGGCAGGTGATTTTGGCATGACTGGCAGGTGGTTCCAGCAAGCCTGGCAGGTGATTCCAAAGTGTTCACCAACTGGTTGTGGCGTAGCCGGCAGGTGATTTTTGCGTGATCGGCGGGTGGTTCTGGCGAGTCGAGCAGGTGGTTCCGGCGTGCTCGGCTGGTGCTTCCGGGGTCATTGGCACGGGGTTCTGGCATGTCTGAGAGGTGGTTCCTGCATGCCCGGCAAGTGATTCCGGAGTGTTCGCCAAGTGGTTCTGGCATAGTCGGCAGGTGATTTTGGCATGTCCGGCAGGTGGTTCAGGCGAGTTGAGCAGGTGGTTCCAACGTGCTTGGCAGGTGCTTCCGGCGTCTCCGGCACGTGTTTCTGGCACATCTGACAGGTGGTTCCGGCATGCCCGAAAGGTGATTCCGGTCGGTCCGGTAGGTGGTTCCAGCCGGCACGGCATGTGGTTCTGGTACGTCTCAGAGGTGGTTGCGCATGCCCAACAGGTGATTCCGGACTGTCCGCCACATGGTTCTGGCACGTCTGAGAGTTGGTTCCGGCATGCCCGGCAGGTCATCCCAGAGAGTCCTCCAAGTGGTTCTGGCATAACACGCAGGTGATTTTGGCGTGTCAGGCAGGTTGTTCCGTTGTGCTTGGCAGGTGGTTCAGGCTTGGCCGGCAGGTGGTTCCAGACTGTCCAGGACGTGTTTCCAGCTTCTCCGGCAGGTGGTTCTGGTACGTCTGAGAGGTGGTTCCGCCATGGCTGGCAGGTGATTCCGGACCACCCCCCAGGTGGTTCTGGCATAGCCAGCAGTTTATATTGGCCTGTCTGGCAGGTGGTTCCAGAGAGTCGAACAGGTGGCTCCGGCGTGCTCGGCAGGTGGTTCCGGTCTGTCCGGTAGGTCATTCCGGCGTGTCCGGCACGTGCTTCCTGCACGTCTGAGAGGTGGTTCCGGCATGCGCGACAGGTGGTTTCGGAGTGTCCGCCAGGTGGTTCTGGCGTACCCGGCAGGTGATTTTGGCGTGTCCGGCAGGTGTTTCTGGCGAGTCGAGCAGGTGGCTCCGGCATGCTCCGCAGGTGCTTCCGGCGTCTCCGGCACGTGGTTCTGGTGTGTCTGAGAGCTGGTTCCGGCATGTCCGGCAGATGATTCCGGAGTTTTCCGCCAAGTGGTTCTGGCATACCCGGCTGGTGATTTGGGCATGTCAGGTAGGTGGCTCCGGCGTGCTCGGCAGGTTGTTCAGACGGGTCTGGCAGGTGTTTTCCGTCTGTTCGGGGTGTGGTTCCAGCATCTCATGCACATGGTTCTGGCACGTCTGAGATGTGGTTCCGGCCGGCCCGACAGGTGTTTCCACAGTGTCCGCCAAGTGGTACTGGCGTAGTTGGCAGGTGATTTTGGCATGACCGGCAGGTGGTTCCAGCAAGCCCGGCAGGTGATTCTGAAGTGTTCCCCAACTGGTTGTGGCGTAGCCGGCAGGTGATTTTTGCGTGTCCGGCAGGTGGTTCTGGCGAGTCGAGCAGGTGGTTCCGGCGTGCTCGGCAGGTGCTTCCGGGGTCATTGGCACGTGGTTCTGGCATATCTGAGAGGTGGTTCCGGCATGCCCAGCAGGTGATTCCGGAGTGTTCGCCAAGTGTTTCCGGCGTAGCCGGCAGGTGATTTTGCATGTCCAGCGGTCGTTCCGGCGGGTCGAGCCGGTGGTTCCGGCGTGTCCGGCAGGTGGTTCCGGTCTGTCCGGCAGGTGGTTCTGTGGTGTCCGGCATGAGGTTCAGTCTGAGAGGCTGTGCCGGCATGCCCCTCACATGATTCCGGCTTGTCCCCGAAGTGCTGCTGGTGTAGCGGGCAGGTGATTTTGGCGTGTCCAGCAGGTGGTTCAGGCGAGTTGAGCAGGTGGTTGCGACGTGCTCGGCAGGTGCTTCCGGCGTCTCCGGCACGTGTTTCTGGCACATCTGACTGGTGGTTCCGGCATGCCCAAAAGTTGATTCCGGTCTGTCCGGTAGGTGGTTCCGGCGTGCACGGCACGTGGTTCTGGTACGTGTCAGAGGTGGTTGCGTATGCCCAACAGGTGATTCCGGACTGTCCGCCACGTGCTTCTGGCACGTCTGAGAGGTGGTTCCAACATGCCCGGCAGGTCATTTCGGAGAGTCGTCCAAGTGGTTCTGGCGTAGCCCGCAGGTGATTTTGGCGTGTCCGGCAGGTGGTTCCGCCGTGCTCGGCAGGTGGTTCAGGCATGGCCGTCACGTGGTTCCAGTCTGTCCAGGACGTGTTTCCAGCTTCTCCGGCAGGTGGTTCTGGTACGTCTGAGAGGTGGTTCCGCCATGGCTGGCAGGTGATCCCGGACTGTCCCCCAGGTGGTTCTGGCATAGCCAGCAGTTGATATTGGCCTGTCCGGCAGGTGGTTCCAGCGAGTCGAACAGGTGGCTCCGGCGTTCTTGGCAGGTGGTTCCGGTCTGTCTGGTAGGTGTTTCCGGCGTGTCTGGCACGTGCTTCCGGCACGTCTGAGAGGTGGTTCCGTCATGCGCGGCAGGTGATTCCGGAGTGTCCGCCAGGTGGTTCTGGCGTACCCAGCAGGTGATTTTGGCGTGTGCGGCAGGTGTTTCTGGCGAGTCGAGCAGGTGGCTCCGGCATGCTCGGCAGGTGCTTCCGGCGTCTCCGGCACTTGGTTCTGGTGTGTCTGAGAGCTGGTTCCGGCATGTCCGGCAGATGATTCCTGAGTGTCCGCCAAGTGGTTCTGGCATACCCAGCAGGTGATTTTGGCGTGTCAGGGAGGTGGTACCGGTGAGTCGAGCAGGTGGTTCCGGCGTGCTCAGCAGGTGGTTCAGGCGGTTCTGGCAGGTGGTATCCGTCTGTTCGGGGTGTGGTTCCAGCATCTCATGAACACGTTTCTGGCACGTCTGAGATGTGGTTCCAGCCGGCCCGACAGGTGTTTCCGCAGTGTCCGCCAAGCGGTTCTGGCGTAGTTGGCAGGTGATTTTGGCATGACTGGCAGGTGGTTCCAGCAAGCCTGGCAGGTGATTCCAAAGTGTTCACCAACTGGTTGTGGCGTAGCCGGCAGGTGATTTTTGCGTGATCGGCAGGTGGTTCTGGCGAGTCGAGCAGGTGGTTCCGGCGTGCTCGGCTGGTGCTTCCGGGGTCATTGGCACGGGGTTCTGGCATGTCTGAGAGGTGGTTCCTGCATGCCCGGCAAGTGATTCCGGAGTGTTCGCCAAGTGGTTCTGGCATAGTCGGCAGGTGATTTTGGCATGTCCGGCAGGTGGTTCAGGCGAGTTGAGCAGGTGGTTCCAACGTGCTTGGCAGGTGCTTCCGGCGTCTCCGGCACGTGTTTCTGGCACATCTGACAGGTGGTTCCGGCATGCCCGAAAGGTGATTCCGGTCTGTCCGGTAGGTGGTTCCAGCTGGCACGGCATGTGGTTCTGCTACGTCTCAGAGGTGGTTGCGCATGCCCAACAGGTGATTCCGGACTGTCCGCCACATGGTTCTGGCACGTCTGAGAGGTGGTTCCGGCATGCCCGGCAGGTCATCCCAGAGAGTCCTCCAACTGGTTCTGGCATAACACGCAGGTGATTTTGGCGTGTCTGGCAGGTTGTTCCGTTGTGCTTGGCAGGTGGTTCAGGCTTGGCCGGCAGGTGGTTCCAGACTGTCCAGGACGTGTTTCCAGCTTCTCCGGCAGGTGGTTCTGGTACGTCTGAGAGGTGGTTCCGCCATGGCTGGCAGGTGATTCCGGACCGCCCCCCAGGTGGTTCTGGCATAGCCAGCAGTTGATATTGGCCTGTCCGGCAGGTGGTTCCAGAGAGTCGAACAGGTGGCTCTGGAGTGCTCGGCAGGTGGTTCCGGTCTGTCCGGTAGGTCATTCCGGCGTGTCCGGCACGTGCTTCCTGCACGTCTGAGAGGTGGTTCCGGCATGCGCGACAGGTGGTTTCGGAGTGTCCGCCAGGTGGTTCTGGCGTACCCGGCAGGTGATTTTGGCGTGTCCGGCAGGTGTTTCTGGCGAGTCGAGCAGGTGGCTCCGGCATGCTCGGCAGGTGATTCCGGCGTCTCCGGCACGTGGTTCTGATGTGTCTGAGAGCTGGTTCCGGCATGTCCGGCAGATGATTCCGGAGTTTGCCGCCAAGTGGTTCTGGCATACCCGGCTGGTGATTTGGGCATGTCAGGTAGGTGGCTCCGGCGTGCTCGGCAGGTTGTTCAGACGGGTCTGGCAGGTGTTTTCCGTCTGTTCGGGGTGTGGTTCCAGCATCTCATGCACATGGTTCTGGCACGTCTGAGATGTGGTTCCGGCCGGCCCGACAGGTGTTTCCACAGTGTCCGCCAAGTGGTACTGGCGTAGTTGGCAGGTGATTTTGGCATGACCGGCAGGTGGTTCCAGCAAGCCCGGCAGGTGATTCCGAAGTGTTCCCCAACTGGTTGTGGCGTAGCCGGCAGGTGATTTTTGCGTGTCCGGCAGGTGGTTCTGGCGAGTCGAGCAGGTGGTTCCGGCGTGCTCGGCAGGTGCTTCCGGGGTCATTGGCACGTGGTTCTGGCATATCTGAGAGGTGGTTCCGGCATGCCCGGCAGGTGATTCCGGAGTGTTCGCCAAGTGTTTCCGGCGTAGCCGGCAGGTGATTTTGCATGTCCAGCGGTCGTTCCGGCGGGTCGAGCCGGTGGTTCCGGCGTGTCCGGCAGGTGGTTCCGGTCTGTCCGGCAGGTGGTTCTGTGGTGTCCGGCACGAGGTTCAGTCTGAGAGGCTGTGCCGGCATGCCCCTCACGTGATTCCGGCTTGTCCCTGAAGTGGTGCTGGTGTAGCGGGCAGGTGATTTTGGCGTGTCCGGCAGGTGGTTCAGGCGAGTTGAGCAGGTGGTTGCGACGTGCTCGGCAGGTGCTTCCGGCGTCTCCGGCACGTGTTTCTGGCACACTGACTGGTGGTTCCGGCATGCCCAAAAGTTGATTCCGGTCTGTCCGGTAGGTGGTTCCGGCGTGCACGGCACGTGGTTCTGGTTCGTGTCAGAGGTGGTTGCGTATGCCCAACAGGTGATTCCGGACTGTCCGCCACGTGCTTCTGGCACGTCTGAGAGGTGGTTCCAACATGCCCGGCAGGTCATTTCGGAGAGTCGTCCAAGTGGTTCTGGCGTAGCCCGCAGGTGATTTTGGCGTGTCCGGCAGGTGGTTCCGCCGTGCTCGGCAGGTGGTTCAGGCATGGCCGTCACGTGGTTCCAGTCTGTCCAGGACGTGTTTCCAGCTTCTCCGGCAGGTGGTTCTGGTACGTCTGAGAGGTGGTTCCGCCATGGCTGGCAGGTGATCCCGGACTGTCCCCCAGGTGGTTCTGGCATAGCCAGCAGTTGATATTGGCCTGTCCGGCAGGTGGTTCCAGCGAGTCGAACAGGTGGCTCCGGCGTTCTTGGCAGGTGGTTCCGGTCTGTCCGGTAGGTGTTTCCGGCGTGTCTGGCACGTGCTTCCGGCACGTCTGAGAGGTGGTTCCGTCATGCGCGGCAGGTGATTCCGGAGTGTCCGCCAGGTGGTTCTGGCGTACCCAGCAGGTGATTTTGGCGTGTCCGGCAGGTGTTTCTGGCGAGTCGAGCAGGTGGCTCCGGCATGCTCGGCAGGTGCTTCCGGCGTCTCCGGCACGTGGTTCTGGTGTGTCTGAGAGCTGGTTCCGGCATGTCCGGCCGATGATTGCGGAGTGTCCGCCAAGTGGTTCTGGCATACCCAGCAGGTGATTTTGGCGTGTCAGGCAGGTGGTACCGGTGAGTCGAGCAGGTGGTTCCGGCGTGCTCAGCAGGTGGTTCAGGCGGTTCTGGCAGGTGGTGTCCGTCTGTTCGGGGTGTGGTTCCAGCATCTCATGAACACGTTTCTGGCAAGTCTGAGATGTGGTTCCAGCCGGCCCGACAGGTGTTTCCGCAGTGTCCGCCAAGCGGTTCTGGCGTAGTTGGCAGGTGATTTTGGCATGACTGGCAGGTGGTTCCAGCAAGCCTGGCAGGTGATTCCAAAGTGTTCACCAACTGGGTGTGGCGTAGCCGGCAGGTGATTTTTGCGTGATCGGCGGGTGGTTCTGGCGAGTCGAGCAGGTGGTTCCGGCGTGCTCGGCTGGTGCTTCCGGGGTCATTGGCACGGGGTTCTGGCATGTCTGAGAGGTGGTTCCTGCATGCCCGGCAAGTGATTCCGGAGTGTTCGCCAAGTGGTTCTGGCATAGTCGGCAGGTGATTTTGGCATGTCCGGCAGGTGGTTCAGGCGAGTTGAGCAGGTGGTTCCAACGTGCTTGGCAGGTGCTTCCGGCGTCTCCGGCACGTGTTTCTGGCACATCTGACAGGTGGTTCCGGCATGCCCGAAAGGTGATTCCGGTCTGTCCGGTAGGTGGTTCCAGCCGGCACGGCATGTGGTTCTGGTACGTCTCAGAGGTGGTTGCGCATGCCCAACAGGTGATTCCGGACTGTCCGCCACATGGTTCTGGCACGTCTGAGAGTTGGTTCCGGCATGCCCGGCAGGTCATCCCAGAGAGTCCTCCAAGTGGTTCTGGCATAACACGCAGGTGATTTTGGCGTGTCAGGCAGGTTGTTCCGTTGTGCTTGGCAGGTGGTTCAGGCTTGGCCGGCAGGTGGTTCCAGACTGTCCAGGACGTGTTTCCAGCTTCTCCGGCAGGTGGTTCTGGTACGTCTGAGAGGTGGTTCCTCCATGGCTGGCAGGTGATTCCGGACCACCCCCCAGGTGGTTCTGGCATAGCCAGCAGTTTATATTGGCCTGTCTGGCAGGTGGTTCCAGAGAGTCGAACAGGTGGCTCCGGCGTGCTCGGCAGGTGGTTCCGGTCTGTCCGGTAGGTCATTCCGGCGTGTCCGGCATGTGCTTCCTGCACGTCTGAGAGGTGGTTCCGGCATGCGCGACAGGTGGTTTCGGAGTGTCCGCCAGGTGGTTCTGGCGTACCCGGCAGGTGATTTTGGCGTGTCCGGCAGGTGTTTCTGGCGAGTCGAGCAGGTGGCTCCGGCATGCTCGGCAGGTGCTTCCGGCGTCTCCGGCACGTGGTTCTGGTGTGTCTGAGAGCTGGTTCCGGCATGTCCGGCAGATGATTCCGGAGTTTTCCGCCAAGTGGTTCTGGCATACCCGGCTGGTGATTTGGGCATGTCAGGTAGGTGGCTCCGGCGTGCTCGGCAGGTTGTTCAGACGGGTCTGGCAGGTGTTTTCCGTCTGTTCTGGGTGTGGTTCCAGCATCTCATGCACATGGTTCTGGCACGTCTGAGATGTGGTTCCGGCCGGCCCGACAGGTGTTTCCACAGTGTCCGCCAAGTGGTACTGGCGTAGTTGGCAGGTGATTTTGGCATGACCGGCAGGTGGTTCCAGCAAGCCCGGCAGGTGATTCCGAAGTGTTCCCCAACTGGTTGTGGCGTAGCCGGCAGGTGATTTTTGCGTGTCCGGCAGGTGGTTCTGGCGAGTCGAGCAGGTGGTTCCGGCGTGCTCGGCAGGTGCTTCCGGGGTCATTGGCACGTGGTTCTGGCATATCTGAGAGGTGGTTCCGGCATGCCCAGCAGGTGATTCCGGAGTGTTCGCCAAGTGTTTCCGGCGTAGCCGGCAGGTGATTTTGCATGTCCAGCGGTCGTTCCTGCGGGTCGAGCCGGTGGTTCCGGCGTGTCCGGCAGGTGGTTCCGGTCTGTCCGGCAGGTGGTTCTGTGGTGTCCGGCACGAGGTTCAGTCTGAGAGGCTGTGCCGGCATGCCCCTCACATGATTCCGGCTTGTCCCCGAAGTGGTGCTGGTGTAGCGGGCAGGTGATTTTGGCGTGTCCGGCAGGTGGTTCAGGCGAGTTGAGCAGGTGGTTGCGACGTGCTCGGCAGGTGCTTCCGGCGTCTCCGGCACGTGTTTCTGGCACATCTGACTGGTGGTTCCGGCATGCCCAAAAGTTGATTCCGGTCTGTCCGGTAGGTGGTTCCGGCGTGCACGGCACGTGGTTCTGGTACGTGTCAGAGGTGGTTGCGTATGCCCAACAGGTGATTCCGGACTGTCCGCCACGTGCTTCTGGCACGTCTGAGAGGTGGTTCCAACATGCCCGGCAGGTCATTTCGGAGAGTCGTCCAAGTGGTTCTGGCGTAGCCCGCAGGTGATTTTGGCGTGTCCGGCAGGTGGTTCCGCCGTGCTCGGCAGGTGGTTCAGGCATGGCCGTCACGTGGTTCCAGTCTGTCCAGGACGTGTTTCCAGCTTCTCCGGCAGGTGGTTCTGGTACGTCTGAGAGGTGGTTCCGCCATGGCTGGCAGGTGATCCCGGACTGTCCCCCAGGTGGTTCTGGCATAGCCAGCAGTTGATATTGGCCTGTCCGGCAGGTGGTTCCAGCGAGTCGAACAGGTGGCTCCGGCGTTCTTGGCAGGTGGTTCCGGTCTGTCCGGTAGGTGTTTCCGGCGTGTCTGGCACGTGCTTCCGGCACGTCTGAGAGGTGGTTCCGTCATGCGCGGCAGGTGATTCCGGAGTGTCCGCCAGGTGGTTCTGGCGTACCCAGCAGGTGATTTTGGCGTGTCCGGCAGGTGTTTCTGGCGAGTCGAGCAGGTGGCTCCGGCATGCTCTGCAGGTGCTTCCGGCGTCTCCGGCACTTGGTTCTGGTGTGTCTGAGAGCTGGTTCCGGCATGTCCGGCAGATGATTCCGGAGTGTCCGCCAAGTGGTTCTGGCATACCCAGCAGGTGATTTTGGCGTGTCAGGCAGGTGGTACCGGTGAGTCGAGCAGGTGGTTCCGGCGTGCTCAGCAGGTGGTTCAGGCGGTTCTGGCAGGTGGTATCCGTCTGTTCGGGGTGTGGTTCCAGCATCTCATGAACACGTTTCTGGCAAGCCTGAGATGTGGTTCCAGCCGGCCCGACAGGTGTTTCCGCAGTGTCCGCCAAGCGGTTCTGGCGTAGTTGGCAGGTGATTTTGGCATGACTGGCAGGTGGTTCCAGCAAGCCTGGCAGGTGATTCCAAAGTGTTCACCAACTGGTTGTGGCGTAGCCGGCAGGTGATTTTTGCGTGATCGGCAGGTGGTTCTGGCGAGTCGAGCAGGTGGTTCCGGCGTGCTCGGCTGGTGCTTCCGGGGTCATTGGCACGGGGTTCTGGCATGTCTGAGAGGTGGTTCCTGCATGCCCGGCAAGTGATTCCGGAGTGTTCGCCAAGTGGTTCTGGCATAGTCGGCAGGTGATTTTGGCATGTCCGGCAGGTGGTTCAGGCGAGTTGAGCAGGTGGTTCCAACGTGCTTGGCAGGTGCTTCCGGCGTCTCCGGCACGTGTTTCTGGCACATCTGACAGGTGGTTCCGGCATGCCCGAAAGGTGATTCCGGTCTGTCCGGTAGGTGGTTCCAGCCGGCACGGCATGTGGTTCTGGTACGTCTCAGAGGTGGTTGCGCATGCCCAACAGGTGATTCCGGACTGTCCGCCACATGGTTCTGGCACGTCTGAGAGGTGGTTCCGGCATGCCCGGCAGGTCATCCCAGAGAGTCCTCCAAGTGGTTCTGGCATAACACGCAGGTGATTTTGGCGTGTCAGGCAGGTTGTTCCGTTGTGCTTGGCAGGTGGTTCAGGCTTGGCCGGCAGGTGGTTCCAGACTGTCCAGGACGTGTTTCCAGCTTCTCCGGCAGGTGGTTCTGGTACGTCTGAGAGGTGGTTCCGCCATGGCTGGCAGGTGATTCCGGACCGTCCCCCAGGTGGTCCTGGCATAGCCAGCAGTTGATATTGGCCTGTCCGGCAGGTGGTTCCAGAGAGTCGAACAGGTGGCTCCGGCGTGCTCGGCAGGTGGTTCCGGTCTGTCCGGTAGGTCATTCCGGCGTGTCCGGCACGTGCTTCCTGCACGTCTGAGTGGTGGTTCCGGCATGCGCGACAGGTGGTTTCGGAGTGTCCGCCAGGTGGTTCTGGCGTACCCGGCAGGTGATTTTGGCGTGTCCGGCAGGTGTTTCTGGCGAGTCGAGCAGGTGGCTCCGGCATGCTCGGCAGGTGCTTCCGGCGTCTCCGGCACGTGGTTCTGGTGTGTCTGAGAGCTGGTTCCGGCATGTCCGGCAGATGATTCCGGAGTTTTCCGCCAAGTGGTTCTGGCATACCCAGCTGGTGATTTGGGCATGTCAGGTAGCTGGCTCCGGCGTGCTCGGCAGGTTGTTCAAACGGGTCTGGCAGGTGTTTTCCGTCTGTTCTGGGTGTGGTTCCAGCATCTCATGCACATGGTTCTGGCACGTCTGAGATGTGGTTCCGGCCGGCCCGACAGGTGTTTCCACAGTGTCCGCCAAGTGGTACTGGCGTAGTTGGCAGGTGATTTTGGCATGACCGGCAGGTGGTTCCAGCAAGCCCGGCAGGTGATTCCGAAGTGTTCCCCAACTGGTTGTGGCGTAGCCGGCAGGTGATTTTTGCGTGTCCGGCAGGTGGTTCTGGTGAGTCGAGCAGGTGGTTCCGGCGTGCTCGGCAGGTGCTTCCGGGGTCATTGGCACGTGGTTCTGGCATATCTGAGAGGTGGTTCCGGCATGCCCGGCAGGTGATTCCGGAGTGTTCGCCAAGTGTTTCCGGTGTAGCCGGCAGGTGATTTTGCATGTCCAGCGGTCGTTCCGGCGGGTCGAGCCGGTGGTTCCGGCGTGTCCGGCAGGTGGTTCCGCTCTGTCCGGCAGGTGGTTCTGTGGTGTCCGGCATGAGGTTCAGTCTGAGAGGCTGTGCCGGCATGCCCCTCACGTGATTCCGGCTTGTCCCCGAAGTGGTGCTGGTGTAGCGGGCAGGTGATTTTGGCGTGTCCGGCAGGTGGTTCAGGCGAGTTGAGCAGGTGGTTGCGACGTGCTCGGCAGGTGCTTCCGGCGTCTCCGGCACATGTTTCTGGCACATCTGACTGGTGGTTCCGGCATGCCCAAAAGTTGATTCCGGTCTGTCCGGTAGGTGGTTCCGGCGTGCACGGCACGTGGTTCTGGTACGTGTCAGAGGTGGTTGCGTATGCCCAACAGGTGATTCCGGACTGTCCGCCACGTGCTTCTGGCACGTCTGAGAGGTGGTTCCAACATGCCCGGCAGGTCATTTCGGAGAGTCGTCCAAGTGGTTCTGGCGTAGCCCGCAGGTGATTTTGGCGTGTCCGGCAGGTGGTTCCACCGTGCTCGGCAGGTGGTTCAGGCATGGCCGTCACGTGGTTCCAGTCTGTCCAGGACGTGTTTCCAGCTTCTCCGGCAGGTGGTTCTGGTACGTCTGAGAGGTGGTTCCGCCATGGCTGGCAGGTGATCCCGGACTGTCCCCCAGGTGGTTCTGGCATAGCCAGCAGTTGATATTGGCCTGTCCGGCAGGTGGTTCCAGCGAGTCGAACAGGTGGCTCCGGCGTTCTTGGCAGGTGGTTCCGGTCTGTCCGGTAGGTGTTTCCGGCGTGTCTGGCACGTGCTTCCGGCACGTCTGAGAGGTGGTTCCGTCATGCGCGGCAGGTGATTCCGGAGTGTCCGCCAGGTGGTTCTGGCGTACCCAGCAGGTGATTTTGGCGTGTCCGGCAGGTGTTTCTGGCGAGTCGAGCAGGTGGCTCCGGCATGCTCGGCAGGTGCTTCCGGCGTCTCCGGCACTTGGTTCTGGTGTGTCTGAGAGCTGGTTCCGGCATGTCCGGCAGATGATTCCGGAGTGTCCGCCAAGTGGTTCTGGCATACCCAGCAGGTGATTTTGGCGTGTCAGGCAGGTGGTACCGGTGAGTCGAGCAGGTGGTTCCGGCGTGCTCAGCAGGTGGTTCAGGCGGTTCTGGCAGGTGGTATCCGTCTGTTCGGGGTGTGGTTCCAGCATCTCATGAACACGTTTCTGGCAAGTCTGAGATGTGGTTCCAGCCGGCCCGACAGGTGTTTCCGCAGTGTCCGCCAAGCGGTTCTGGCGTAGTTGGCAGGTGATTTTGGCATGACTGGCAGGTGGTTCCAGCAAGCCTGGCAGGTGATTCCAAAGTGTTCACCAACTGGTTGTGGCGTAGCCGGAAGGTGATTTTTGCGTGATCGGCAGGTGGTTCTGGCGAGTCGAGCAGGTGGTTCCGGCGTGCTCGGCTGGTGCTTCCGGGGTCATTGGCACGGGGTTCTGGCATGTCTGAGAGGTGGTTCCTGCATGCCCGGCAAGTGATTCCGGAGTGTTCGCCAAGTGGTTCTGGCATAGTCGGCAGGTGATTTTGGCATGTCCGGCAGGTGGTTCAGGCGAGTTGAGCAGGTGGTTCCAACGTGCTTGGCAGGTGCTTCCGGCGTCTCCGGCACGTGTTTCTGGCACATCTGACAGGTGGTTCCGGCATGCCCGAAAGGTGATTCCGGTCTGTCCGGTAGGTGGTTCCAGCCGGCACGGCATGTGGTTCTGGTACGTCTCAGAGGTGGTTGCGCATGCCCAACAGGTGATTCCGGACTGTCCGCCACATGGTTCTGGCACGTCTGAGAGGTGGTTCCGGCATGCCCGGCAGGTCATCCCAGAGAGTCCTCCAAGTGGTTCTGGCATAACACGCAGGTGATTTTGGCGTGTCAGGCAGGTTGTTCCGTTGTGCTTGGCAGGTGGTTCAGGCTTGGCCGGCAGGTGGTTCCAGACTGTCCAGGACGTGTTTCCAGCTTCTCCGGCAGGTGGTTCTGGTACGTCTGAGAGGTGGTTCCGCCATGGCTGGCAGGTGATTCCGGACCGTCCCCCAGGTGGTCCTGGCATAGCCAGCAGTTGATATTGGCCTGTCCGGCAGGTGGTTCCAGAGAGTCGAACAGGTGGCTCCGGCGTGCTCGGCAGGTGGTTCCGGTCTGTCCGGTAGGTCATTCCGGCGTGTCCGGCACGTGCTTCCTGCACGTCTGAGTGGTGGTTCCGGCATGCGCGACAGGTGGTTTCGGAGTGTCCGCCAGGTGGTTCTGGCGTACCCGGCAGGTGATTTTGGCGTGTCCGGCAGGTGTTTCTGGCGAGTCGAGCAGGTGGCTCCGGCATGCTCGGCAGGTGCTTCCGGCGTCTCCGGCACGTGGTTCTGGTGTGTCTGAGAGCTGGTTCCGGCATGTCCGGCAGATGATTCCGGAGTTTTCCGCCAAGTGGTTCTGGCATACCCAGCTGGTGATTTGGGCATGTCAGGTAGCTGGCTCCGGCGTGCTCGGCAGGTTGTTCAAACGGGTCTGGCAGGTGTTTTCCGTCTGTTCTGGGTGTGGTTCCAGCATCTCAGGCACATGGTTCTGGCACGTCTGAGATGTGGTTCCGGCCGGCCCGACAGGTGTTTCCACAGTGTCCGCCAAGTGGTACTGGCGTAGTTGGCAGGTGATTTTGGCATGACCGGCAGGTGGTTCCAGCAAGCCCGGCAGGTGATTCCGAAGTGTTCCCCAACTGGTTGTGGCGTAGCCGGCAGGTGATTTTGGCGTGTCCGGCAGGTGTTTCTGGCGAGTCGAGCAGGTGGCTCCGGCATGCTCGGCAGGTGCTTCCGGCGTCTCCGGCACTTGGTTCTGGTGTGTCTGAGAGCTGGTTCCGGCATGTCCGGCAGATGATTCCGGAGTGTCCGCCAAGTGGTTCTGGCATACCCAGCAGGTGATTTTGGCGTGTCAGGCAGGTGGTACCGGTGAGTCGAGCAGGTGGTTCCGGCGTGCTCAGCAGGTGGTTCAGGCGGTTCTGGCAGGTGGTATCCGTCTGTTCGGGGTGTGGTTCCAGCATCTCATGAACACGTTTCTGGCAAGTCTGAGATGTGGTTCCAGCCGGCCCGACAGGTGTTTCCGCAGTGTCCGCCAAGCGGTTCTGGCGTAGTTGGCAGGTGATTTTGGCATGACTGGCAGGTGGTTCCAGCAAGCCTGGCAGGTGATTCCAAAGTGTTCACCAACTGGTTGTGGCGTAGCCGGCAGGTGATTTTTGCGTGATCGGCAGGTGGTTCTGGCGAGTCGAGCAGGTGGTTCCGGCGTGCTCGGCTGGTGCTTCCGGGGTCATTGGCACGGGGTTCTGGCATGTCTGAGAGGTGGTTCCTGCATGCCCGGCAAGTGATTCCGGAGTGTTCGCCAAGTGCTTCTGGCATAGTCGGCAGGTGATTTTGGCATGTCCGGCAGGTGGTTCAGGCGAGTTGAGCAGGTGGTTCCAACGTGCTTGGCAGGTGCTTCCGGCGTCTCCGGCACGTGTTTCTGGCACATCTGACAGGTGGTTCCGGCATGCCCGAAAGGTGATTCCGGTCTGTCCGGTAGGTGGTTCCAGCCGGCACGGCATGTGGTTCTGGTACGTCTCAGAGGTGGTTGTGCATGCCCAACAGGTGATTCCGGACTGTCCGCCACATGGTTCTGGCACGTCTGAGAGGTGGTTCCGGCATGCCCGGCAGGTCATCCCAGAGAGTCCTCCAAGTGGTTCTGGCATAACACGCAGGTGATTTTGGCGTGTCTGGCAGGTTGTTCCGTTGTGCTTGGCAGGTGGTTCAGGCTTGGCCGGCAGGTGGTTCCAGACTGTCCAGGACGTGTTTCCAGCTTCTCCGGCAGGTGGTTCTGGTACGTCTGAGAGGTGGTTCCGCCATGGCTGGCAGGTGATTCCGGACCGCCCCCCAGGTGGTTCTGGCATAGCCAGCAGTTGATATTGGCCTGTCCGGCAGGTGGTTCCAGAGAGTCGAACAGGTGGCTCCGGCGTGCTCGGCAGGTGGTTCCGGTCTGTCCGGTAGGTCATTCCGGCGTGTCCGGCACGTGCTTCCTGCACGTCTGAGAGGTGGTACCGGCATGCGCGACAGGTGGTTTCGGAGTGTCCGCCAGGTGGTTCTGGCGTACCCGGCAGGTGATTTTGGCGTGTCCGGCAGGTGTTTCTGGCGAGTCGAGCAGGTGGCTCCGGCATGCTCGGCAGGTGCTTCCGGCGTCTCCGGCACGTGGTTCTGGTGTGTCTGAGAGCTGGTTCCGGCATGTCCGGCAGATGATTCCGGAGTTTGCCGCGAAGTGGTTCTGGCATACCCGGCTGGTGATTTGGGCATGTCAGGTAGGTGGCTCCGGCGTGCTTGGCAGGTTGTTCAGACGGGTCTGGCAGGTGTTTTCCGTCTGTTCTGGGTGTGGTTCCAGCATCTCATGCACATGGTTCTGGCACGTCTGAGATGTGGTTCCGGCCGGCCCGACAGGTGTTTCCACAGTGTCCGCCAAGTGGTACTGGCGTAGTTGGCAGGTGATTTTGGCATGACCGGCAGGTGGTTCCAGCAAGCCCGGCAGGTGATTCCAAAGTGTTCCCCAACTGGTTGTGGCGTAGCCGGCAGGTGATTTTTGCGTGTCCGGCAGGTGGTTCTGGCGAGTCGAGCAGGTGGTTCCGGCGTGCTCGGCAGGTGCTTCCGGGGTCATTGGCACGTGGTTCTGGCATATCTGAGAGGTGGTTCCGGCATGCCCGGCAGGTGATTCCGGAGTGTTCGCCAAGTGTTTCCGGTGTAGCCGGCAGGTGATTTTGCATGTCCAGCGGTCGTTCCGGCGGGTCGAGCCGGTGGTTCCGGCGTGTCCGGCAGTTGGTTCCGGTCTGTACGGCAGGTGGTTCTGTGGTGTCCGGCACGAGGTTCAGTCTGAGAGGCTGTGCCGGCATGCCCCTCACGTGATTCCGGCTTGTCCCCGAAGTGGTGCTGGTGTAGCGGGCAGGTGATTTTGGCGTGTCCGGCAGGTGGTTCAGGCGAGTTGAGCAGGTGGTTGCGACGTGCTCGGCAGGTGCTTCCGGCGTCTCCGGCACATGTTTCTGGCACATCTGACTGGTGGTTCCGGCATGCCCAAAAGTTGATTCCGGTCTGTCCGGTAGGTGGTTCCGGCGTGCACGGCACGTGGTTCTGGTACGTGTCAGAGGTGGTTGCGTATGCCCAACAGGTGATTCCGGACTGTCCGCCACGTGCTTCTGGCACGTCTGAGAGGTGGTTCCAACATGCCCGGCAGGTCATTTCGGAGAGTCGTCCAAGTGGTTCTGGCGTAGCCCGCAGGTGATTTTGGCGTGTCCGGCAGGTGGTTCCGCCGTGCTCGGCAGGTGGTTCAGGCATGGCCGTCACGTGGTTCCAGTCTGTCCAGGACGTGTTTCCAGCTTCTCCGGCAGGTGGTTCTGGTACGTCTGAGAGGTGGTTCCGCCATGGCTGGCAGGTGATCCCGGACTGTCCCCCAGGTGGTTCTGGCATAGCCAGCAGTTGATATTGGCCTGTCCGGCAGGTGGTTCCAGCGAGTCGAACAGGTGGCTCCGGCGTTCTTGGCAGGTGGTTCCGGTCTGTCCGGTAGGTGTTTCCGGCGTGTCTGGCACGTGCTTCCGGCACGTCTGAGAGGTGGTTCCGTCATGCGCGGCAGGTGATTCCGGAGTGTCCGCCAGGTGGTTCTGGCGTACCCAGCAGGTGATTTTGGCGTGTCCGGCAGGTGTTTCTGGCGAGTCGAGCAGGTGGCTCCGGCATGCTCGGCAGGTGCTTCCGGCGTCTCCGGCACTTGGTTCTGGTGTGTCTGAGAGCTGGTTCCGGCATGTCCGGCAGATGATTCCGGAGTGTCCGCCAAGTGGTTCTGGCATACCCAGCAGGTGATTTTGGCGTGTCAGGCAGGTGGTACCGGTGAGTCGAGCAGGTGGTTCCGGCGTGCTCAGCAGGTGGTTCAGGCGGTTCTGGCAGGTGGTATCCGTCTGTTCGGGGTGTGGTTCCAGCATCTCATGAACACGTTTCTGGCAAGTCTGAGATGTGGTTCCAGCCGGCCCGACAGGTGTTTCCGCAGTGTCCGCCAAGCGGTTCTGGCGTAGTTGGCAGGTGATTTTGGCATGACTGGCAGGTGGTTCCAGCAAGCCTGGCAGGTGATTCCAAAGTGTTCACCAACTGGTTGTGGCGTAGCCGGAAGGTGATTTTTGCGTGATCGGCAGGTGGTTCTGGCGAGTCGAGCAGGTGGTTCCGGCGTGCTCGGCTGGTGCTTCCGGGGTCATTGGCACGGGGTTCTGGCATGTCTGAGAGGTGGTTCCTGCATGCCCGGCAAGTGATTCCGGAGTGTTCGCCAAGTGGTTCTGGCATAGTCGGCAGGTGATTTTGGCATGTCCGGCAGGTGGTTCAGGCGAGTTGAGCAGGTGGTTCCAACGTGCTTGGCAGGTGCTTCCGGCGTCTCCGGCACGTGTTTCTGGCACATCTGACAGGTGGTTCCGGCATGCCCGAAAGGTGATTCCGGTCTGTCCGGTAGGTGGTTCCAGCCGGCACGGCATGTGGTTCTGGTACGTCTCAGAGGTGGTTGCGCATGCCCAACAGGTGATTCCGGACTGTCCGCCACATGGTTCTGGCACGTCTGAGAGGTGGTTCCGGCATGCCCGGCAGGTCATCCCAGAGAGTCCTCCAAGTGGTTCTGGCATAACACGCAGGTGATTTTGGCGTGTCAGGCAGGTTGTTCCGTTGTGCTTGGCAGGTGGTTCAGGCTTGGCCGGCAGGTGGTTCCAGACTGTCCAGGACGTGTTTCCAGCTTCTCCGGCAGGTGGTTCTGGTACGTCTGAGAGGTGGTTCCGCCATGGCTGGCAGGTGATTCCGGACCGTCCCCCAGGTGGTCCTGGCATAGCCAGCAGTTGATATTGGCCTGTCCGGCAGGTGGTTCCAGAGAGTCGAACAGGTGGCTCCGGCGTGCTCGGCAGGTGGTTCCGGTCTGTCCGGTAGGTCATTCCGGCGTGTCCGGCACGTGCTTCCTGCACGTCTGAGTGGTGGTTCCGGCATGCACGACAGGTGGTTTCGGAGTGTCCGCCAGGTGGTTCTGGCGTACCCGGCAGGTGATTTTGGCGTGTCCGGCAGGTGTTTCTGGCGAGTCGAGCAGGTGGCTCCGGCATGCTCGGCAGGTGCTTCCGGCGTCTCCGGCACGTGGTTCTGGTGTGTCTGAGAGCTGGTTCCGGCATGTCCGGCAGATGATTCCGGAGTTTTCCGCCAAGTGGTTCTGGCATACCCAGCTGGTGATTTGGGCATGTCAGGTAGCTGGCTCCGGCGTGCTCGGCAGGTTGTTCAAACGGGTCTGGCAGGTGTTTTCCGTCTGTTCTGGGTGTGGTTCCAGCATCTCAGGCACATGGTTCTGGCACGTCTGAGATGTGGTTCCGGCCGGCCCGACAGGTGTTTCCACAGTGTCCGCCAAGTGGTACTGGCGTAGTTGGCAGGTGATTTTGGCATGACCGGCAGGTGGTTCCAGCAAGCCCGGCAGGTGATTCCGAAGTGTTCCCCAACTGGTTGTGGCGTAGCCGGCAGGTGATTTTGGCGTGTCCGGCAGGTGTTTCTGGCGAGTCGAGCAGGTGGCTCCGGCATGCTCGGCAGGTGCTTCCGGCGTCTCCGGCACTTGGTTCTGGTGTGTCTGAGAGCTGGTTCCGGCATGTCCGGCAGATGATTCCGGAGTGTCCGCCAAGTGGTTCTGGCATACCCAGCAGGTGATTTTGGCGTGTCAGGCAGGTGGTACCGGTGAGTCGAGCAGGTGGTTCCGGCGTGCTCAGCAGGTGGTTCAGGCGGTTCTGGCAGGTGGTATCCGTCTGTTCGGGGTGTGGTTCCAGCATCTCATGAACACGTTTCTGGCAAGTCTGAGATGTGGTTCCAGCCGGCCCGACAGGTGTTTCCGCAGTGTCCGCCAAGCGGTTCTGGCGTAGTTGGCAGGTGATTTTGGCATGACTGGCAGGTGGTTCCAGCAAGCCTGGCAGGTGATTCCAAAGTGTTCACCAACTGGTTGTGGCGTAGCCGGAAGGTGATTTTTGCGTGATCGGCAGGTGGTTCTGGCGAGTCGAGCAGGTGGTTCCGGCGTGCTCGGCTGGTGCTTCCGGGGTCATTGGCACGGGGTTCTGGCATGTCTGAGAGGTGGTTCCTGCATGCCCGGCAAGTGATTCCGGAGTGTTCGCCAAGTGGTTCTGGCATAGTCGGCAGGTGATTTTGGCATGTCCGGCAGGTGGTTCAGGCGAGTTGAGCAGGTGGTTCCAACGTGCTTGGCAGGTGCTTCCGGCGTCTCCGGCACGTGTTTCTGGCACATCTGACAGGTGGTTCCGGCATGCCCGAAAGGTGATTCCGGTCTGTCCGGTAGGTGGTTCCAGCCGGCACGGCATGTGGTTCTGGTACGTCTCAGAGGTGGTTGCGCATGCCCAACAGGTGATTCCGGACTGTCCGCCACATGGTTCTGGCACGTCTGAGAGGTGGTTCCGGCATGCCCGGCAGGTCATCCCAGAGAGTCCTCCAAGTGGTTCTGGCATAACACGCAGGTGATTTTGGCGTGTCAGGCAGGTTGTTCCGTTGTGCTTGGCAGGTGGTTCAGGCTTGGCCGGCAGGTGGTTCCAGACTGTCCAGGACGTGTTTCCAGCTTCTCCGGCAGGTGGTTCTGGTACGTCTGAGAGGTGGTTCCGCCATGGCTGGCAGGTGATTCCGGACCGTCCCCCAGGTGGTCCTGGCATAGCCAGCAGTTGATATTGGCCTGTCCGGCAGGTGGTTCCAGAGAGTCGAACAGGTGGCTCCGGCGTGCTCGGCAGGTGGTTCCGGTCTGTCCGGTAGGTCATTCCGGCGTGTCCGGCACGTGCTTCCTGCACGTCTGAGTGGTGGTTCCGGCATGCGCGACAGGTGGTTTCGGAGTGTCCGCCAGGTGGTTCTGGCGTACCCGGCAGGTGATTTTGGCGTGTCCGGCAGGTGTTTCTGGCGAGTCGAGCAGGTGGCTCCGGCATGCTCGGCAGGTGCTTCCGGCGTCTCCGGCACGTGGTTCTGGTGTGTCTGAGAGCTGGTTCCGGCATGTCCGGCAGATGATTCCGGAGTTTTCCGCCAAGTGGTTCTGGCATACCCAGCTGGTGATTTGGGCATGTCAGGTAGCTGGCTCCGGCGTGCTCGGCAGGTTGTTCAAACGGGTCTGGCAGGTGTTTTCCGTCTGTTCTGGGTGTGGTTCCAGCATCTCATGCACATGGTTCTGGCACGTCTGAGATGTGGTTCCGGCCGGCCCGACAGGTGTTTCCACAGTGTCCGCCAAGTGGTACTGGCGTAGTTGGCAGGTGATTTTGGCATGACCGGCAGGTGGTTCCAGCAAGCCCGGCAGGTGATTCCGAAGTGTTCCCCAACTGGTTGTGGCGTAGCCGGCAGGTGATTTTTGCGTGTCCGGCAGGTGGTTCTGGCGAGTCGAGCAGGTGGTTCCGGCGTGCTCGGCAGGTGCTTCCGGGGTCATTGGCACGTGGTTCTGGCATATCTGAGAGGTGGTTCCGGCATGCCCGGCAGGTGATTCCGGAGTGTTCGCCAAGTGTTTCCGGCGTAGCCGGCAGGTGATTTTGCATGTCCAGCGGTCGTTCCGGCGGGTCGAGCCGGTGGTTCCGGCGTGTCCGGCAGGTGGTTCCGGTCTGTCCGGCAGGTGGTTCTGTGGTGTCCGGCACGAGGTTCAGTCTGAGAGGCTGTGCCGGCATGCCCCTCACGTGATTCCGGCTTGTCCCTGAAGTGGTGCTGGTGTAGCGGGCAGGTGATTTTGGCGTGTCCGGCAGGTGGTTCAGGCGAGTTGAGCAGGTGGTTGCGACGTGCTCGGCAGGTGCTTCCGGCGTCTCCGGCACGTGTTTCTGGCACACTGACTGGTGGTTCCGGCATGCCCAAAAGTTGATTCCGGTCTGTCCGGTAGGTGGTTCCGGCGTGCACGGCACGTGGTTCTGGTTCGTGTCAGAGGTGGTTGCGTATGCCCAACAGGTGATTCCGGACTGTCCGCCACGTGCTTCTGGCACGTCTGAGAGGTGGTTCCAACATGCCCGGCAGGTCATTTCGGAGAGTCGTCCAAGTGGTTCTGGCGTAGCCCGCAGGTGATTTTGGCGTGTCCGGCAGGTGGTTCCGCCGTGCTCGGCAGGTGGTTCAGGCATGGCCGTCACGTGGTTCCAGTCTGTCCAGGACGTGTTTCCAGCTTCTCCGGCAGGTGGTTCTGGTACGTCTGAGAGGTGGTTCCGCCATGGCTGGCAGGTGATCCCGGACTGTCCCCCAGGTGGTTCTGGCATAGCCAGCAGTTGATATTGGCCTGTCCGGCAGGTGGTTCCAGCGAGTCGAACAGGTGGCTCCGGCGTTCTTGGCAGGTGGTTCCGGTCTGTCCGGTAGGTGTTTCCGGCGTGTCTGGCACGTGCTTCCGGCACGTCTGAGAGGTGGTTCCGTCATGCGCGGCAGGTGATTCCGGAGTGTCCGCCAGGTGGTTCTGGCGTACCCAGCAGGTGATTTTGGCGTGTCCGGCAGGTGTTTCTGGCGAGTCGAGCAGGTGGCTCCGGCATGCTCGGCAGGTGCTTCCGGCGTCTCCGGCACGTGGTTCTGGTGTGTCTGAGAGCTGGTTCCGGCATGTCCGGCCGATGATTGCGGAGTGTCCGCCAAGTGGTTCTGGCATACCCAGCAGGTGATTTTGGCGTGTCAGGCAGGTGGTACCGGTGAGTCGAGCAGGTGGTTCCGGCGTGCTCAGCAGGTGGTTCAGGCGGTTCTGGCAGGTGGTGTCCGTCTGTTCGGGGTGTGGTTCCAGCATCTCATGAACACGTTTCTGGCAAGTCTGAGATGTGGTTCCAGCCGGCCCGACAGGTGTTTCCGCAGTGTCCGCCAAGCGGTTCTGGCGTAGTTGGCAGGTGATTTTGGCATGACTGGCAGGTGGTTCCAGCAAGCCTGGCAGGTGATTCCAAAGTGTTCACCAACTGGGTGTGGCGTAGCCGGCAGGTGATTTTTGCGTGATCGGCGGGTGGTTCTGGCGAGTCGAGCAGGTGGTTCCGGCGTGCTCGGCTGGTGCTTCCGGGGTCATTGGCACGGGGTTCTGGCATGTCTGAGAGGTGGTTCCTGCATGCCCGGCAAGTGATTCCGGAGTGTTCGCCAAGTGGTTCTGGCATAGTCGGCAGGTGATTTTGGCATGTCCGGCAGGTGGTTCAGGCGAGTTGAGCAGGTGGTTCCAACGTGCTTGGCAGGTGCTTCCGGCGTCTCCGGCACGTGTTTCTGGCACATCTGACAGGTGGTTCCGGCATGCCCGAAAGGTGATTCCGGTCTGTCCGGTAGGTGGTTCCAGCCGGCACGGCATGTGGTTCTGGTACGTCTCAGAGGTGGTTGCGCATGCCCAACAGGTGATTCCGGACTGTCCGCCACATGGTTCTGGCACGTCTGAGAGTTGGTTCCGGCATGCCCGGCAGGTCATCCCAGAGAGTCCTCCAAGTGGTTCTGGCATAACACGCAGGTGATTTTGGCGTGTCAGGCAGGTTGTTCCGTTGTGCTTGGCAGGTGGTTCAGGCTTGGCCGGCAGGTGGTTCCAGACTGTCCAGGACGTGTTTCCAGCTTCTCCGGCAGGTGGTTCTGGTACGTCTGAGAGGTGGTTCCTCCATGGCTGGCAGGTGATTCCGGACCACCCCCCAGGTGGTTCTGGCATAGCCAGCAGTTTATATTGGCCTGTCTGGCAGGTGGTTCCAGAGAGTCGAACAGGTGGCTCCGGCGTGCTCGGCAGGTGGTTCCGGTCTGTCCGGTAGGTCATTCCGGCGTGTCCGGCATGTGCTTCCTGCACGTCTGAGAGGTGGTTCCGGCATGCGCGACAGGTGGTTTCGGAGTGTCCGCCAGGTGGTTCTGGCGTACCCGGCAGGTGATTTTGGCGTGTCCGGCAGGTGTTTCTGGCGAGTCGAGCAGGTGGCTCCGGCATGCTCGGCAGGTGCTTCCGGCGTCTCCGGCACGTGGTTCTGGTGTGTCTGAGAGCTGGTTCCGGCATGTCCGGCAGATGATTCCGGAGTTTTCCGCCAAGTGGTTCTGGCATACCCGGCTGGTGATTTGGGCATGTCAGGTAGGTGGCTCCGGCGTGCTCGGCAGGTTGTTCAGACGGGTCTGGCAGGTGTTTTCCGTCTGTTCTGGGTGTGGTTCCAGCATCTCATGCACATGGTTCTGGCACGTCTGAGATGTGGTTCCGGCCGGCCCGACAGGTGTTTCCACAGTGTCCGCCAAGTGGTACTGGCGTAGTTGGCAGGTGATTTTGGCATGACCGGCAGGTGGTTCCAGCAAGCCCGGCAGGTGATTCCGAAGTGTTCCCCAACTGGTTGTGGCGTAGCCGGCAGGTGATTTTTGCGTGTCCGGCAGGTGGTTCTGGCGAGTCGAGCAGGTGGTTCCGGCGTGCTCGGCAGGTGCTTCCGGGGTCATTGGCACGTGGTTCTGGCATATCTGAGAGGTGGTTCCGGCATGCCCAGCAGGTGATTCCGGAGTGTTCGCCAAGTGTTTCCGGCGTAGCCGGCAGGTGATTTTGCATGTCCAGCGGTCGTTCCTGCGGGTCGAGCCGGTGGTTCCGGCGTGTCCGGCAGGTGGTTCCGGTCTGTCCGGCAGGTGGTTCTGTGGTGTCCGGCACGAGGTTCAGTCTGAGAGGCTGTGCCGGCATGCCCCTCACATGATTCCGGCTTGTCCCCGAAGTGGTGCTGGTGTAGCGGGCAGGTGATTTTGGCGTGTCCGGCAGGTGGTTCAGGCGAGTTGAGCAGGTGGTTGCGACGTGCTCGGCAGGTGCTTCCGGCGTCTCCGGCACGTGTTTCTGGCACATCTGACTGGTGGTTCCGGCATGCCCAAAAGTTGATTCCGGTCTGTCCGGTAGGTGGTTCCGGCGTGCACGGCACGTGGTTCTGGTACGTGTCAGAGGTGGTTGCGTATGCCCAACAGGTGATTCCGGACTGTCCGCCACGTGCTTCTGGCACGTCTGAGAGGTGGTTCCAACATGCCCGGCAGGTCATTTCGGAGAGTCGTCCAAGTGGTTCTGGCGTAGCCCGCAGGTGATTTTGGCGTGTCCGGCAGGTGGTTCCGCCGTGCTCGGCAGGTGGTTCAGGCATGGCCGTCACGTGGTTCCAGTCTGTCCAGGACGTGTTTCCAGCTTCTCCGGCAGGTGGTTCTGGTACGTCTGAGAGGTGGTTCCGCCATGGCTGGCAGGTGATCCCGGACTGTCCCCCAGGTGGTTCTGGCATAGCCAGCAGTTGATATTGGCCTGTCCGGCAGGTGGTTCCAGCGAGTCGAACAGGTGGCTCCGGCGTTCTTGGCAGGTGGTTCCGGTCTGTCCGGTAGGTGTTTCCGGCGTGTCTGGCACGTGCTTCCGGCACGTCTGAGAGGTGGTTCCGTCATGCGCGGCAGGTGATTCCGGAGTGTCCGCCAGGTGGTTCTGGCGTACCCAGCAGGTGATTTTGGCGTGTCCGGCAGGTGTTTCTGGCGAGTCGAGCAGGTGGCTCCGGCATGCTCTGCAGGTGCTTCCGGCGTCTCCGGCACTTGGTTCTGGTGTGTCTGAGAGCTGGTTCCGGCATGTCCGGCAGATGATTCCGGAGTGTCCGCCAAGTGGTTCTGGCATACCCAGCAGGTGATTTTGGCGTGTCAGGCAGGTGGTACCGGTGAGTCGAGCAGGTGGTTCCGGCGTGCTCAGCAGGTGGTTCAGGCGGTTCTGGCAGGTGGTATCCGTCTGTTCGGGGTGTGGTTCCAGCATCTCATGAACACGTTTCTGGCAAGCCTGAGATGTGGTTCCAGCCGGCCCGACAGGTGTTTCCGCAGTGTCCGCCAAGCGGTTCTGGCGTAGTTGGCAGGTGATTTTGGCATGACTGGCAGGTGGTTCCAGCAAGCCTGGCAGGTGATTCCAAAGTGTTCACCAACTGGTTGTGGCGTAGCCGGCAGGTGATTTTTGCGTGATCGGCAGGTGGTTCTGGCGAGTCGAGCAGGTGGTTCCGGCGTGCTCGGCTGGTGCTTCCGGGGTCATTGGCACGGGGTTCTGGCATGTCTGAGAGGTGGTTCCTGCATGCCCGGCAAGTGATTCCGGAGTGTTCGCCAAGTGGTTCTGGCATAGTCGGCAGGTGATTTTGGCATGTCCGGCAGGTGGTTCAGGCGAGTTGAGCAGGTGGTTCCAACGTGCTTGGCAGGTGCTTCCGGCGTCTCCGGCACGTGTTTCTGGCACATCTGACAGGTGGTTCCGGCATGCCCGAAAGGTGATTCCGGTCTGTCCGGTAGGTGGTTCCAGCCGGCACGGCATGTGGTTCTGGTACGTCTCAGAGGTGGTTGCGCATGCCCAACAGGTGATTCCGGACTGTCCGCCACATGGTTCTGGCACGTCTGAGAGGTGGTTCCGGCATGCCCGGCAGGTCATCCCAGAGAGTCCTCCAAGTGGTTCTGGCATAACACGCAGGTGATTTTGGCGTGTCAGGCAGGTTGTTCCGTTGTGCTTGGCAGGTGGTTCAGGCTTGGCCGGCAGGTGGTTCCAGACTGTCCAGGACGTGTTTCCAGCTTCTCCGGCAGGTGGTTCTGGTACGTCTGAGAGGTGGTTCCGCCATGGCTGGCAGGTGATTCCGGACCGTCCCCCAGGTGGTCCTGGCATAGCCAGCAGTTGATATTGGCCTGTCCGGCAGGTGGTTCCAGAGAGTCGAACAGGTGGCTCCGGCGTGCTCGGCAGGTGGTTCCGGTCTGTCCGGTAGGTCATTCCGGCGTGTCCGGCACGTGCTTCCTGCACGTCTGAGTGGTGGTTCCGGCATGCGCGACAGGTGGTTTCGGAGTGTCCGCCAGGTGGTTCTGGCGTACCCGGCAGGTGATTTTGGCGTGTCCGGCAGGTGTTTCTGGCGAGTCGAGCAGGTGGCTCCGGCATGCTCGGCAGGTGCTTCCGGCGTCTCCGGCACGTGGTTCTGGTGTGTCTGAGAGCTGGTTCCGGCATGTCCGGCAGATGATTCCGGAGTTTTCCGCCAAGTGGTTCTGGCATACCCAGCTGGTGATTTGGGCATGTCAGGTAGCTGGCTCCGGCGTGCTCGGCAGGTTGTTCAAACGGGTCTGGCAGGTGTTTTCCGTCTGTTCTGGGTGTGGTTCCAGCATCTCATGCACATGGTTCTGGCACGTCTGAGATGTGGTTCCGGCCGGCCCGACAGGTGTTTCCACAGTGTCCGCCAAGTGGTACTGGCGTAGTTGGCAGGTGATTTTGGCATGACCGGCAGGTGGTTCCAGCAAGCCCGGCAGGTGATTCCGAAGTGTTCCCCAACTGGTTGTGGCGTAGCCGGCAGGTGATTTTTGCGTGTCCGGCAGGTGGTTCTGGTGAGTCGAGCAGGTGGTTCCGGCGTGCTCGGCAGGTGCTTCCGGGGTCATTGGCACGTGGTTCTGGCATATCTGAGAGGTGGTTCCGGCATGCCCGGCAGGTGATTCCGGAGTGTTCGCCAAGTGTTTCCGGTGTAGCCGGCAGGTGATTTTGCATGTCCAGCGGTCGTTCCGGCGGGTCGAGCCGGTGGTTCCGGCGTGTCCGGCAGGTGGTTCCGCTCTGTCCGGCAGGTGGTTCTGTGGTGTCCGGCATGAGGTTCAGTCTGAGAGGCTGTGCCGGCATGCCCCTCACGTGATTCCGGCTTGTCCCCGAAGTGGTGCTGGTGTAGCGGGCAGGTGATTTTGGCGTGTCCGGCAGGTGGTTCAGGCGAGTTGAGCAGGTGGTTGCGACGTGCTCGGCAGGTGCTTCCGGCGTCTCCGGCACATGTTTCTGGCACATCTGACTGGTGGTTCCGGCATGCCCAAAAGTTGATTCCGGTCTGTCCGGTAGGTGGTTCCGGCGTGCACGGCACGTGGTTCTGGTACGTGTCAGAGGTGGTTGCGTATGCCCAACAGGTGATTCCGGACTGTCCGCCACGTGCTTCTGGCACGTCTGAGAGGTGGTTCCAACATGCCCGGCAGGTCATTTCGGAGAGTCGTCCAAGTGGTTCTGGCGTAGCCCGCAGGTGATTTTGGCGTGTCCGGCAGGTGGTTCCACCGTGCTCGGCAGGTGGTTCAGGCATGGCCGTCACGTGGTTCCAGTCTGTCCAGGACGTGTTTCCAGCTTCTCCGGCAGGTGGTTCTGGTACGTCTGAGAGGTGGTTCCGCCATGGCTGGCAGGTGATCCCGGACTGTCCCCCAGGTGGTTCTGGCATAGCCAGCAGTTGATATTGGCCTGTCCGGCAGGTGGTTCCAGCGAGTCGAACAGGTGGCTCCGGCGTTCTTGGCAGGTGGTTCCGGTCTGTCCGGTAGGTGTTTCCGGCGTGTCTGGCACGTGCTTCCGGCACGTCTGAGAGGTGGTTCCGTCATGCGCGGCAGGTGATTCCGGAGTGTCCGCCAGGTGGTTCTGGCGTACCCAGCAGGTGATTTTGGCGTGTCCGGCAGGTGTTTCTGGCGAGTCGAGCAGGTGGCTCCGGCATGCTCGGCAGGTGCTTCCGGCGTCTCCGGCACTTGGTTCTGGTGTGTCTGAGAGCTGGTTCCGGCATGTCCGGCAGATGATTCCGGAGTGTCCGCCAAGTGGTTCTGGCATACCCAGCAGGTGATTTTGGCGTGTCAGGCAGGTGGTACCGGTGAGTCGAGCAGGTGGTTCCGGCGTGCTCAGCAGGTGGTTCAGGCGGTTCTGGCAGGTGGTATCCGTCTGTTCGGGGTGTGGTTCCAGCATCTCATGAACACGTTTCTGGCAAGTCTGAGATGTGGTTCCAGCCGGCCCGACAGGTGTTTCCGCAGTGTCCGCCAAGCGGTTCTGGCGTAGTTGGCAGGTGATTTTGGCATGACTGGCAGGTGGTTCCAGCAAGCCTGGCAGGTGATTCCAAAGTGTTCACCAACTGGTTGTGGCGTAGCCGGAAGGTGATTTTTGCGTGATCGGCAGGTGGTTCTGGCGAGTCGAGCAGGTGGTTCCGGCGTGCTCGGCTGGTGCTTCCGGGGTCATTGGCACGGGGTTCTGGCATGTCTGAGAGGTGGTTCCTGCATGCCCGGCAAGTGATTCCGGAGTGTTCGCCAAGTGGTTCTGGCATAGTCGGCAGGTGATTTTGGCATGTCCGGCAGGTGGTTCAGGCGAGTTGAGCAGGTGGTTCCAACGTGCTTGGCAGGTGCTTCCGGCGTCTCCGGCACGTGTTTCTGGCACATCTGACAGGTGGTTCCGGCATGCCCGAAAGGTGATTCCGGTCTGTCCGGTAGGTGGTTCCAGCCGGCACGGCATGTGGTTCTGGTACGTCTCAGAGGTGGTTGCGCATGCCCAACAGGTGATTCCGGACTGTCCGCCACATGGTTCTGGCACGTCTGAGAGGTGGTTCCGGCATGCCCGGCAGGTCATCCCAGAGAGTCCTCCAAGTGGTTCTGGCATAACACGCAGGTGATTTTGGCGTGTCAGGCAGGTTGTTCCGTTGTGCTTGGCAGGTGGTTCAGGCTTGGCCGGCAGGTGGTTCCAGACTGTCCAGGACGTGTTTCCAGCTTCTCCGGCAGGTGGTTCTGGTACGTCTGAGAGGTGGTTCCGCCATGGCTGGCAGGTGATTCCGGACCGTCCCCCAGGTGGTCCTGGCATAGCCAGCAGTTGATATTGGCCTGTCCGGCAGGTGGTTCCAGAGAGTCGAACAGGTGGCTCCGGCGTGCTCGGCAGGTGGTTCCGGTCTGTCCGGTAGGTCATTCCGGCGTGTCCGGCACGTGCTTCCTGCACGTCTGAGTGGTGGTTCCGGCATGCGCGACAGGTGGTTTCGGAGTGTCCGCCAGGTGGTTCTGGCGTACCCGGCAGGTGATTTTGGCGTGTCCGGCAGGTGTTTCTGGCGAGTCGAGCAGGTGGCTCCGGCATGCTCGGCAGGTGCTTCCGGCGTCTCCGGCACGTGGTTCTGGTGTGTCTGAGAGCTGGTTCCGGCATGTCCGGCAGATGATTCCGGAGTTTTCCGCCAAGTGGTTCTGGCATACCCAGCTGGTGATTTGGGCATGTCAGGTAGCTGGCTCCGGCGTGCTCGGCAGGTTGTTCAAACGGGTCTGGCAGGTGTTTTCCGTCTGTTCTGGGTGTGGTTCCAGCATCTCAGGCACATGGTTCTGGCACGTCTGAGATGTGGTTCCGGCCGGCCCGACAGGTGTTTCCACAGTGTCCGCCAAGTGGTACTGGCGTAGTTGGCAGGTGATTTTGGCATGACCGGCAGGTGGTTCCAGCAAGCCCGGCAGGTGATTCCGAAGTGTTCCCCAACTGGTTGTGGCGTAGCCGGCAGGTGATTTTGGCGTGTCCGGCAGGTGTTTCTGGCGAGTCGAGCAGGTGGCTCCGGCATGCTCGGCAGGTGCTTCCGGCGTCTCCGGCACTTGGTTCTGGTGTGTCTGAGAGCTGGTTCCGGCATGTCCGGCAGATGATTCCGGAGTGTCCGCCAAGTGGTTCTGGCATACCCAGCAGGTGATTTTGGCGTGTCAGGCAGGTGGTACCGGTGAGTCGAGCAGGTGGTTCCGGCGTGCTCAGCAGGTGGTTCAGGCGGTTCTGGCAGGTGGTATCCGTCTGTTCGGGGTGTGGTTCCAGCATCTCATGAACACGTTTCTGGCAAGTCTGAGATGTGGTTCCAGCCGGCCCGACAGGTGTTTCCGCAGTGTCCGCCAAGCGGTTCTGGCGTAGTTGGCAGGTGATTTTGGCATGACTGGCAGGTGGTTCCAGCAAGCCTGGCAGGTGATTCCAAAGTGTTCACCAACTGGTTGTGGCGTAGCCGGCAGGTGATTTTTGCGTGATCGGCAGGTGGTTCTGGCGAGTCGAGCAGGTGGTTCCGGCGTGCTCGGCTGGTGCTTCCGGGGTCATTGGCACGGGGTTCTGGCATGTCTGAGAGGTGGTTCCTGCATGCCCGGCAAGTGATTCCGGAGTGTTCGCCAAGTGCTTCTGGCATAGTCGGCAGGTGATTTTGGCATGTCCGGCAGGTGGTTCAGGCGAGTTGAGCAGGTGGTTCCAACGTGCTTGGCAGGTGCTTCCGGCGTCTCCGGCACGTGTTTCTGGCACATCTGACAGGTGGTTCCGGCATGCCCGAAAGGTGATTCCGGTCTGTCCGGTAGGTGGTTCCAGCCGGCACGGCATGTGGTTCTGGTACGTCTCAGAGGTGGTTGTGCATGCCCAACAGGTGATTCCGGACTGTCCGCCACATGGTTCTGGCACGTCTGAGAGGTGGTTCCGGCATGCCCGGCAGGTCATCCCAGAGAGTCCTCCAAGTGGTTCTGGCATAACACGCAGGTGATTTTGGCGTGTCTGGCAGGTTGTTCCGTTGTGCTTGGCAGGTGGTTCAGGCTTGGCCGGCAGGTGGTTCCAGACTGTCCAGGACGTGTTTCCAGCTTCTCCGGCAGGTGGTTCTGGTACGTCTGAGAGGTGGTTCCGCCATGGCTGGCAGGTGATTCCGGACCGCCCCCCAGGTGGTTCTGGCATAGCCAGCAGTTGATATTGGCCTGTCCGGCAGGTGGTTCCAGAGAGTCGAACAGGTGGCTCCGGCGTGCTCGGCAGGTGGTTCCGGTCTGTCCGGTAGGTCATTCCGGCGTGTCCGGCACGTGCTTCCTGCACGTCTGAGAGGTGGTACCGGCATGCGCGACAGGTGGTTTCGGAGTGTCCGCCAGGTGGTTCTGGCGTACCCGGCAGGTGATTTTGGCGTGTCCGGCAGGTGTTTCTGGCGAGTCGAGCAGGTGGCTCCGGCATGCTCGGCAGGTGCTTCCGGCGTCTCCGGCACGTGGTTCTGGTGTGTCTGAGAGCTGGTTCCGGCATGTCCGGCAGATGATTCCGGAGTTTGCCGCGAAGTGGTTCTGGCATACCCGGCTGGTGATTTGGGCATGTCAGGTAGGTGGCTCCGGCGTGCTTGGCAGGTTGTTCAGACGGGTCTGGCAGGTGTTTTCCGTCTGTTCTGGGTGTGGTTCCAGCATCTCATGCACATGGTTCTGGCACGTCTGAGATGTGGTTCCGGCCGGCCCGACAGGTGTTTCCACAGTGTCCGCCAAGTGGTACTGGCGTAGTTGGCAGGTGATTTTGGCATGACCGGCAGGTGGTTCCAGCAAGCCCGGCAGGTGATTCCAAAGTGTTCCCCAACTGGTTGTGGCGTAGCCGGCAGGTGATTTTTGCGTGTCCGGCAGGTGGTTCTGGCGAGTCGAGCAGGTGGTTCCGGCGTGCTCGGCAGGTGCTTCCGGGGTCATTGGCACGTGGTTCTGGCATATCTGAGAGGTGGTTCCGGCATGCCCGGCAGGTGATTCCGGAGTGTTCGCCAAGTGTTTCCGGTGTAGCCGGCAGGTGATTTTGCATGTCCAGCGGTCGTTCCGGCGGGTCGAGCCGGTGGTTCCGGCGTGTCCGGCAGTTGGTTCCGGTCTGTACGGCAGGTGGTTCTGTGGTGTCCGGCACGAGGTTCAGTCTGAGAGGCTGTGCCGGCATGCCCCTCACGTGATTCCGGCTTGTCCCCGAAGTGGTGCTGGTGTAGCGGGCAGGTGATTTTGGCGTGTCCGGCAGGTGGTTCAGGCGAGTTGAGCAGGTGGTTGCGACGTGCTCGGCAGGTGCTTCCGGCGTCTCCGGCACATGTTTCTGGCACATCTGACTGGTGGTTCCGGCATGCCCAAAAGTTGATTCCGGTCTGTCCGGTAGGTGGTTCCGGCGTGCACGGCACGTGGTTCTGGTACGTGTCAGAGGTGGTTGCGTATGCCCAACAGGTGATTCCGGACTGTCCGCCACGTGCTTCTGGCACGTCTGAGAGGTGGTTCCAACATGCCCGGCAGGTCATTTCGGAGAGTCGTCCAAGTGGTTCTGGCGTAGCCCGCAGGTGATTTTGGCGTGTCCGGCAGGTGGTTCCGCCGTGCTCGGCAGGTGGTTCAGGCATGGCCGTCACGTGGTTCCAGTCTGTCCAGGACGTGTTTCCAGCTTCTCCGGCAGGTGGTTCTGGTACGTCTGAGAGGTGGTTCCGCCATGGCTGGCAGGTGATCCCGGACTGTCCCCCAGGTGGTTCTGGCATAGCCAGCAGTTGATATTGGCCTGTCCGGCAGGTGGTTCCAGCGAGTCGAACAGGTGGCTCCGGCGTTCTTGGCAGGTGGTTCCGGTCTGTCCGGTAGGTGTTTCCGGCGTGTCTGGCACGTGCTTCCGGCACGTCTGAGAGGTGGTTCCGTCATGCGCGGCAGGTGATTCCGGAGTGTCCGCCAGGTGGTTCTGGCGTACCCAGCAGGTGATTTTGGCGTGTCCGGCAGGTGTTTCTGGCGAGTCGAGCAGGTGGCTCCGGCATGCTCGGCAGGTGCTTCCGGCGTCTCCGGCACTTGGTTCTGGTGTGTCTGAGAGCTGGTTCCGGCATGTCCGGCAGATGATTCCGGAGTGTCCGCCAAGTGGTTCTGGCATACCCAGCAGGTGATTTTGGCGTGTCAGGCAGGTGGTACCGGTGAGTCGAGCAGGTGGTTCCGGCGTGCTCAGCAGGTGGTTCAGGCGGTTCTGGCAGGTGGTATCCGTCTGTTCGGGGTGTGGTTCCAGCATCTCATGAACACGTTTCTGGCAAGTCTGAGATGTGGTTCCAGCCGGCCCGACAGGTGTTTCCGCAGTGTCCGCCAAGCGGTTCTGGCGTAGTTGGCAGGTGATTTTGGCATGACTGGCAGGTGGTTCCAGCAAGCCTGGCAGGTGATTCCAAAGTGTTCACCAACTGGTTGTGGCGTAGCCGGAAGGTGATTTTTGCGTGATCGGCAGGTGGTTCTGGCGAGTCGAGCAGGTGGTTCCGGCGTGCTCGGCTGGTGCTTCCGGGGTCATTGGCACGGGGTTCTGGCATGTCTGAGAGGTGGTTCCTGCATGCCCGGCAAGTGATTCCGGAGTGTTCGCCAAGTGGTTCTGGCATAGTCGGCAGGTGATTTTGGCATGTCCGGCAGGTGGTTCAGGCGAGTTGAGCAGGTGGTTCCAACGTGCTTGGCAGGTGCTTCCGGCGTCTCCGGCACGTGTTTCTGGCACATCTGACAGGTGGTTCCGGCATGCCCGAAAGGTGATTCCGGTCTGTCCGGTAGGTGGTTCCAGCCGGCACGGCATGTGGTTCTGGTACGTCTCAGAGGTGGTTGCGCATGCCCAACAGGTGATTCCGGACTGTCCGCCACATGGTTCTGGCACGTCTGAGAGGTGGTTCCGGCATGCCCGGCAGGTCATCCCAGAGAGTCCTCCAAGTGGTTCTGGCATAACACGCAGGTGATTTTGGCGTGTCAGGCAGGTTGTTCCGTTGTGCTTGGCAGGTGGTTCAGGCTTGGCCGGCAGGTGGTTCCAGACTGTCCAGGACGTGTTTCCAGCTTCTCCGGCAGGTGGTTCTGGTACGTCTGAGAGGTGGTTCCGCCATGGCTGGCAGGTGATTCCGGACCGTCCCCCAGGTGGTCCTGGCATAGCCAGCAGTTGATATTGGCCTGTCCGGCAGGTGGTTCCAGAGAGTCGAACAGGTGGCTCCGGCGTGCTCGGCAGGTGGTTCCGGTCTGTCCGGTAGGTCATTCCGGCGTGTCCGGCACGTGCTTCCTGCACGTCTGAGTGGTGGTTCCGGCATGCACGACAGGTGGTTTCGGAGTGTCCGCCAGGTGGTTCTGGCGTACCCGGCAGGTGATTTTGGCGTGTCCGGCAGGTGTTTCTGGCGAGTCGAGCAGGTGGCTCCGGCATGCTCGGCAGGTGCTTCCGGCGTCTCCGGCACGTGGTTCTGGTGTGTCTGAGAGCTGGTTCCGGCATGTCCGGCAGATGATTCCGGAGTTTTCCGCCAAGTGGTTCTGGCATACCCAGCTGGTGATTTGGGCATGTCAGGTAGCTGGCTCCGGCGTGCTCGGCAGGTTGTTCAAACGGGTCTGGCAGGTGTTTTCCGTCTGTTCTGGGTGTGGTTCCAGCATCTCAGGCACATGGTTCTGGCACGTCTGAGATGTGGTTCCGGCCGGCCCGACAGGTGTTTCCACAGTGTCCGCCAAGTGGTACTGGCGTAGTTGGCAGGTGATTTTGGCATGACCGGCAGGTGGTTCCAGCAAGCCCGGCAGGTGATTCCGAAGTGTTCCCCAACTGGTTGTGGCGTAGCCGGCAGGTGATTTTGGCGTGTCCGGCAGGTGTTTCTGGCGAGTCGAGCAGGTGGCTCCGGCATGCTCGGCAGGTGCTTCCGGCGTCTCCGGCACTTGGTTCTGGTGTGTCTGAGAGCTGGTTCCGGCATGTCCGGCAGATGATTCCGGAGTGTCCGCCAAGTGGTTCTGGCATACCCAGCAGGTGATTTTGGCGTGTCAGGCAGGTGGTACCGGTGAGTCGAGCAGGTGGTTCCGGCGTGCTCAGCAGGTGGTTCAGGCGGTTCTGGCAGGTGGTATCCGTCTGTTCGGGGTGTGGTTCCAGCATCTCATGAACACGTTTCTGGCAAGTCTGAGATGTGGTTCCAGCCGGCCCGACAGGTGTTTCCGCAGTGTCCGCCAAGCGGTTCTGGCGTAGTTGGCAGGTGATTTTGGCATGACTGGCAGGTGGTTCCAGCAAGCCTGGCAGGTGATTCCAAAGTGTTCACCAACTGGTTGTGGCGTAGCCGGCAGGTGATTTTTGCGTGATCGGCAGGTGGTTCTGGCGAGTCGAGCAGGTGGTTCCGGCGTGCTCGGCTGGTGCTTCCGGGGTCATTGGCACGGGGTTCTGGCATGTCTGAGAGGTGGTTCCTGCATGCCCGGCAAGTGATTCCGGAGTGTTCGCCAAGTGCTTCTGGCATAGTCGGCAGGTGATTTTGGCATGTCCGGCAGGTGGTTCAGGCGAGTTGAGCAGGTGGTTCCAACGTGCTTGGCAGGTGCTTCCGGCGTCTCCGGCACGTGTTTCTGGCACATCTGACAGGTGGTTCCGGCATGCCCGAAAGGTGATTCCGGTCTGTCCGGTAGGTGGTTCCAGCCGGCACGGCATGTGGTTCTGGTACGTCTCAGAGGTGGTTGCGCATGCCCAACAGGTGATTCCGGACTGTCCGCCACATGGTTCTGGCACGTCTGAGAGGTGGTTCCGGCATGCCCGGCAGGTCATCCCAGAGAGTCCTCCAAGTGGTTCTGGCATAACACGCAGGTGATTTTGGCGTGTCTGGCAGGTTGTTCCGTTGTGCTTGGCAGGTGGTTCAGGCTTGGCCGGCAGGTGGTTCCAGACTGTCCAGGACGTGTTTCCAGCTTCTCCGGCAGGTGGTTCTGGTACGTCTGAGAGGTGGTTCCGCCATGGCTGGCAGGTGATTCCGGACCGCCCCCCAGGTGGTTCTGGCATAGCCAGCAGTTGATATTGGCCTGTCCGGCAGGTGGTTCCAGAGAGTCGAACAGGTGGCTCCGGCGTGCTCGGCAGGTGGTTCCGGTCTGTCCGGTAGGTCATTCCGGCGTGTCCGGCACGTGCTTCCTGCACGTCTGAGAGGTGGTACCGGCATGCGCGACAGGTGGTTTCGGAGTGTCCGCCAGGTGGTTCTGGCGTACCCGGCAGGTGATTTTGGCGTGTCCGGCAGGTGTTTCTGGCGAGTCGAGCAGGTGGCTCCGGCATGCTCGGCAGGTGCTTCCGGCGTCTCCGGCACGTGGTTCTGGTGTGTCTGAGAGCTGGTTCCGGCATGTCCGGCAGATGATTCCGGAGTTTGCCGCCAAGTGGTTCTGGCATACCCGGCTGGTGATTTGGGCATGTCAGGTAGGTGGCTCCGGCGTGCTTGGCAGGTTGTTCAGACGGGTCTGGCAGGTGTTTTCCGTCTGTTCTGGGTGTGGTTCCAGCATCTCATGCACATGGTTCTGGCACGTCTGAGATGTGGTTCCGGCCGGCCCGACAGGTGTTTCCACAGTGTCCGCCAAGTGGTACTGGCGTAGTTGGCAGGTGATTTTGGCATGACCGGCAGGTGGTTCCAGCAAGCCCGGCAGGTGATTCCAAAGTGTTCCCCAACTGGTTGTGGCGTAGCCGGCAGGTGATTTTTGCGTGTCCGGCAGGTGGTTCTGGCGAGTCGAGCAGGTGGTTCCGGCGTGCTCGGCAGGTGCTTCCGGGGTCATTGGCACGTGGTTCTGGCATATCTGAGAGGTGGTTCCGGCATGCCCGGCAGGTGATTCCGGAGTGTTCGCCAAGTGTTTCCGGTGTAGCCGGCAGGTGATTTTGCATGTCCAGCGGTCGTTCCGGCGGGTCGAGCCGGTGGTTCCGGCGTGTCCGGCAGGTGGTTCCGGTCTGTACGGCAGGTGGTTCTGTGGTGTCCGGCACGAGGTTCAGTCTGAGAGGCTGTGCCGGCATGCCCCTCACGTGATTCCGGCTTGTCCCCGAAGTGGTGCTGGTGTAGCGGGCAGGTGATTTTGGCGTGTCCGGCAGGTGGTTCAGGCGAGTTGAGCAGGTGGTTGCGACGTGCTCGGCAGGTGCTTCCGGCGTCTCCGGCACATGTTTCTGGCACATCTGACTGGTGGTTCCGGCATGCCCAAAAGTTGATTCCGGTCTGTCCGGTAGGTGGTTCCGGCGTGCACGGCACGTGGTTCTGGTACGTGTCAGAGGTGGTTGCGTATGCCCAACAGGTGATTCCGGACTGTCCGCCACGTGCTTCTGGCACGTCTGAGAGGTGGTTCCAACATGCCCGGCAGGTCATTTCGGAGAGTCGTCCAAGTGGTTCTGGCGTAGCCCGCAGGTGATTTTGGCGTGTCCGGCAGGTGGTTCCGCCGTGCTCGGCAGGTGGTTCAGGCATGGCCGTCACGTGGTTCCAGTCTGTCCAGGACGTGTTTCCAGCTTCTCCGGCAGGTGGTTCTGGTACGTCTGAGAGGTGGTTCCGCCATGGCTGGCAGGTGATCCCGGACTGTCCCCCAGGTGGTTCTGGCATAGCCAGCAGTTGATATTGGCCTGTCCGGCAGGTGGTTCCAGCGAGTCGAACAGGTGGCTCCGGCGTTCTTGGCAGGTGGTTCCGGTCTGTCCGGTAGGTGTTTCCGGCGTGTCTGGCACGTGCTTCCGGCACGTCTGAGAGGTGGTTCCGTCATGCGCGGCAGGTGATTCCGGAGTGTCCGCCAGGTGGTTCTGGCGTACCCAGCAGGTGATTTTGGCGTGTCCGGCAGGTGTTTCTGGCGAGTCGAGCAGGTGGCTCCGGCATGCTCGGCAGGTGCTTCCGGCGTCTCCGGCACTTGGTTCTGGTGTGTCTGAGAGCTGGTTCCGGCATGTCCGGCAGATGATTCCGGAGTGTCCGCCAAGTGGTTCTGGCATACCCAGCAGGTGATTTTGGCGTGTCAGGCAGGTGGTACCGGTGAGTCGAGCAGGTGGTTCCGGCGTGCTCAGCAGGTGGTTCAGGCGGTTCTGGCAGGTGGTATCCGTCTGTTCGGGGTGTGGTTCCAGCATCTCATGAACACGTTTCTGGCAAGTCTGAGATGTGGTTCCAGCCGGCCCGACAGGTGTTTCCGCAGTGTCCGAAAAGCGGTTCTGGCGTAGTTGGCAGGTGATTTTGGCATGACTGGCAGGTGGTTCCAGCAAGCCTGGCAGGTGATTCCAAAGTGTTCACCAACTGGTTGTGGCGTAGCCGGCAGGTGATTTTTGCGTGATCGGCAGGTGGTTCTGGCGAGTCGAGCAGGTGGTTCCGGCGTGCTCGGCTGGTGCTTCCGGGGTCATTGGCACGGGGTTCTGGCATGTCTGAGAGGTGGTTCCTGCATGCCCGGCAAGTGATTCCGGAGTGTTCGCCAAGTGCTTCTGGCATAGTCGGCAGGTGATTTTGGCATGTCCGGCAGGTGGTTCAGGCGAGTTGAGCAGGTGGTTCCAACGTGCTTGGCAGGTGCTTCCGGCGTCTCCGGCACGTGTTTCTGGCACATCTGACAGGTGGTTCCGGCATGCCCGAAAGGTGATTCCGGTCTGTCCGGTAGGTGGTTCCAGCCGGCACGGCATGTGGTTCTGGTACGTCTCAGAGGTGGTTGCGCATGCCCAACAGGTGATTCCGGACTGTCCGCCACATGGTTCTGGCACGTCTGAGAGGTGGTTCCGGCATGCCCGGCAGGTCATCCCAGAGAGTCCTCCAAGTGGTTCTGGCATAACACGCAGGTGATTTTGGCGTGTCAGGCAGGTTGTTCCGTTGTGCTTGGCAGGTGGTTCAGGCTTGGCCGGCAGGTGGTTCCAGACTGTCCAGGACGTGTTTCCAGCTTCTCCGGCAGGTGGTTCTGGTACGTCTGAGAGGTGGTTCCGCCATGGCTGGCAGGTGATTCCGGACCGTCCCCCAGGTGGTCCTGGCATAGCCAGCAGTTGATATTGGCCTGTCCGGCAGGTGGTTCCAGAGAGTCGAACAGGTGGCTCCGGCATGCTCGGCAGGTGGTTCCGGTCTGTCCGGTAGGTCATTCCGGCGTGTCCGGCACGTGCTTCCTGCACGTCTGAGTGGTGGTTCCGGCATGCGCGACAGGTGGTTTCGGAGTGTCCGCCAGGTGGTTCTGGCGTACCCGGCAGGTGATTTTGGCGTGTCCGGCAGGTGTTTCTGGCGAGTCGAGCAGGTGGCTCCGGCATGCTCGGCAGGTGCTTCCGGCGTCTCCGGCACGTGGTTCTGGTGTGTCTGAGAGCTGGTTCCGGCATGTCCGGCAGATGATTCCGGAGTTTTCCGCCAAGTGGTTCTGGCATACCCAGCTGGTGATTTGGGCATGTCAGGTAGCTGGCTCCGGCGTGCTCGGCAGGTTGTTCAAACGGGTCTGGCAGGTGTTTTCCGTCTGTTCTGGGTGTGGTTCCAGCATCTCAGGCACATGGTTCTGGCACGTCTGAGATGTGGTTCCGGCCGGCCCGACAGGTGTTTCCACAGTGTCCGCCAAGTGGTACTGGCGTAGTTGGCAGGTGATTTTGGCATGACCGGCAGGTGGTTCCAGCAAGCCCGGCAGGTGATTCCGAAGTGTTCCCCAACTGGTTGTGGCGTAGCCGGCAGGTGATTTTTGCGTGTCCGGCAGGTGGTTCTGGTGAGTCGAGCAGGTGGTTCCGGCGTGCTCGGCAGGTGCTTCCGGGGTCATTGGCACGTGGTTCTGGCATATCTGAGAGGTGGTTCCGGCATGCCCGGCAGGTGATTCCGGAGTGTTCGCCAAGTGTTTCCGGCGTAGCCGGCAGGTGATTTTGCATGTCCAGCGGTCGTTCCGGCGGGTCGAGCCGGTGGTTCCGGCGTGTCCGGCAGGTGGTTCCGGTCTGTCCGGCAGGTGGTTCTGTGGTGTCCGGCATGAGGTTCAGTCTGAGAGGCTGTGCCGGCATGCCCCTCACGTGATTCCGGCTTGTCCCCGAAGTGGTGCTGGTGTAGCGGGCAGGTGATTTTGGCGTGTCCGGCAGGTGGTTCAGGCGAGTTGAGCAGGTGGTTGCGACGTGCTCGGCAGGTGCTTCCGGCGTCTCCGGCACATGTTTCTGGCACATCTGACTGGTGGTTCCGGCATGCCCAAACGTTGATTCCGGTCTGTCCGGTAGGTGGTTCCGGCGTGCACGGCACGTGGTTCTGGTACGTGTCAGAGGTGGTTGCGTATGCCCAACAGGTGATTCCGGACTGTCCGCCACGTGCTTCTGGCACGTCTGAGAGGTGGTTCCAAAATGCCCGGCAGGTCATTTCGGAGAGTCGTCCAAGTGGTTCTGGCGTAGCCCGCAGGTGATTTTGGCGTGTCCGGCAGGTGGTTCCGCCGTGCTCGGCAGGTGGTTCAGGCATGGCCGTCACGTGGTTCCAGTCTGTCCAGGACGTGTTTCCAGCTTCTCCGGCAGGTGGTTCTGGTACGTCTGAGAGGTGGTTCCGCCATGGCTGGCAGGTGATCCCGGACTGTCCCCCAGGTGGTTCTGGCATAGCCAGCAGTTGATATTGGCCTGTCCGGCAGGTGGTTCCAGCGAGTCGAACAGGTGGCTCCGGCGTTCTTGGCAGGTGGTTCCGGTCTGTCCGGTAGGTGTTTCCGGCGTGTCTGGCACGTGCTTCCGGCACGTCTGAGAGGTGGTTCCGTCATGCGCGGCAGGTGATTCCGGAGTGTCCGCCAGGTGGTTCTGGCGTACCCAGCAGGTGATTTTGGCGTGTCCGGCAGGTGTTTCTGGCGAGTCGAGCAGGTGGCTCCGGCATGCTCGGCAGGTGCTTCCGGCGTCTCCGGCACTTGGTTCTGGTGTGTCTGAGAGCTGGTTCCGGCATGTCCGGCAGATGATTCCGGAGTGTCCGCCAAGTGGTTCTGGCATACCCAGCAGGTGATTTTGGCGTGTCAGGCAGGTGGTACCGGTGAGTCGAGCAGGTGGTTCCGGCGTGCTCAGCAGGTGGTTCAGGCGGTTCTGGCAGGTGGTATCCGTCTGTTCGGGGTGTGGTTCCAGCATCTCATGAACACGTTTCTGGCAAGTCTGAGATGTGGTTCCAGCCGGCCCGACAGGTGTTTCCGCAGTGTCCGCCAAGCGGTTCTGGCGTAGTTGGCAGGTGATTTTGGCATGACTGGCAGGTGGTTCCAGCAAGCCTGGCAGGTGATTCCAAAGTGTTCACCAACTGGTTGTGGCGTAGCCGGCAGGTGATTTTTGCGTGATCGGCAGGTGGTTCTGGCGAGTCGAGCAGGTGGTTCCGGCGTGCTCGGCTGGTGCTTCCGGGGTCATTGGCACGGGGTTCTGGCATGTCTGAGAGGTGGTTCCTGCATGCCCGGCAAGTGATTCCGGAGTGTTCGCCAAGTGGTTCTGGCATAGTCGGCAGGTGATTTTGGCATGTCCGGCAGGTGGTTCAGGCGAGTTGAGCAGGTGGTTCCAACGTGCTTGGCAGGTGCTTCCGGCGTCTCCGGCACGTGTTTCTGGCACATCTGACAGGTGGTTCCGGCATGCCCGAAAGGTGATTCCGGTCTGTCCGGTAGGTGGTTCCAGCCGGCACGGCATGTGGTTCTGGTACGTCTCAGAGGTGGTTGCGCATGCCCAACAGGTGATTCCGGACTGTCCGCCACATGGTTCTGGCACGTCTGAGAGGTGGTTCCGGCATGCCCGGCAGGTCATCCCAGAGAGTCCTCCAAGTGGTTCTGGCATAACACGCAGGTGATTTTGGCGTGTTTGGCAGGTTGTTCCGTTGTGCTTGGCAGGTGGTTCAGGCTTGGCCGGCAGGTGGTTCCAGACTGTCCAGGACGTGTTTCCAGCTTCTCCGGCAGGTGGTTCTGGTACGTCTGAGAGGTGGTTCCGCCATGGCTGGCAGGTGATTCCGGACCACCCCCCAGGTGGTTCTGGCATAGCCAGCAGTTGATATTGGCTTGTCCGGCAGGTGGTTCCAGAGAGTCGAACAGGTGGCTCCGGCGTGCTCGGCAGGTGGTTCCGGTCTGTCCGGTAGGTCATTCCGGCGTGTCCGGCACGTGCTTCCTGCACGTCTGAGAGGTGGTACCGGCATGCGCGACAGGTGGTTTCGGAGTGTCCGCCAGGTGGTTCTGGCGTACCCGGCAGGTGATTTTGGCGTGTCCGGCAGGTGTTTCTGGCGAGTCGAGCAGGTGGCTCCGGCATGCTCGGCAGGTGCTTCCGGCGTCTCCGGCACGTGGTTCTGGTGTGTCTGAGAGCTGGTTCCGGCATGTCCGGCAGATGATTCCGGAGTTTGCCGCCAAGTGGTTCTGGCATACCCGGCTGGTGATTTGGGCATGTCAGGTAGATGGCTCCGGCGTGCTCGGCAGGTTGTTCAGACGGGTCTGGCAGGTGTTTTCCGTCTGTTCTGGGTGTGGTTCCAGCATCTCATGCACATGGTTCTGGCACGTCTGAGATGTGGTTCCGGCCGGCCCGACAGGTGTTTCCACAGTGTCCGCCAAGTGGTACTGGCGTAGTTGGCAGGTGATTTTGGCATGACCGGCAGGTGGTTCCAGCAAGCCCGGCAGGTGATTCCGAAGTGTTCCCCAACTGGTTGTGGCGTAGCCGGCAGGTGATTTTTGCGTGTCCGGCAGGTGGTTCTGGCGAGTCGAGCAGGTGGTTCCGGCGTGCTCGGCAGGTGCTTCCGGGGTCATTGGCACGTGGTTCTGGCATATCTGAGAGGTGGTTCCGGCATGCCCGGCAGGTGATTCCGGAGTGTTCGCCAAGTGTTTCCGGCGTAGCCGGCAGGTGATTTTGCATGTCCAGCGGTCGTTCCGGCGGGTCGAGCCGGTGGTTCCGGCGTGTCCGGCAGGTGGTTCCGGTCTGTCCGGCAGGTGGTTCTGTGGTGTCCGGCATGAGGTTCAGTCTGAGAGGCTGTGCCGGCATGCCCCTCACGTGATTCCGGCTTGTCCCCGAAGTGGTGCTGGTGTAGCGGGCAGGTGATTTTGGCGTGTCCGGCAGGTGGTTCAGGCGAGTTGAGCAGGTGGTTGCGACGTGCTCGGCAGGTGCTTCCGGCGTCTCAGGCACATGTTTCTGGCACATCTGACTGGTGGTTCCGGCATGCCCAAAAGTTGATTCCGGTCTGTCCGGTAGGTGGTTCCGGCGTGCACGGCACGTGGTTCTGGTACGTGTCAGAGGTGGTTGCGTATGCCCAACAGGTGATTCCGGACTGTCCGCCACGTGCTTCTGGCACGTCTGAGAGGTGGTTCCAACATGCCCGGCAGGTCATTTCGGAGAGTCGTCCAAGTGGTTCTGGCGTAGCCCGCAGGTGATTTTGGCGTGTCCGGCAGGTGGTTCCGCCGTGCTCGGCAGGTGGTTCAGGCATGGCCGTCACGTGGTTCCAGTCTGTCCAGGACGTGTTTCCAGCTTCTCCGGCAGGTGGTTCTGGTACGTCTGAGAGGTGGTTCCGCCATGGCTGGCAGGTGATCCCGGACTGTCCCCCAGGTGGTTCTGGCATAGCCAGCAGTTGATATTGGCCTGTCCGGCAGGTGGTTCCAGCGAGTCGAACAGGTGGCTCCGGCGTTCTTGGCAGGTGGTTCCGGTCTGTCCGGTAGGTGTTTCCGGCGTGTCTGGCACGTGCTTCCGGCACGTCTGAGAGGTGGTTCCGTCATGCGCGGCAGGTGATTCCGGAGTGTCCGCCAGGTGGTTCTGGCGTACCCAGCAGGTGATTTTGGCGTGTCCGGCAGGTGTTTCTGGCGAGTCGAGCAGGTGGCTCCGGCATGCTCGGCAGGTGCTTCCGGCGTCTCCGGCACTTGGTTCTGGTGTGTCTGAGAGCTGGTTCCGGCATGTCCGGCAGATGATTCCGGAGTGTCCGCCAAGTGGTTCTGGCATACCCAGCAGGTGATTTTGGCGTGTCAGGCAGGTGGTACCGGTGAGTCGAGCAGGTGGTTCCGGCGTGCTCAGCAGGTGGTTCAGGCGGTTCTGGCAGGTGGTATCCGTCTGTTCGGGGTGTGGTTCCAGCATCTCATGAACACGTTTCTGGCAAGTCTGAGATGTGGTTCCAGCCGGCCCGACAGGTGTTTCCGCAGTGTCCGCCAAGCGGTTCTGGCGTAGTTGGCAGGTGATTTTGGCATGACTGGCAGGTGGTTCCAGCAAGCCTGGCAGGTGATTCCAAAGTGTTCACCAACTGGTTGTGGCGTAGCCGGCAGGTGATTTTTGCGTGATCGGCAGGTGGTTCTGGCGAGTCGAGCAGGTGGTTCCGGCGTGCTCGGCTGGTGCTTCCGGGGTCATTGGCACGGGGTTCTGGCATGTCTGAGAGGTGGTTCCTGCATGCCCGGCAAGTGATTCCGGAGTGTTCGCCAAGTGGTTCTGGCATAGTCGGCAGGTGATTTTGGCATGTCCGGCAGGTGGTTCAGGCGAGTTGAGCAGGTGGTTCCAACGTGCTTGGCAGGTGCTTCCGGCGTCTCCGGCACGTGTTTCTGGCACATCTGACAGGTGGTTCCGGCATGCCCGAAAGGTGATTCCGGTCTGTCCGGTAGGTGGTTCCAGCCGGCACGGCATGTGGTTCTGGTACGTCTCAGAGGTGGTTGCGCATGCCCAACAGGTGATTCCGGACTGTCCGCCACATGGTTCTGGCACGTCTGAGAGGTGGTTCCGGCATGCCCGGCAGGTCATCCCAGAGAGTCCTCCAAGTGGTTCTGGCATAACACGCAGGTGATTTTGGCATGTCTGGCAGGTTGTTCCGTTGTGCTTGGCAGGTGGTTCAGGCTTGGCCGGCAGGTGGTTCCAGACTGTCCAGGACGTGTTTCCAGCTTCTCCGGCAGGTGGTTCTGGTACGTCTGAGAGGTGGTTCCGCCATGGCTGGCAGGTGATTCCGGACCGCCCCCCAGGTGGTTCTGGCATAGCCAGCAGTTGATATTGGCCTGTCCGGCAGGTGGTTCCAGAGAGTCGAACAGGTGGCTCCGGCGTGCTCGGCAGGTGGTTCCGGTCTGTCCGGTAGGTCATTCCGGCGTGTCCGGCACGTGCTTCCTGCACGTCTGAGAGGTGGTACCGGCATGCGCGACAGGTGGTTTCGGAGTGTCTGCCAGGTGGTTCTGGCGTACCCGGCAGGTGATTTTGGCGTGTCCGGCAGGTGTTTCTGGCGAGTCGAGCAGGTGGCTCCGGCATGCTCGGCAGGTGCTTCCGGCGTCTCCGGCACGTGGTTCTTGTGTGTCTGAGAGCTGGTTCCGGCATGTCCGGCAGATGATTCCGGAGTTTGCCGCCAAGTGGTTCTGGCATACCCGGCTGGTGATTTGGGCATGTCAGGTAGGTGGCTCCGGCGTGCTCGGCAGGTTGTTCAGACGGGTCTGGCAGGTGTTTTCCGTCTGTTCTGGGTGTGGTTCCAGCATCTCATGCACATGGTTCTGGCACGTCTGAGATGTGGTTCCGGCCGGCCCGACAGGTGTTTCCACAGTGTCCGCCAAGTGGTACTGGCGTAGTTGGCAGGTGATTTTGGCATGACCGGCAGGTGGTTCCAGCAAGCCCGGCAGGTGATTCCGAAGTGTTCCCCAACTGGTTGTGGCGTAGCCGGCAGGTGATTTTTGCGTGTCCGGCAGGTGGTTCTGGCGAGTCGAGCAGGTGGTTCCGGCGTGCTCGGCAGGTGCTTCCGGGGTCATTGGCACGTGGTTCTGGCATATCTGAGAGGTGGTTCCGGCATGCCCGGCAGGTGATTCCGGAGTGTTCGCCAAGTGTTTCCGGCGTAGCCGGCAGGTGATTTTGCATGTCCAGCGGTCGTTCCGGCGGGTCGAGCCGGTGGTTCCGGCGTGTCCGGCAGGTGGTTCCGGTCTGTCCGGCAGGTGGTTCTGTGGTGTCCGGCATGAGGTTCAGTCTGAGAGGCTGTGCCGGCATGCCCCTCACGTGATTCCGGCTTGTCCCCGAAGTGGTGCTGGTGTAGCGGGCAGGTGATTTTGGCGTGTCCGGCAGGTGGTTCAGGCGAGTTGAGCAGGTGGTTGCGACGTGCTCGGCAGGTGCTTCCGGCGTCTCAGGCACATGTTTCTGGCACATCTGACTGGTGGTTCCGGCATGCCCAAAAGTTGATTCCGGTCTGTCCGGTAGGTGGTTCCGGCGTGCACGGCACGTGGTTCTGGTACGTGTCAGAGGTGGTTGCGTATGCCCAACAGGTGATTCCGGACTGTCCGCCACGTGCTTCTGGCACGTCTGAGAGGTGGTTCCAACATGCCCGGCAGGTCATTTCGGAGAGTCGTCCAAGTGGTTCTGGCGTAGCCCGCAGGTGATTTTGGCGTGTCCGGCAGGTGGTTCCGCCGTGCTCGGCAGGTGGTTCAGGCATGGCCGTCACGTGGTTCCAGTCTGTCCAGGACGTGTTTCCAGCTTCTCCGGCAGGTGGTTCTGGTACGTCTGAGAGGTGGTTCCGCCATGGCTGGCAGGTGATCCCGGACTGTCCCCCAGGTGGTTCTGGCATAGCCAGCAGTTGATATTGGCCTGTCCGGCAGGTGGTTCCAGCGAGTCGAACAGGTGGCTCCGGCGTTCTTGGCAGGTGGTTCCGGTCTGTCCGGTAGGTGTTTCCGGCGTGTCTGGCACGTGCTTCCGGCACGTCTGAGAGGTGGTTCCGTCATGCGCGGCAGGTGATTCCGGAGTGTCCGCCAGGTGGTTCTGGCGTACCCAGCAGGTGATTTTGGCGTGTCCGGCAGGTGTTTCTGGCGAGTCGAGCAGGTGGCTCCGGCATGCTCGGCAGGTGCTTCCGGCGTCTCCGGCACTTGGTTCTGGTGTGTCTGAGAGCTGGTTCCGGCATGTCCGGCAGATGATTCCGGAGTGTCCGCCAAGTGGTTCTGGCATACCCAGCAGGTGATTTTGGCGTGTCAGGCAGGTGGTACCGGTGAGTCGAGCAGGTGGTTCCGGCGTGCTCAGCAGGTGGTTCAGGCGGTTCTGGCAGGTGGTATCCGTCTGTTCGGGGTGTGGTTCCAGCATCTCATGAACACGTTTCTGGCAAGTCTGAGATGTGGTTCCAGCCGGCCCGACAGGTGTTTCCGCAGTGTCCGCCAAGCGGTTCTGGCGTAGTTGGCAGGTGATTTTGGCATGACTGGCAGGTGGTTCCAGCAAGCCTGGCAGGTGATTCCAAAGTGTTCACCAACTGGTTGTGGCGTAGCCGGCAGGTGATTTTTGCGTGATCGGCAGGTGGTTCTGGCGAGTCGAGCAGGTGGTTCCGGCGTGCTCGGCTGGTGCTTCCGGGGTCATTGGCACGGGGTTCTGGCATGTCTGAGAGGTGGTTCCTGCATGCCCGGCAAGTGATTCCGGAGTGTTCGCCAAGTGGTTCTGGCATAGTCGGCAGGTGATTTTGGCATGTCCGGCAGGTGGTTCAGGCGAGTTGAGCAGGTGGTTCCAACGTGCTTGGCAGGTGCTTCCGGCGTCTCCGGCACGTGTTTCTGGCACATCTGACAGGTGGTTCCGGCATGCCCGAAAGGTGATTCCGGTCTGTCCGGTAGGTGGTTCCAGCCGGCACGGCATGTGGTTCTGGTACGTCTCAGAGGTGGTTGCGCATGCCCAACAGGTGATTCCGGACTGTCCGCCACATGGTTCTGGCACGTCTGAGAGGTGGTTCCGGCATGCCCGGCAGGTCATCCCAGAGAGTCCTCCAAGTGGTTCTGGCATAACACGCAGGTGATTTTGGCGTGTCAGGCAGGTTGTTCCGTTGTGCTTGGCAGGTGGTTCAGGCTTGGCCGGCAGGTGGTTCCAGACTGTCCAGGACGTGTTTCCAGCTTCTCCGGCAGGTGGTTCTGGTACGTCTGAGAGGTGGTTCCGCCATGGCTGGCAGGTGATTCCGGACCGTCCCCCAGGTGGTCCTGGCATAGCCAGCAGTTGATATTGGCCTGTCCGGCAGGTGGTTCCAGAGAGTCGAACAGGTGGCTCCGGCGTGCTCGGCAGGTGGTTCCGGTCTGTCCGGTAGGTCATTCCGGCGTGTCCGGCACGTGCTTCCTGCACGTCTGAGAGGTGGTTCCGGCATGCGCGACAGGTGGTTTCGGAGTGTCCGCCAGGTGGTTCTGGCGTACCCGGCAGGTGATTTTGGCGTGTCCGGCAGGTGTTTCTGGCGAGTCGAGCAGGTGGCTCCGGCATGCTCGGCAGGTGCTTCCGGCGTCTCCGGCACGTGGTTCTTGTGTGTCTGAGAGCTGGTTCCGGCATGTCCGGCAGATGATTCCGGAGTTTGCCGCCAAGTGGTTCTGGCATACCCGGCTGGTGATTTGGGCATGTCAGGTAGGTGGCTCCGGCGTGCTCGGCAGGTTGTTCAGACGGGTCTGGCAGGTGTTTTCCGTCTGTTCTGGGTGTGGTTCCAGCATCTCATGCACATGGTTCTGGCACGTCTGAGATGTGGTTCCGGCCGGCCCGACAGGTGTTTCCACAGTGTCCGCCAAGTGGTACTGGCGTAGTTGGCAGGTGATTTTGGCATGACCGGCAGGTGGTTCCAGCAAGCCCGGCAGGTGATTCCGAAGTGTTCCCCAACTGGTTGTGGCGTAGCCGGCAGGTGATTTTTGCGTGTCCGGCAGGTGGTTCTGGCGAGTCGAGCAGGTGGTTCCGGCGTGCTCGGCAGGTGCTTCCGGGGTCATTGGCACGTGGTTCTGGCATATCTGAGAGGTGGTTCCGGCATGCCCGGCAGGTGATTCCGGAGTGTTCGCCAAGTGTTTCCGGCGTAGCCGGCAGGTGATTTTGCATGTCCAGCGGTCGTTCCGGCGGGTCGAGCCGGTGGTTCCGGCGTGTCCGGCAGGTGGTTCCGGTCTGTCCGGCAGGTGGTTCTGTGGTGTCCGGCATGAGGTTCAGTCTGAGAGGCTGTGCCGGCATGCCCCTCACGTGATTCCGGCTTGTCCCCGAAGTGGTGCTGGTGTAGCGGGCAGGTGATTTTGGCGTGTCCGGCAGGTGGTTCAGGCGAGTTGAGCAGGTGGTTGCGACGTGCTCGGCAGGTGCTTCCGGCGTCTCAGGCACATGTTTCTGGCACATCTGACTGGTGGTTCCGGCATGCCCAAAAGTTGATTCCGGTCTGTCCGGTAGGTGGTTCCGGCGTGCACGGCACGTGGTTCTGGTACGTGTCAGAGGTGGTTGCGTATGCCCAACAGGTGATTCCGGACTGTCCGCCACGTGCTTCTGGCACGTCTGAGAGGTGGTTCCAACATGCCCGGCAGGTCATTTCGGAGAGTCGTCCAAGTGGTTCTGGCGTAGCCCGCAGGTGATTTTGGCGTGTCCGGCAGGTGGTTCCGCCGTGCTCGGCAGGTGGTTCAGGCATGGCCGTCACGTGGTTCCAGTCTGTCCAGGACGTGTTTCCAGCTTCTCCGGCAGGTGGTTCTGGTACGTCTGAGAGGTGGTTCCGCCATGGCTGGCAGGTGATCCCGGACTGTCCCCCAGGTGGTTCTGGCATAGCCAGCAGTTGATATTGGCCTGTCCGGCAGGTGGTTCCAGCGAGTCGAACAGGTGGCTCCGGCGTTCTTGGCAGGTGGTTCCGGTCTGTCCGGTAGGTGTTTCCGGCGTGTCTGGCACGTGCTTCCGGCACGTCTGAGAGGTGGTTCCGTCATGCGCGGCAGGTGATTCCGGAGTGTCCGCCAGGTGGTTCTGGCGTACCCAGCAGGTGATTTTGGCGTGTCCGGCAGGTGTTTCTGGCGAGTCGAGCAGGTGGCTCCGGCATGCTCGGCAGGTGCTTCCGGCGTCTCCGGCACTTGGTTCTGGTGTGTCTGAGAGCTGGTTCCGGCATGTCCGGCAGATGATTCCGGAGTGTCCGCCAAGTGGTTCTGGCATACCCAGCAGGTGATTTTGGCGTGTCAGGCAGGTGGTACCGGTGAGTCGAGCAGGTGGTTCCGGCGTGCTCAGCAGGTGGTTCAGGCGGTTCTGGCAGGTGGTATCCGTCTGTTCGGGGTGTGGTTCCAGCATCTCATGAACACGTTTCTGGCAAGTCTGAGATGTGGTTCCAGCCGGCCCGACAGGTGTTTCCGCAGTGTCCGCCAAGCGGTTCTGGCGTAGTTGGCAGGTGATTTTGGCATGACTGGCAGGTGGTTCCAGCAAGCCTGGCAGGTGATTCCAAAGTGTTCACCAACTGGTTGTGGCGTAGCCGGCAGGTGATTTTTGCGTGATCGGCAGGTGGTTCTGGCGAGTCGAGCAGGTGGTTCCGGCGTGCTCGGCTGGTGCTTCCGGGGTCATTGGCACGGGGTTCTGGCATGTCTGAGAGGTGGTTCCTGCATGCCCGGCAAGTGATTCCGGAGTGTTCGCCAAGTGGTTCTGGCATAGTCGGCAGGTGATTTTGGCATGTCCGGCAGGTGGTTCAGGCGAGTTGAGCAGGTGGTTCCAACGTGCTTGGCAGGTGCTTCCGGCGTCTCCGGCACGTGTTTCTGGCACATCTGACAGGTGGTTCCGGCATGCCCGAAAGGTGATTCCGGTCTGTCCGGTAGGTGGTTCCAGCCGGCACGGCATGTGGTTCTGGTACGTCTCAGAGGTGGTTGCGCATGCCCAACAGGTGATTCCGGACTGTCCGCCACATGGTTCTGGCACGTCTGAGAGGTGGTTCCGGCATGCCCGGCAGGTCATCCCAGAGAGTCCTCCAAGTGGTTCTGGCATAACACGCAGGTGATTTTGGCGTGTCAGGCAGGTTGTTCCGTTGTGCTTGGCAGGTGGTTCAGGCTTGGCCGGCAGGTGGTTCCAGACTGTCCAGGACGTGTTTCCAGCTTCTCCGGCAGGTGGTTCTGGTACGTCTGAGAGGTGGTTCCGCCATGGCTGGCAGGTGATTCCGGACCGTCCCCCAGGTGGTCCTGGCATAGCCAGCAGTTGATATTGGCCTGTCCGGCAGGTGGTTCCAGAGAGTCGAACAGGTGGCTCCGGCGTGCTCGGCAGGTGGTTCCGGTCTGTCCGGTAGGTCATTCCGGCGTGTCCGGCACGTGCTTCCTGCACGTCTGAGTGGTGGTTCCGGCATGCGCGACAGGTGGTTTCGGAGTGTCCGCCAGGTGGTTCTGGCGTACCCGGCAGGTGATTTTGGCGTGTCCGGCAGGTGTTTCTGGCGAGTCGAGCAGGTGGCTCCGGCATGCTCGGCAGGTGCTTCCGGCGTCTCCGGCACGTGGTTCTGGTGTGTCTGAGAGCTGGTTCCGGCATGTCCGGCAGATGATTCCGGAGTTTTCCGCCAAGTGGTTCTGGCATACCCGGCTGGTGATTTGGGCATGTCAGGTAGCTGGCTCCGGCGTGCTCGGCAGGTTGTTCAAACGGGTCTGGCAGGTGTTTTCCGTCTGTTCTGGGTGTGGTTCCAGCATCTCAGGCACATGGTTCTGGCACGTCTGAGATGTGGTTCCGGCCGGCCCGACAGGTGTTTCCACAGTGTCCGCCAAGTGGTACTGGCGTAGTTGGCAGGTGATTTTGGCATGACCGGCAGGTGGTTCCAGCAAGCCCGGCAGGTGATTCCGAAGTGTTCCCCAACTGGTTGTGGCGTAGCCGGCAGGTGATTTTTGCGTGTCCGGCAGGTGGTTCTGGTGAGTCGAGCAGGTGGTTCCGGCGTGCTCGGCAGGTGCTTCCGGGGTCATTGGCACGTGGTTCTGGCATATCTGAGAGGTGGTTCCGGCATGCCCGGCAGGTGATTCCGGAGTGTTCGCCAAGTGTTTCCGGCGTAGCCGGCAGGTGATTTTGCATGTCCAGCGGTCGTTCCGGCGGGTCGAGCCGGTGGTTCCACCGTGTCCGGCAGGTGGTTCCGGTCTGTCCGGCAGGTGGTTCTGTGGTGTCCGGCATGAGGTTCAGTCTGAGAGGCTGTGCCGGCATGCCCCTCACGTGATTCCGGCTTGTCCCCGAAGTGGTGCTGGTGTAGCGGGCAGGTGATTTTGGCGTGTCCGGCAGGTGGTTCAGGCGAGTTGAGCAGGTGGTTGCGACGTGCTCGGCAGGTGCTTCCGGCGTCTCCGGCACATGTTTCTGGCACATCTGACTGGTGGTTCCGGCATGCCCAAACGTTGATTCCGGTCTGTCCGGTAGGTGGTTCCGGCGTGCACGGCACGTGGTTCTGGTACGTGTCAGAGGTGGTTGCGTATGCCCAACAGGTGATTCCGGACTGTCCGCCACGTGCTTCTGGCACGTCTGAGAGGTGGTTCCAAAATGCCCGGCAGGTCATTTCGGAGAGTCGTCCAAGTGGTTCTGGCGTAGCCCGCAGGTGATTTTGGCGTGTCCGGCAGGTGGTTCCGCCGTGCTCGGCAGGTGGTTCAGGCATGGCCGTCACGTGGTTCCAGTCTGTCCAGGACGTGTTTCCAGCTTCTCCGGCAGGTGGTTCTGGTACGTCTGAGAGGTGGTTCCGCCATGGCTGGCAGGTGATCCCGGACTGTCCCCCAGGTGGTTCTGGCATAGCCAGCAGTTGATATTGGCCTGTCCGGCAGGTGGTTCCAGCGAGTCGAACAGGTGGCTCCGGCGTTCTTGGCAGGTGGTTCCGGTCTGTCCGGTAGGTGTTTCCGGCGTGTCTGGCACGTGCTTCCGGCACGTCTGAGAGGTGGTTCCGTCATGCGCGGCAGGTGATTCCGGAGTGTCCGCCAGGTGGTTCTGGCGTACCCAGCAGGTGATTTTGGCGTGTCCGGCAGGTGTTTCTGGCGAGTCGAGCAGGTGGCTCCGGCATGCTCGGCAGGTGCTTCCGGCGTCTCCGGCACTTGGTTCTGGTGTGTCTGAGAGCTGGTTCCGGCATGTCCGGCAGATGATTCCGGAGTGTCCGCCAAGTGGTTCTGGCATACCCAGCAGGTGATTTTGGCGTGTCAGGCAGGTGGTACCGGTGAGTCGAGCAGGTGGTTCCGGCGTGCTCAGCAGGTGGTTCAGGCGGTTCTGGCAGGTGGTATCCGTCTGTTCGGGGTGTGGTTCCAGCATCTCATGAACACGTTTCTGGCAAGTCTGAGATGTGGTTCCAGCCGGCCCGACAGGTGTTTCCGCAGTGTCCGCCAAGCGGTTCTGGCGTAGTTGGCAGGTGATTTTGGCATGACTGGCAGGTGGTTCCAGCAAGCCTGGCAGGTGATTCCAAAGTGTTCACCAACTGGTTGTGGCGTAGCCGGCAGGTGATTTTTGCGTGATCGGCAGGTGGTTCTGGCGAGTCGAGCAGGTGGTTCCGGCGTGCTCGGCTGGTGCTTCCGGGGTCATTGGCACGGGGTTCTGGCATGTCTGAGAGGTGGTTCCTGCATGCCCGGCAAGTGATTCCGGAGTGTTCGCCAAGTGGTTCTGGCATAGTCGGCAGGTGATTTTGGCATGTCCGGCAGGTGCTTGAGGCGAGTTGAGCAGGTGGTTCCAACGTGCTTGGCAGGTGCTTCCGGCGTCTCCGGCACGTGTTTCTGGCACATCTGACAGGTGGTTCCGGCATGCCCGAAAGGTGATTCCGGTCTGTCCGGTAGGTGGTTCCAGCCGGCACGGCATGTGGTTCTGGTACGTCTCAGAGGTGGTTGCGCATGCCCAACAGGTGATTCCGGACTGTCCGCCACATGGTTCTGGCACGTCTGAGAGGTGGTTCCGGCATGCCCGGCAGGTCATCCCAGAGAGTCCTCCAAGTGGTTCTGGCATAACACGCAGGTGATTTTGGCATGTCTGGCAGGTTGTTCCGTTGTGCTTGGCAGGTGGTTCAGGCTTGGCCGGCAGGTGGTTCCAGACTGTCCAGGACGTGTTTCCAGCTTCTCCGGCAGGTGGTTCTGGTACGTCTGAGAGGTGGTTCCGCCATGGCTGGCAGGTGATTCCGGACCGCCCCCCAGGTGGTTCTGGCATAGCCAGCAGTTGATATTGGCCTGTCCGGCAGGTGGTTCCAGAGAGTCGAACAGGTGGCTCCGGCGTGCTCGGCAGGTGGTTCCGGTCTGTCCGGTAGGTCATTCCGGCGTGTCCGGCACGTGCTTCCTGCACGTCTGAGAGGTGGTACCGGCATGCGCGACAGGTGGTTTCGGAGTGTCCGCCAGGTGGTTCTGGCGTACCCGGCAGGTGATTTTGGCGTGTCCGGCAGGTGTTTCTGGCGAGTCGAGCAGGTGGCTCCGGCATGCTCGGCAGGTGCTTCCGGCGTCTCCGGCACGTGGTTCTGGTGTGTCTGAGAGCTGGTTCCGGCATGTCCGGCAGATGATTCCGGAGTTTGCCGCCAAGTGGTTCTGGCATACCCGGCTGGTGATTTGGGCATGTCAGGTAGGTGGCTCCGGCGTGCTCGGCAGGTTGTTCAGACGGGTCTGGCAGGTGTTTTCCGTCTGTTCTGGGTGTGGTTCCAGCATCTCATGCACATGGTTCTGGCACGTCTGAGATGTGGTTCCGGCCGGCCCGACAGGTGTTTCCACAGTGTCCGCCAAGTGGTACTGGCGTAGTTGGCAGGTGATTTTGGCATGACCGGCAGGTGGTTCCAGCAAGCCCGGCAGGTGATTCCGAAGTGTTCCCCAACTGGTTGTGGCGTAGCCGGCAGGTGATTTTTGCGTGTCCGGCAGGTGGTTCTGGCGAGTCGAGCAGGTGGTTCCGGCGTGCTCGGCAGGTGCTTCCGGGGTCATTGGCACGTGGTTCTGGCATATCTGAGAGGTGGTTCCGGCATGCCCGGCAGGTGATTCCGGAGTGTTCGCCAAGTGTTTCCGGTGTAGCCGGCAGGTGATTTTGCATGTCCAGCGGTCGTTCCGGCGGGTCGAGCCGGTGGTTCCGGCGTGTCCGGCAGGTGGTTCCGGTCTGTCCGGCAGGTGGTTCTGTGGTGTCCGGCACGAGGTTCAGTCTGAGAGGCTGTGCCGGCATGCCCCTCACGTGATTCCGGCTTGTCCCCGAAGTGGTGCTGGTGTAGCGGGCAGGTGATTTTGGCGTGTCCGGCAGGTGGTTCAGGCGAGTTGAGCAGGTGGTTGCGACGTGCTCGGCAGGTGCTTCCGGCGTCTCCGGCACGTGTTTCTGGCACATCTGACTGGTGGTTCCGGCATGCCCAAAAGTTGATTCCGGTCTGTCCGGTAGGTGGTTCCGGCGTGCACGGCACGTGGTTCTGGTACGTGTCAGAGGTGGTTGCGTATGCCCAACAGGTGATTCCGGACTGTCCGCCACGTGCTTCTGGCACGTCTGAGAGGTGGTTCCAACATGCCCGGCAGGTCATTTCGGAGAGTCGTCCAAGTGGTTCTGGCGTAGCCCGCAGGTGATTTTGGCGTGTCCGGCAGGTGGTTCCGCCGTGCTCGGCAGGTGGTTCAGGCATGGCCGTCACGTGGTTCCAGTCTGTCCAGGACGTGTTTCCAGCTTCTCCGGCAGGTGGTTCTGGTACGTCTGAGAGGTGGTTCCGCCATGGCTGGCAGGTGATCCCGGACTGTCCCCCAGGTGGTTCTGGCATAGCCAGCAGTTGATATTGGCCTGTCCGGCAGGTGGTTCCAGCGAGTCGAACAGGTGGCTCCGGCGTTCTTGGCAGGTGGTTCCAGTCTGTCCGGTAGGTGTTTCCGCCGTGTCTGGCACGTGCTTCCGGCACGTCTGAGAGGTGGTTCCGTCATGCGCGGCAGGTGATTCCGGAGTGTCCGCCAGGTGGTTCTGGCGTACCCAGCAGGTGATTTTGGCGTGTCCGGCAGGTGTTTCTGGCGAGTCGAGCAGGTGGCTCCGGCATGCTCGGCAGGTGCTTCCGGCGTCTCCGGCACTTGGTTCTGGTGTGTCTGAGAGCTGGTTCCGGCATGTCCGGCAGATGATTCCGGAGTGTCCGCCAAGTGGTTCTGGCATACCAAGCAGGTGATTTTGGCGTGTCAGGGAAGTGGTACCGGTGAGTCGAGCAGGCGGTTCCGGCGTGCTCAGCAGGTGGTTCAGGCGGTTCTGGCAGGTGGTATCCGTCTGTTCGGGGTGTGGTTCCAGCATCTCATGAACACGATTCTGGCAAGTCTGAGATGTGGTTCCAGCCGGCCCGACAGGTGTTTCCGCAGTGTCCGCCAAGCGGTTCTGGCGTAGTTGGCAGGTGATTTTGGCATGACTGGAAGGTGGTTCCAGCAAGCCTGGCAGGTGATTCCAAAGTGTTCACCAACTGGTTGTGGTGTAGCCGGCAGGTGATTTTTGCGTGATCGGCAGGTGGTTCTGGCGAGTCGAGCAGGTGGTTCCGGCGTGCTCGGCTGGTGCTTCCGGGGTCATTGGCACGGGGTTCTGGCATGTCTGAGAGGTGGTTCCTGCATGCCCGGCAAGTGATTCCGGAGTGTTCGCCAAGTGGTTCTGGCATAGTCGGCAGGTGATTTTGGCATGTCCGGCAGGTGCTTGAGGCGAGTTGAGCAGGTGGTTCCAACGTGCTTGGCAGGTGCTTCCGGCGTCTCCGGCACGTGTTTCTGGCACATCTGACAGGTGGTTCCGGCATGCCCGAAAGGTGATTCCGGTCTGTCCGGTAGGTGGTTCCAGCCGGCACGGCATGTGGTTCTGGTACGTCTCAGAGGTGGTTGCGCATGCCCAACAGGTGATTCCGGACTGTCCGCCACATGGTTCTGGCACGTCTGAGAGGTGGTTCCGGCATGCCCGGCAGGTCATCCCAGAGAGTCCTCCAAGTGGTTCTGGCATAACACGCAGGTGATTTTGGCGTGTCAGGCAGGTTGTTCCGTTGTGCTTGGCAGGTGGTTCAGGCTTGGCCGGCAGGTGGTTCCAGACTGTCCAGGACGTGTTTCCAGCTTCTCCGGCAGGTGGTTCTGGTACGTCTGAGAGGTGGTTCCGCCATGGCTGGCAGGTGATTCCGGACCGTCCCCCAGGTGGTCCTGGCATAGCCAGCAGTTGATATTGGCCTGTCCGGCAGGTGGTTCCAGAGAGTCGAACAGGTGGCTCCGGCGTGCTCGGCAGGTGGTTCCGGTCTGTCCGGTAGGTCATTCCGGCGTGTCCGGCACGTGCTTCCTGCACGTCTGAGAGGTGGTTCCGGCATGCGCGACAGGTGGTTTCGGAGTGTCCGCCAGGTGGTTCTGGCGTACCCGGCAGGTGATTTTGGCGTGTCCGGCAGGTGTTTCTGGCGAGTCGAGCAGGTGGCTCCGGCATGCTCGGCAGGTGCTTCCGGCGTCTCCGGCACGTGGTTCTTGTGTGTCTGAGAGCTGGTTCCGGCATGTCCGGCAGATGATTCCGGAGTTTGCCGCCAAGTGGTTCTGGCATACCCGGCTGGTGATTTGGGCATGTCAGGTAGGTGGCTCCGGCGTGCTCGGCAGGTTGTTCAGACGGGTCTGGCAGGTGTTTTCCGTCTGTTCTGGGTGTGGTTCCAGCATCTCATGCACATGGTTCTGGCACGTCTGAGATGTGGTTCCGGCCGGCCCGACAGGTGTTTCCACAGTGTCCGCCAAGTGGTACTGGCGTAGTTGGCAGGTGATTTTGGCATGACCGGCAGGTGGTTCCAGCAAGCCCGGCAGGTGATTCCGAAGTGTTCCCCAACTGGTTGTGGCGTAGCCGGCAGGTGATTTTTGCGTGTCCGGCAGGTGGTTCTGGCGAGTCGAGCAGGTGGTTCCGGCGTGCTCGGCAGGTGCTTCCGGGGTCATTGGCACGTGGTTCTGGCATATCTGAGAGGTGGTTCCGGCATGCCCGGCAGGTGATTCCGGAGTGTTCGCCAAGTGTTTCCGGCGTAGCCGGCAGGTGATTTTGCATGTCCAGCGGTCGTTCCGGCGGGTCGAGCCGGTGGTTCCGGCGTGTCCGGCAGGTGGTTCCGGTCTGTCCGGCAGGTGGTTCTGTGGTGTCCGGCATGAGGTTCAGTCTGAGAGGCTGTGCCGGCATGCCCCTCACGTGATTCCGGCTTGTCCCCGAAGTGGTGCTGGTGTAGCGGGCAGGTGATTTTGGCGTGTCCGGCAGGTGGTTCAGGCGAGTTGAGCAGGTGGTTGCGACGTGCTCGGCAGGTGCTTCCGGCGTCTCAGGCACATGTTTCTGGCACATCTGACTGGTGGTTCCGGCATGCCCAAAAGTTGATTCCGGTCTGTCCGGTAGGTGGTTCCGGCGTGCACGGCACGTGGTTCTGGTACGTGTCAGAGGTGGTTGCGTATGCCCAACAGGTGATTCCGGACTGTCCGCCACGTGCTTCTGGCACGTCTGAGAGGTGGTTCCAACATGCCCGGCAGGTCATTTCGGAGAGTCGTCCAAGTGGTTCTGGCGTAGCCCGCAGGTGATTTTGGCGTGTCCGGCAGGTGGTTCCGCCGTGCTCGGCAGGTGGTTCAGGCATGGCCGTCACGTGGTTCCAGTCTGTCCAGGACGTGTTTCCAGCTTCTCCGGCAGGTGGTTCTGGTACGTCTGAGAGGTGGTTCCGCCATGGCTGGCAGGTGATCCCGGACTGTCCCCCAGGTGGTTCTGGCATAGCCAGCAGTTGATATTGGCCTGTCCGGCAGGTGGTTCCAGCGAGTCGAACAGGTGGCTCCGGCGTTCTTGGCAGGTGGTTCCGGTCTGTCCGGTAGGTGTTTCCGGCGTGTCTGGCACGTGCTTCCGGCACGTCTGAGAGGTGGTTCCGTCATGCGCGGCAGGTGATTCCGGAGTGTCCGCCAGGTGGTTCTGGCGTACCCAGCAGGTGATTTTGGCGTGTCCGGCAGGTGTTTCTGGCGAGTCGAGCAGGTGGCTCCGGCATGCTCGGCAGGTGCTTCCGGCGTCTCCGGCACTTGGTTCTGGTGTGTCTGAGAGCTGGTTCCGGCATGTCCGGCAGATGATTCCGGAGTGTCCGCCAAGTGGTTCTGGCATACCCAGCAGGTGATTTTGGCGTGTCAGGCAGGTGGTACCGGTGAGTCGAGCAGGTGGTTCCGGCGTGCTCAGCAGGTGGTTCAGGCGGTTCTGGCAGGTGGTATCCGTCTGTTCGGGGTGTGGTTCCAGCATCTCATGAACACGTTTCTGGCAAGTCTGAGATGTGGTTCCAGCCGGCCCGACAGGTGTTTCCGCAGTGTCCGCCAAGCGGTTCTGGCGTAGTTGGCAGGTGATTTTGGCATGACTGGCAGGTGGTTCCAGCAAGCCTGGCAGGTGATTCCAAAGTGTTCACCAACTGGTTGTGGCGTAGCCGGCAGGTGATTTTTGCGTGATCGGCAGGTGGTTCTGGCGAGTCGAGCAGGTGGTTCCGGCGTGCTCGGCTGGTGCTTCCGGGGTCATTGGCACGGGGTTCTGGCATGTCTGAGAGGTGGTTCCTGCATGCCCGGCAAGTGATTCCGGAGTGTTCGCCAAGTGGTTCTGGCATAGTCGGCAGGTGATTTTGGCATGTCCGGCAGGTGGTTCAGGCGAGTTGAGCAGGTGGTTCCAACGTGCTTGGCAGGTGCTTCCGGCGTCTCCGGCACGTGTTTCTGGCACATCTGACAGGTGGTTCCGGCATGCCCGAAAGGTGATTCCGGTCTGTCCGGTAGGTGGTTCCAGCCGGCACGGCATGTGGTTCTGGTACGTCTCAGAGGTGGTTGCGCATGCCCAACAGGTGATTCCGGACTGTCCGCCACATGGTTCTGGCACGTCTGAGAGGTGGTTCCGGCATGCCCGGCAGGTCATCCCAGAGAGTCCTCCAAGTGGTTCTGGCATAACACGCAGGTGATTTTGGCGTGTCTGGCAGGTTGTTCCGTTGTGCTTGGCAGGTGGTTCAGGCTTGGCCGGCAGGTGGTTCCAGACTGTCCAGGACGTGTTTCCAGCTTCTCCGGCAGGTGGTTCTGGTACGTCTGAGAGGTGGTTCCGCCATGGCTGGCAGGTGATTCCGGACCGCCCCCCAGGTGGTTCTGGCATAGCCAGCAGTTGATATTGGCCTGTCCGGCAGGTGGTTCCAGAGAGTCGAACAGGTGGCTCCGGCGTGCTCGGCAGGTGGTTCCGGTCTGTCCGGTAGGTCATTCCGGCGTGTCCGGCACGTGCTTCCTGCACGTCTGAGAGGTGGTTCCGGCATGCGCGACAGGTGGTTTCGGAGTGTCCGCCAGGTGGTTCTGGCGTACCCGGCAGGTGATTTTGGCGTGTCCGGCAGGTGTTTCTGGCGAGTCGAGCAGGTGGCTCCGGCATGCTCGGCAGGTGCTTCCGGCGTCTCCGGCACGTGGTTCTGGTGTGTCTGAGAGCTGGTTCCGGCATGTCCGGCAGATGATTCCGGAGTTTGCCGCCAAGTGGTTCTGGCATACCCGGCTGGTGATTTGGGCATGTCAGGTAGGTGGCTCCGGCGTGCTCGGCAGGTTGTTCAGACGGGTCTGGCAGGTGTTTTCCGTCTGTTCTGGGTGTGGTTCCAGCATCTCATGCACATGGTTCTGGCACGTCTGAGATGTGGTTCCGGCCGGCCCGACAGGTGTTTCCACAGTGTCCGCCAAGTGGTACTGGCGTAGTTGGCAGGTGATTTTGGCATGACCGGCAGGTGGTTCCAGCAAGCCCGGCAGGTGATTCCGAAGTGTTCCCCAACTGGTTGTGGCGTAGCCGGCAGGTGATTTTTGCGTGTCCGGCAGGTGGTTCTGGCGAGTCGAGCAGGTGGTTCCGGCGTGCTCGGCAGGTGCTTCCGGGGTCATTGGCACGTGGTTCTGGCAGATCTGAGAGGTGGTTCCGGCATGCCCGGCAGGTGATTCCGGAGTGTTCGCCAAGTGTTTCCGGTGTAGCCGGCAGGTGATTTTGCATGTCCAGCGGTCGTTCCGGCGGGTCGAGCCGGTGGTTCCGGCGTGTCCGGCAGGTGGTTCCGGTCTGTCCGGCAGGTGGTTCTGTGGTGTCCGGCACGAGGTTCAGTCTGAGAGGCTGTGCCGGCATGCCCCTCACGTGATTCCGGCTTGTCCCCGAAGTGGTGCTGGTGTAGCGGGCAGGTGATTTTGGCATGTCCGGCAGGTGGTTCAGGCGAGTTGAGCAGGTGGTTGCGACGTGCTCGGCAGGTGCTTCCGGCGTCTCCGGCACGTGTTTCTGGCACATCTGACTGGTGGTTCCGGCATGCCCAAAAGTTGATTCCGGTCTGTCCGGTAGGTGGTTCCGGCGTGCACGGCACGTGGTTCTGGTACGTGTCAGAGGTGGTTGCGTATGCCCAACAGGTGATTCCGGACTGTCCGCCACGTGCTTCTGGCACGTCTGAGAGGTGGTTCCAACATGCCCGGCAGGTCATTTCGGAGAGTCGTCCAAGTGGTTCTGGCGTAGCCCGCAGGTGATTTTGGCGTGTCCGGCAGGTGGTTCCGCCGTGCTCGGCAGGTGGTTCAGGCATGGCCGTCACGTGGTTCCAGTTGTCCAGGACGTGTTTCCAGCTTCTCCGGCAGGTGGTTCTGGTACGTCTGAGAGGTGGTTCCGCCATGGCTGGCAGGTGATCCCGGACTGTCCCCCAGGTGGTTCTGGCATAGCCAGCAGTTGATATTGGCCTGTCCGGCAGGTGGTTCCAGCGAGTCGAACAGGTGGCTCCGGCGTTCTTGGCAGGTGGTTCCAGTCTGTCCGCTAGGTGTTTCCGCCGTGTCTGGCACGTGCTTCCGGCACGTCTGAGAGGTGGTTCCGTCATGCGCGGCAGGTGATTCCGGAGTGTCCGCCAGGTGGTTCTGGCGTACCCAGCAGGTGATTTTGGCGTGTCCGGCAGGTGTTTCTGGCGAGTCGAGCAGGTGGCTCCGGCATGCTCGGCAGGTGCTTCCGGCGTCTCCGGCACTTGGTTCTGGTGTGTCTGAGAGCTGGTTCCGGCATGTCCGGCAGATGATTCCGGAGTGTCCGCCAAGTGGTTCTGGCATACCAAGCAGGTGATTTTGGCGTGTCAGGGAAGTGGTACCGGTGAGTCGAGCAGGCGGTTCCGGCGTGCTCAGCAGGTGGTTCAGGCGGTTCTGGCAGGTGGTATCCGTCTGTTCGGGGTGTGGTTCCAGCATCTCATGAACACGATTCTGGCAAGTCTGAGATGTGGTTCCAGCCGGCCCGACAGGTGTTTCCGCAGTGTCCGAAAAGCGGTTCTGGCGTAGTTGGCAGGTGATTTTGGCATGACTGGCAGGTGGTTCCAGCAAGCCTGGCAGGTGATTCCAAAGTGTTCACCAACTGGTTGTGGCGTAGCCGGCAGGTGATTTTTGCGTGATCGGCAGGTGGTTCTGGCGAGTCGAGCAGGTGGTTCCGGCGTGCTCGGCTGGTGCTTCCGGGGTCATTGGCACGGGGTTCTGGCATGTCTGAGAGGTGGTTCCTGCATGCCCGGCAAGTGATTCCGGAGTGTTCGCCAAGTGGTTCTGGCATAGTCGGCAGGTGATTTTGGCATGTCCGGCAGGTGCTTGAGGCGAGTTGAGCATGTGGTTCCAACGTGCTTGGCAGGTGCTTCCGGCGTCTCCGGCACGTGTTTCTGGCACATCTGACAGGTGGTTCCGGCATGCCCGAAAGGTGATTCCGGTCTGTCCGGTAGGTGGTTCCAGCCGGCACGGCATGTGGTTCTGGTACGTCTCAGAGGTGGTTGCGCATGCCCAACAGGTGATTCCGGACTGTCCGCCACATGGTTCTGGCACGTCTGAGAGGTGGTTCCGGCATGCCCGGCAGGTCATCCCAGAGAGTCCTCCAAGTGGTTCTGGCATAACACGCAGGTGATTTTGGCGTGTCAGGCAGGTTGTTCCGTTGTGCTTGGCAGGTGGTTCAGGCTTGGCCGGCAGGTGGTTCCAGACTGTCCAGGACGTGTTTCCAGCTTCTCCGGCAGGTGGTTCTGGTACGTCTGAGAGGTGGTTCCGCCATGGCTGGCAGGTGATTCCGGACCGCCCCCCAGGTGGTTCTGGCATAGCCAGCAGTTGATATTGGCCTGTCCGGCAGGTGGTTCCAGAGAGTCGAACAGGTGGCTCCGGCGTGCTCGGCAGGTGGTTCCGGTCTGTCCGGTAGGTCATTCCGGCGTGTCCGGCACGTGCTTCCTGCACGTCTGAGAGGTGGTTCCGGCATGCGCGACAGGTGGTTTCGGAGTGTCCGCCAGGTGGTTCTGGCGTACCCGGCAGGTGATTTTGGCGTGTCCGGCAGGTGTTTCTGGCGAGTCGAGCAGGTGGCTCCGGCATGCTCGGCAGGTGCTTCCGGCGTCTCCGGCACGTGGTTCTGGTGTGTCTGAGAGCTGGTTCCGGCATGTCCGGCAGATGATTCCGGAGTTTGCCGCCAAGTGGTTCTGGCATACCCGGCTGGTGATTTGGGCATGTCAGGTAGGTGGCTCCGGCGTGCTCGGCAGGTTGTTCAGACGGGTCTGGCAGGTGTTTTCCGTCTGTTCTGGGTGTGGTTCCAGCATCTCATGCACATGGTTCTGGCACGTCTGAGATGTGGTTCCGGCCGGCCCGACAGGTGTTTCCACAGTGTCCGCCAAGTGGTACTGGCGTAGTTGGCAGGTGATTTTGGCATGACCGGCAGGTGGTTCCAGCAAGCCCGGCAGGTGATTCCGAAGTGTTCCCCAACTGGTTGTGGCGTAGCCGGCAGGTGATTTTTGCGTGTCCGGCAGGTGGTTCTGGCGAGTCGAGCAGGTGGTTCCGGCGTGCTCGGCAGGTGCTTCCGGGGTCATTGGCACGTGGTTCTGGCATATCTGAGAGGTGGTTCCGGCATGCCCGGCAGGTGATTCCGGAGTGTTCGCCAAGTGTTTCCGGTGTAGCCGGCAGGTGATTTTGCATGTCCAGCGGTCGTTCCGGCGGGTCGAGCCGGTGGTTCCGGCGTGTCCGGCAGGTGGTTCCGGTCTGTCCGGCAGGTGGTTCTGTGGTGTCCGGCACGAGGTTCAGTCTGAGAGGCTGTGCCGGCATGCCCCTCACGTGATTCTGGCTTGTCCCCGAAGTGGTGCTGGTGTAGCGGGCAGGTGATTTTGGCGTGTCGGGCAGGTGGTTCAGGCGAGTTGAGCAGGTGGTTGCGACGTGCTCGGCAGGTGCTTCCGGCGTCTCCGGCACGTGTTTCTGGCACATCTGACTGGTGGTTCCGGCATGCCCAAAAGTTGATTCCGGTCTGTCCGGTAGGTGGTTCCGGCGTGCACGGCACGTGGTTCTGGTACGTGTCAGAGGTGGTTGCGTATGCCCAACAGGTGATTCCGGACTGTCCGCCACGTGCTTCTGGCACGTCTGAGAGGTGGTTCCAACATGCCCGGCAGGTCATTTCGGAGAGTCGTCCAAGTGGTTCTGGCGTAGCCCGCAGGTGATTTTGGCGTGTCCGGCAGGTGGTTCCGCCGTGCTCGGCAGGTGGTTCAGGCATGGCCGTCACGTGGTTCCAGTCTGTCCAGGACGTGTTTCCAGCTTCTCCGGCAGGTGGTTCTGGTACGTCTGAGAGGTGGTTCCGCCATGGCTGGCAGGTGATCCCGGACTGTCCCCCAGGTGGTTCTGGCATAGCCAGCAGTTGATATTGGCCTGTCCGGCAGGTGGTTCCAGCGAGTCGAACAGGTGGCTCCGGCGTTCTTGGCAGGTGGTTCCAGTCTGTCCGGTAGGTGTTTCCGCCGTGTCTGGCACGTGCTTCCGGCACGTCTGAGAGGTGGTTCCGTCATGCGCGGCAGGTGATTCCGGAGTGTCCGCCAGGTGGTTCTGGCGTACCCAGCAGGTGATTTTGGCGTGTCCGGCAGGTGTTTCTGGCGAGTCGAGCAGGTGGCTCCGGCATGCTCGGCAGGTGCTTCCGGCGTCTCCGGCACGTGGTTCTGGTGTGTCTGAGAGCTGGTTCCGGCATGTCCGGCAGATGATTCCGGAGTTTTCCGCCAAGTGGTTCTGGCATACCCGGCTGGTGATTTGGGCATGTCAGGTAGCTGGCTCCGGCGTGCTCGGCAGGTTGTTCAAACGGGTCTGGCAGGTGTTTTCCGTCTGTTCTGGGTGTGGTTCCAGCATCTCAGGCACATGGTTCTGGCACGTCTGAGATGTGGTTCCGGCCGGCCCGACAGGTGTTTCCACAGTGTCCGCCAAGTGGTACTGGCGTAGTTTGCAGGTGATTTTGGCATGACCGGCAGGTGGTTCCAGCAAGCCCGGCAGGTGATTCCGAAGTGTTCCCCAACTGGTTGTGGCGTAGCCGGCAGGTGATTTTGGCGTGTCCGGCAGGTGTTTCTGGCGAGTCGAGCAGGTGGCTCCGGCATGCTCGGCAGGTGCTTCCGGCGTCTCCGGCACTTGGTTCTGGTGTGTCTGAGAGCTGGTTCCGGCATGTCCGGCAGATGATTCCGGAGTGTCCGCCAAGTGGTTCTGGCATACCCAGCAGGTGATTTTGGCGTGTCAGGCAGGTGGTACCGGTGAGTCGAGCAGGTGGTTCCGGCGTGCTCAGCAGGTGGTTCAGGCGGTTCTGGCAGGTGGTATCCGTCTGTTCGGGGTGTGGTTCCAGCATCTCATGAACACGTTTCTGGCAAGTCTGAGATGTGGTTCCAGCCGGCCCGACAGGTGTTTCCGCAGTGTCCGCCAAGCGGTTCTGGCGTAGTTGGCAGGTGATTTTGGCATGACTGGCAGGTGGTTCCAGCAAGCCTGGCAGGTGATTCCAAAGTGTTCACCAACTGGTTGTGGCGTAGCCGGCAGGTGATTTTTGCGTGATCGGCAGGTGGTTCTGGCGAGTCGAGCAGGTGGTTCCGGCGTGCTCGGCTGGTGCTTCCGGGGTCATTGGCACGGGGTTCTGGCATGTCTGAGAGTTGGTTCCTGCATGCCCGGCAAGTGATTCCGGAGTGTTCGCCAAGTGCTTCTGGCATAGTCGGCAGGTGATTTTGGCATGTCCGGCAGGTGGTTCAGGCGAGTTGAGCAGGTGGTTCCAACGTGCTTGGCAGGTGCTTCCGGCGTCTCCGGCACGTGTTTCTGGCACATCTGACAGGTGGTTCCGGCATGCCCGAAAGGTGATTCCGGTCTGTCCGGTAGGTGGTTCCAGCCGGCACGGCATGTGGTTCTGGTACGTCTCAGAGGTGGTTGCGCATGCCCAACAGGTGATTCCGGACTGTCCGCCACATGGTTCTGGCACGTCTGAGAGGTGGTTCCGGCATGCCCGGCAGGTCATCCCAGAGAGTCCTCCAAGTGGTTCTGGCATAACACGCAGGTGATTTTGGCGTGTCAGGCAGGTTGTTCCGTTGTGCTTGGCAGGTGGTTCAGGCTTGGCCGGCAGGTGGTTCCAGACTGTCCAGGACGTGTTTCCAGCTTCTCCGGCAGGTGGTTCTGGTACGTCTGAGAGGTGGTTCCGCCATGGCTGGCAGGTGATTCCGGACCGCCCCCCAGGTGGTTCTGGCATAGCCAGCAGTTGATATTGGCCTGTCCGGCAGGTGGTTCCAGAGAGTCGAACAGGTGGCTCCGGCGTGCTCGGCAGGTGGTTCCGGTCTGTCCGGTAGGTCATTCCGGCGTGTCCGGCACGTGCTTCCTGCACGTCTGAGAGGTGGTACCGGCATGCGCGACAGGTGGTTTTGGAGTGTCCGCCAGGTGGTTCTGGCATACCCGGCAGGTGATTTTGGCGTGTCCGGCAGGTGTTTCTGGCGAGTCGAGCAGGTGGCTCCGGCATGCTCGGCAGGTGCTTCCGGCGTCTCCGGCACTTGGTTCTGGTGTGTCTGAGAGCTGGTTCCGGCATGTCCGGCAGATGATTCCGGAGTTTGCCGCCAAGTGGTTCTGGCATACCCGGCTGGTGATTTGGGAATGTCAGGTAGGTGGCTCCGGCGTGCTCGGCAGGTTGTTCAGACGGGTCTGGCAGGTGTTTTCCGTCTGTTCTGGGTGTGGTTCCAGCATCTCATGCACATGGTTCTGGCACGTCTGAGATGTGGTTCCGGCCGGCCCGACAGGTGTTTCCACAGTGTCCGCCAAGTGGTACTGGCGTAGTTGGCAGGTGATTTTGGCATGACCGGCAGGTGGTTCCAGCAAGCCCGGCAGGTGATTCCAAAGTGTTCCCCAACTGGTTGTGGCGTAGCCGGCAGGTGATTTTTGCGTGTCCGGCAGGTGGTTCTGGCGAGTCGAGCAGGTGGTTCCGGCGTGCTCGGCAGGTGCTTCCGGGGTCATTGGCACGTGGTTCTGGCATATCTGAGAGGTGGTTCCGGCATGCCCGGCAGGTGATTCCGGAGTGTTCGCCAAGTGTTTCCGGTGTAGCCGGCAGGTGATTTTGCATGTCCAGCGGTCGTTCCGGCGGGTCGAGCCGGTGGTTCCGGCGTGTCCGGCAGGTGGTTCCGGTCTGTACGGCAGGTGGTTCTGTGGTGTACGGCACGAGGTTCAGTCTGAGAGGCTGTGCCGGCATGCCCCTCACGTGATTCCGGCTTGTCCCCGAAGTGGTGCTGGTGTAGCGGGCAGGTGATTTTGGCGTGTCCGGCAGGTGGTTCAGGCGAGTTGAGCAGGTGGTTGCGACGTGCTCGGCAGGTGCTTCCGGCGTCTCCGGCACATGTTTCTGGCACATCTGACTGGTGGTTCCGGCATGCCCAAACGTTGATTCCGGTCTGTCCGGTAGGTGGTTCCGGCGTGCACGGCACGTGGTTCTGGTACGTGTCAGAGGTGGTTGCGTATGCCCAACAGGTGATTCCGGACTGTCCGCCACATGCTTCTGGCACGTCTGAGAGGTGGTTCCAACATGCCCGGCAGGTCATTTCGGAGAGTCGTCCAAGTGGTTCTGGCGTAGCCCGCAGGTGATTTTGGCGTGTCCGGCAGGTGGTTCCGCCGTGCTCGGCAGGTGGTTCAGGCATGGCCGTCACGTGGTTCCAGTCTGTCCAGGACGTGTTTCCAGCTTCTCCGGCAGGTGGTTCTGGTACGTCTGAGAGGTGGTTCCGCCATGGCTGGCAGGTGATCCCGGACTGTCCCCCAGGTGGTTCTGGCATAGCCAGCAGTTGATATTGGCCTGTCCGGCAGGTGGTTCCAGCGAGTCGAACAGGTGGCTCCGGCGTTCTTGGCAGGTGGTTCCGGTCTGTCCGGTAGGTGTTTCCGGCCTGTCTGGCACGTGCTTCCGGCACGTCTGAGAGGTGGTTCCGTCATGCGCGGCAGGTGATTCCGGAGTGTCCGCCAGGTGGTTCTGGCGTACCCAGCAGGTGATTTTGGCGTGTCCGGCAGGTGTTTCTGGCGAGTCGAGCAGGTGGCTCCGGCATGCTCGGCAGGTGCTTCCGGCGTCTCCGGCACTTGGTTCTGGTGTGTCTGAGAGCTGGTTCCGGCATGTCCGGCAGATGATTCCGGAGTGTCCGCCAAGTGGTTCTGGCATACCCAGCAGGTGATTTTGGCGTGTCAGGCAGGTGGTACCGGTGAGTCGAGCAGGTGGTTCCGGCGTGCTCAGCAGGTGGTTCAGGCGGTTCTGGCAGGTGGTATCCGTCTGTTCGGGGTGTGGTTCCAGCATCTCATGAACACGTTTCTGGCAAGTCTGAGATGTGGTTCCAGCCGGCCCGACAGGTGTTTCCGCAGTGTCCGAAAAGCGGTTCTGGCGTAGTTGGCAGGTGATTTTGGCATGACTGGCAGGTGGTTCCAGCAAGCCTGGCAGGTGATTCCAAAGTGTTCACCAACTGGTTGTGGCGTAGCCGGCAGGTGATTTTTGCGTGATCGGCAGGTGGTTCTGGCGAGTCGAGCAGGTGGTTCCGGCGTGCTCGGCTGGTGCTTCCGGGGTCATTGGCACAGGGTTCTGGCATGTCTGAGAGGTGGTTCCTGCATGCCCGGCAAGTGATTCCGGAGTGTTCGCCAAGTGGTTCTGGCATAGTCGGCAGGTGATTTTGGCATGTCCGGCAGGTGGTTCAGGCGAGTTGAGCAGGTGGTTCCAACGTGCTTGGCAGGTGCTTCCGGCGTCTCCGGCACGTGTTTCTGGCACATCTGACAGGTGGTTCCGGCATGCCCGAAAGGTGATTCCGGTCTGTCCGGTAGGTGGTTCCAGCCGGCACGGCATGTGGTTCTGGTACGTCTCAGAGGTGGTTGCGCATGCCCAACAGGTGATTCCGGACTGTCCGCCACATGGTTCTGGCACGTCTGAGAGGTGGTTCCGGCATGCCCGGCAGGTCATCCCAGAGAGTCCTCCAAGTGGTTCTGGCATAACACGCAGGTGATTTTGGCGTGTCAGGCAGGTTGTTCCGTTGTGCTTGGCAGGTGGTTCAGGCTTGGCCGGCAGGTGGTTCCAGACTGTCCAGGACGTGTTTCCAGCTTCTCCGGCAGGTGGTTCTGGTACGTCTGAGAGGTGGTTCCGCCATGGCTGGCAGGTGATTCCGGACCGTCCCCCAGGTGGTCCTGGCATAGCCAGCAGTTGATATTGGCCTGTCCGGCAGGTGGTTCCAGAGAGTCGAACAGGTGGCTCCGGCGTGCTCGGCAGGTGGTTCCGGTCTGTCCGGTAGGTCATTCCGGCGTGTCCGGCACGTGCTTCCTGCACGTCTGAGTGGTGGTTCCGGCATGCGCGACAGGTGGTTTCGGAGTGTCCGCCAGGTGGTTCTGGCGTACCCGGCAGGTGATTTTGGCGTGTCCGGCAGGTGTTTCTGGCGAGTCGAGCAGGTGGCTCCGGCATGCTCGGCAGGTGCTTCCGGCGTCTCCGGCACGTGGTTCTGGTGTGTCTGAGAGCTGGTTCCGGCATGTCCGGCAGATGATTCCGGAGTTTTCCGCCAAGTGGTTCTGGCATACCCAGCTGGTGATTTGGGCATGTCAGGTAGCTGGCTCCGGCGTGCTCGGCAGGTTGTTCAAACGGGTCTGGCAGGTGTTTTCCGTCTGTTCTGGGTGTGGTTCCAGCATCTCAGGCACATGGTTCTGGCACGTCTGAGATGTGGTTCCGGCCGGCCCGACAGGTGTTTCCACAGTGTCCGCCAAGTGGTACTGGCGTAGTTGGCAGGTGATTTTGGCATGACCGGCAGGTGGTTCCAGCAAGCCCGGCAGGTGATTCCGAAGTGTTCCCCAACTGGTTGTGGCGTAGCCGGCAGGTGATTTTTGCGTGTCCGGCAGGTGGTTCTTGTGAGTCGAGCAGGTGGTTCCGGCGTGCTCGGCAGGTGCTTCCGGGGTCATTGGCACGTGGTTCTGGCATATCTGAGAGGTGGTTCCGGCATGCCCGGCAGGTGATTCCGGAGTGTTCGCCAAGTGTTTCCGGAGTAGCCGGCAGGTGATTTTGCATGTCCAGCGGTCGTTCCGGCGGGTCGAGCCGGTGGTTCCGGCGTGTCCGGCAGGTGGTTCCGGTCTGTCCGGCAGGTGGTTCTGTGGTGTCCGGCATGAGGTTCAGTCTGAGAGGCTGTGCCGGCATGCCCCTCACGTGATTCCGGCTTGTCCCCGAAGTGGTGCTGGTGTAGCGGGCATGTGATTTTGGCGTGTCCGGCAGGTGGTTCAGGCGAGTTGAGCAGGTGGTTGCGACGTGCTCGGCAGGTGCTTCCGGCGTCTCCGGCACATGTTTCTGGCACATCTGACTGGTGGTTCCGGCATGCCCAAAAGTTGATTCCGGTCTGTCCGGTAGGTGGTTCCGGCGTGCACGGCACGTGGTTCTGGTACGTGTCAGAGGTGGTTGCGTATGCCCAACAGGTGATTCCGGACTGTCCGCCACGTGCTTCTGGCACGTCTGAGAGGTGGTTCCAACATGCCCGGCAGGTCATTTCGGAGAGTCGTCCAAGTGGTTCTGGCGTAGCCCGCAGGTGATTTTGGCGTGTCCGGCAGGTGGTTCCGCCGTGCTCGGCAGGTGGTTCAGGCATGGCCGTCACGTGGTTCCAGTCTGTCCAGGACGTGTTTCCAGCTTCTCCGGCAGGTGGTTCTGGTACGTCTGAGAGGTGGTTCCGCCATGGCTGGCAGGTGATCCCGGACTGTCCCCCAGGTGGTTCTGGCATAGCCAGCAGTTGATATTGGCCTGTCCGGCAGGTGGTTCCAGCGAGTCGAACAGGTGGCTCCGGCGTTCTTGGCAGGTGGTTCCGGTCTGTCCGGTAGGTGTTTCCGGCGTGTCTGGCACGTGCTTCCGGCACGTCTGAGAGGTGGTTCCGTCATGCGCGGCAGGTGATTCCGGAGTGTCCGCCAGGTGGTTCTGGCGTACCCAGCAGGTGATTTTGGCGTGTCCGGCAGGTGTTTCTGGCGAGTCGAGCAGGTGGCTCCGGCATGCTCGGCAGGTGCTTCCGGCGTCTCCGGCACTTGGTTCTGGTGTGTCTGAGAGCTGGTTCCGGCATGTCCGGCAGATGATTCCGGAGTGTCCGCCAAGTGGTTCTGGCATACCCAGCAGGTGATTTTGGCGTGTCAGGCAGGTGGTACCGGTGAGTCGAGCAGGTGGTTCCGGCGTGCTCAGCAGGTGGTTCAGGCGGTTCTGGCAGGTGGTATCCGTCTGTTCGGGGTGTGGTTCCAGCATCTCATGAACACGTTTCTGGCAAGTCTGAGATGTGGTTCCAGCCGGCCCGACAGGTGTTTCCGCAGTGTCCGCCAAGCGGTTCTGGCGTAGTTGGCAGGTGATTTTGGCATGACTGGCAGGTGGTTCCAGCAAGCCTGGCAGGTGATTCCAAAGTGTTCACCAACTGGTTGTGGCGTAGCCGGCAGGTGATTTTTGCGTGATCGGCAGGTGGTTCTGGCGAGTCGAGCAGGTGGTTCCGGCGTGCTCGGCTGGTGCTTCCGGGGTCATTGGCACGGGGTTCTGGCATGTCTGAGAGGTGGTTCCTGCATGCCCGGCAAGTGATTCCGGAGTGTTCGCCAAGTGGTTCTGGCATAGTCGGCAGGTGATTTTGGCATGTCCGGCAGGTGGTTCAGGCGAGTTGAGCAGGTGGTTCCAACGTGCTTGGCAGGTGCTTCCGGCGTCTCCGGCACGTGTTTCTGGCACATCTGACAGGTGGTTCCGGCATGCCCGAAAGGTGATTCCGGTCTGTCCGGTAGGTGGTTCCAGCCGGCACGGCATGTGGTTCTGGTACGTCTCAGAGGTGGTTGCGCATGCCCAACAGGTGATTCCGGACTGTCCGCCACATGGTTCTGGCACGTCTGAGAGGTGGTTCCGGCATGCCCGGCAGGTCATCCCAGAGAGTCCTCCAAGTGGTTCTGGCATAACACGCAGGTGATTTTGGCGTGTTTGGCAGGTTGTTCCGTTGTGCTTGGCAGGTGGTTCAGGCTTGGCCGGCAGGTGGTTCCAGACTGTCCAGGACGTGTTTCCAGCTTCTCCGGCAGGTGGTTCTGGTACGTCTGAGAGGTGGTTCCGCCATGGCTGGCAGGTGATTCCGGACCACCCCCCAGGTGGTTCTGGCATAGCCAGCAGTTGATATTGGCTTGTCCGGCAGGTGGTTCCAGACAGTCGAACAGGTGGCTCCGGCGTGCTCGGCAGGTGGTTCCGGTCTGTCCGGTAGGTCATTCCGGCGTGTCCGGCACGTGCTTCCTGCACGTCTGAGAGGTGGTACCGGCATGCGCGACAGGTGGTTTCGGAGTGTCCGCCAGGTGGTTCTGGCGTACCCGGCAGGTGATTTTGGCGTGTCCGGCAGGTGTTTCTGGCGAGTCGAGCAGGTGGCTCCGGCATGCTCGGCAGGTGCTTCCGGCGTCTCCGGCACGTGGTTCTGGTGTGTCTGAGAGCTGGTTCCGGCATGTCCGGCAGATGATTCCGGAGTTTGCCGCCAAGTGGTTCTGGCATACCCGGCTGGTGATTTGGGCATGTCAGGTAGATGGCTCCGGCGTGCTCGGCAGGTTGTTCAGACGGGTCTGGCAGGTGTTTTCCGTCTGTTCTGGGTGTGGTTCCAGCATCTCATGCACATGGTTCTGGCACGTCTGAGATGTGGTTCCGGCCGGCCCGACAGGTGTTTCCACAGTGTCCGCCAAGTGGTACTGGCGTAGTTGGCAGGTGATTTTGGCATGACCGGCAGGTGGTTCCAGCAAGCCCGGCAGGTGATTCCGAAGTGTTCCCCAACTGGTTGTGGCGTAGCCGGCAGGTGATTTTTGCGTGTCCGGCAGGTGGTTCTGGCGAGTCGAGCAGGTGGTTCCGGCGTGCTCGGCAGGTGCTTCCGGGGTCATTGGCACGTGGTTCTGGCATATCTGAGAGGTGGTTCCGGCATGCCCGGCAGGTGATTCCGGAGTGTTCGCCAAGTGTTTCCGGCGTAGCCGGCAGGTGATTTTGCATGTCCAGCGGTCGTTCCGGCGGGTCGAGCCGGTGGTTCCGGCGTGTCCGGCAGGTGGTTCCGGTCTGTCCGGCAGGTGGTTCTGTGGTGTCCGGCATGAGGTTCAGTCTGAGAGGCTGTGCCGGCATGCCCCTCACGTGATTCCGGCTTGTCCCCGAAGTGGTGCTGGTGTAGCGGGCAGGTGATTTTGGCGTGTCCGGCAGGTGGTTCAGGCGAGTTGAGCAGGTGGTTGCGACGTGCTCGGCAGGTGCTTCCGGCGTCTCAGGCACATGTTTCTGGCACATCTGACTGGTGGTTCCGGCATGCCCAAAAGTTGATTCCGGTCTGTCCGGTAGGTGGTTCCGGCGTGCACGGCACGTGGTTCTGGTACGTGTCAGAGGTGGTTGCGTATGCCCAACAGGTGATTCCGGACTGTCCGCCACGTGCTTCTGGCACGTCTGAGAGGTGGTTCCAACATGCCCGGCAGGTCATTTCGGAGAGTCGTCCAAGTGGTTCTGGCGTAGCCCGCAGGTGATTTTGGCGTGTCCGGCAGGTGGTTCCGCCGTGCTCGGCAGGTGGTTCAGGCATGGCCGTCACGTGGTTCCAGTCTGTCCAGGACGTGTTTCCAGCTTCTCCGGCAGGTGGTTCTGGTACGTCTGAGAGGTGGTTCCGCCATGGCTGGCAGGTGATCCCGGACTGTCCCCCAGGTGGTTCTGGCATAGCCAGCAGTTGATATTGGCCTGTCCGGCAGGTGGTTCCAGCGAGTCGAACAGGTGGCTCCGGCGTTCTTGGCAGGTGGTTCCGGTCTGTCCGGTAGGTGTTTCCGGCGTGTCTGGCACGTGCTTCCGGCACGTCTGAGAGGTGGTTCCGTCATGCGCGGCAGGTGATTCCGGAGTGTCCGCCAGGTGGTTCTGGCGTACCCAGCAGGTGATTTTGGCGTGTCCGGCAGGTGTTTCTGGCGAGTCGAGCAGGTGGCTCCGGCATGCTCAGCAGGTGCTTCCGGCGTCTCCGGCACTTGGTTCTGGTGTGTCTGAGAGCTGGTTCCGGCATGTCCGGCAGATGATTCCGGAGTGTCCGCCAAGTGGTTCTGGCATACCCAGCAGGTGATTTTGGCGTGTCAGGCAGGTGGTACCGGTGAGTCGAGCAGGTGGTTCCGGCGTGCTCAGCAGGTGGTTCAGGCGGTTCTGGCAGGTGGTATCCGTCTGTTCGGGGTGTGGTTCCAGCATCTCATGAACACGTTTCTGGCAAGTCTGAGATGTGGTTCCAGCCGGCCCGACAGGTGTTTCCGCAGTGTCCGCCAAGCGGTTCTGGCGTAGTTGGCAGGTGATTTTGGCATGACTGGCAGGTGGTTCCAGCAAGCCTGGCAGGTGATTCCAAAGTGTTCACCAACTGGTTGTGGCGTAGCCGGCAGGTGATTTTTGCGTGATCGGCAGGTGGTTCTGGCGAGTCGAGCAGGTGGTTCCGGCGTGCTCGGCTGGTGCTTCCGGGGTCATTGGCACGGGGTTCTGGCATGTCTGAGAGGTGGTTCCTGCATGCCCGGCAAGTGATTCCGGAGTGTTCGCCAAGTGGTTCTGGCATAGTCGGCAGGTGATTTTGGCATGTCCGGCAGGTGGTTCAGGCGAGTTGAGCAGGTGGTTCCAACGTGCTTGGCAGGTGCTTCCGGCGTCTCCGGCACGTGTTTCTGGCACATCTGACAGGTGGTTCCGGCATGCCCGAAAGGTGATTCCGGTCTGTCCGGTAGGTGGTTCCAGCCGGCACGGCATGTGGTTCTGGTACGTCTCAGAGGTGGTTGCGCATGCCCAACAGGTGATTCCGGACTGTCCGCCACATGGTTCTGGCACGTCTGAGAGGTGGTTCCGGCATGCCCGGCAGGTCATCCCAGAGAGTCCTCCAAGTGGTTCTGGCATAACACGCAGGTGATTTTGGCATGTCTGGCACGTTGTTCCGTTGTGCTTGGCAGGTGGTTCAGGCTTGGCCGGCAGGTGGTTCCAGACTGTCCAGGACGTGTTTCCAGCTTCTCCGGCAGGTGGTTCTGGTACGTCTGAGAGGTGGTTCCGCCATGGCTGGCAGGTGATTCCGGACCGCCCCCCAGGTGGTTCTGGCATAGCCAGCAGTTGATATTGGCCTGTCCGGCAGGTGGTTCCAGAGAGTCGAACAGGTGGCTCCGGCGTGCTCGGCAGGTGGTTCCGGTCTGTCCGGTAGGTCATTCCGGCGTGTCCGGCACGTGCTTCCTGCACGTCTGAGAGGTGGTACCGGCATGCGCGACAGGTGGTTTCGGAGTGTCCGCCAGGTGGTTCTGGCGTACCCGGCAGGTGATTTTGGCGTGTCCGGCAGGTGTTTCTGGCGAGTCGAGCAGGTGGCTCCGGCATGCTCGGCAGGTGCTTCCGGCGTCTCCGGCACGTGGTTCTGGTGTGTCTGAGAGCTGGTTCCGGCATGTCCGGCAGATGATTCCGGAGTTTGCCGCCAAGTGGTTCTGGCATACCCGGCTGGTGATTTGGGCATGTCAGGTAGGTGGCTCCGGCGTGCTCGGCAGGTTGTTCAGACGGGTCTGGCAGGTGTTTTCCGTCTGTTCTGGGTGTGGTTCCAGCATCTCATGCACATGGTTCTGGCACGTCTGAGATGTGGTTCCGGCCGGCCCGACAGGTGTTTCCACAGTGTCCGCCAAGTGGTACTGGCGTAGTTGGCAGGTGATTTTGGCATGACCGGCAGGTGGTTCCAGCAAGCCCGGCAGGTGATTCCGAAGTGTTCCCCAACTGGTTGTGGCGTAGCCGGCAGGTGATTTTTGCGTGTCCGGCAGGTGGTTCTGGCGAGTCGAGCAGGTGGTTCCGGCGTGCTCGGCAGGTGCTTCCGGGGTCATTGGCACGTGGTTCTGGCATATCTGAGAGGTGGTTCCGGCATGCCCGGCAGGTGATTCCGGAGTGTTCGCCAAGTGTTTCCGGTGTAGCCGGCAGGTGATTTTGCATGTCCAGCGGTCGTTCCGGCGGGTCGAGCCGGTGGTTCCGGCGTGTCCGGCAGGTGGTTCCGGTCTGTCCGGCAGGTGGTTCTGTGGTGTCCGGCACGAGGTTCAGTCTGAGAGGCTGTGCCGGCATGCCCCTCACGTGATTCCGGCTTGTCCCCGAAGTGGTGCTGGTGTAGCGGGCAGGTGATTTTGGCGTGTCCGGCAGGTGGTTCAGGCGAGTTGAGCAGGTGGTTGCGACGTGCTCGGCAGGTGCTTCCGGCGTCTCCGGCACGTGTTTCTGGCACATCTGACTGGTGGTTCCGGCATGCCCAAAAGTTGATTCCGGTCTGTCCGGTAGGTGGTTCCGGCGTGCACGGCACGTGGTTCTGGTACGTGTCAGAGGTGGTTGCGTATGCCCAACAGGTGATTCCGGACTGTCCGCCACGTGCTTCTGGCACGTCTGAGAGGTGGTTCCAACATGCCCGGCAGGTCATTTCGGAGAGTCGTCCAAGTGGTTCTGGCGTAGCCCGCAGGTGATTTTGGCGTGTCCGGCAGGTGGTTCCGCCGTGCTCGGCAGGTGGTTCAGGCATGGCCGTCACGTGGTTCCAGTCTGTCCAGGACGTGTTTCCAGCTTCTCCGGCAGGTGGTTCTGGTACGTCTGAGAGGTGGTTCCGCCATGGCTGGCAGGTGATCCCGGACTGTCCCCCAGGTGGTTCTGGCATAGCCAGCAGTTGATATTGGCCTGTCCGGCAGGTGGTTCCAGCGAGTCGAACAGGTGGCTCCGGCGTTCTTGGCAGGTGGTTCCAGTCTGTCCGGTAGGTGTTTCCGGCGTGTCTGGCACGTGCTTCCGGCACGTCTGAGAGGTGGTTCCGTCATGCGCGGCAGGTGATTCCGGAGTGTCCGCCAGGTGGTTCTGGCGTACCCAGCAGGTGATTTTGGCGTGTCCGGCAGGTGTTTCTGGCGAGTCGAGCAGGTGGCTCCGGCATGCTCGGCAGGTGCTTCCGGCGTCTCCGGCACTTGGTTCTGGTGTGTCTGAGAGCTGGTTCCGGCATGTCCGGCAGATGATTCCGGAGTGTCCGCCAAGTGGTTCTGGCATACCAAGCAGGTGATTTTGGCGTGTCAGGGAAGTGGTACCGGTGAGTCGAGCAGGCGGTTCCGGCGTGCTCAGCAGGTGGTTCAGGTGGTTCTGGCAGGTGGTATCCGTCTGTTCGGGGTGTGGTTCCAGCATCTCATGAACACGATTCTGGCAAGTCTGAGATGTGGTTCCAGCCGGCCCGACAGGTGTTTCCGCAGTGTCCGCCAAGCGGTTCTGGCGTAGTTGGCAGGTGATTTTGGCATGACTGGAAGGTGGTTCCAGCAAGCCTGGCAGGTGATTCCAAAGTGTTCACCAACTGGTTGTGGTGTAGCCGGCAGGTGATTTTTGCGTGATCGGCAGGTGGTTCTGGCGAGTCGAGCAGGTGGTTCCGGCGTGCTCGGCTGGTGCTTCCGGGGTCATTGGCACGGGGTTCTGGCATGTCTGAGAGGTGGTTCCTGCATGCCCGGCAAGTGATTCCGGAGTGTTCGCCAAGTGGTTCTGGCATAGTCGGCAGGTGATTTTGGCATGTCCGGCAGGTGCTTGAGGCGAGTTGAGCATGTGGTTCCAACGTGCTTGGCAGGTGCTTCCGGCGTCTCCGGCACGTGTTTCTGGCACATCTGACAGGTGGTTCCGGCATGCCCGGCAGGTCATCCCAGAGAGTCCTCCAAGTGGTTCTGGCATAACACGCAGGTGATTTTGGCGTGTCAGGCAGGTTGTTCCGTTGTGCTTGGCAGGTGGTTCAGGCTTGGCCGGCAGGTGGTTCCAGACTGTCCAGGACGTGTTTCCAGCTTCTCCGGCAGGTGGTTCTGGTACGTCTGAGAGGTGGTTCCGCCATGGCTGGCAGGTGATTCCGGACCGTCCCCCAGGTGGTCCTGGCATAGCCAGCAGTTGATATTGGCCTGTCCGGCAGGTGGTTCCAGAGAGTCGAACAGGTGGCTCCGGCGTGCTCGGCAGGTGGTTCCGGTCTGTCCGGTAGGTCATTCCGGCGTGTCCGGCACGTGCTTCCTGCACGTCTGAGAGGTGGTTCCGGCATGCGCGACAGGTGGTTTCGAAGTGTCCGCCAGGTGGTTCTGGCGTACCCGGCAGGTGATTTTGGCGTGTCCGGCAGGTGTTTCTGGCGAGTCGAGCAGGTGGCTCCGGCATGCTCGGCAGGTGCTTCCGGCGTCTCCGGCACGTGGTTCTGGTGTGTCTGAGAGCTGGTTCCGGCATGTCCGGCAGATGATTCCGGAGTTTGCCGCCAAGTGGTTCTGGCATACCCGGCTGGTGATTTGGGCATGTCAGGTAGGTGGCTCCGGCGTGCTCGGCAGGTTGTTCAGACGGGTCTGGCAGGTGTTTTCCGTCTGTTCTGGGTGTGGTTCCAGCATCTCATGCACATGGTTCTGGCACGTCTGAGATGTGGTTCCGGCCGGCCCGACAGGTGTTTCCACAGTGTCCGCCAAGTGGTACTGGCGTAGTTGGCAGGTGATTTTGGCATGACCGGCAGGTGGTTCCAGCAAGCCCGGCAGGTGATTCCGAAGTGTTCCCCAACTGGTTGTGGCGTAGCCGGCAGGTGATTTTTGCGTGTCCGGCAGGTGGTTCTGGCGAGTCGAGCAGGTGGTTCCGGCGTGCTCGGCAGGTGCTTCCGGGGTCATTGGCACGTGGTTCTGGCATATCTGAGAGGTGGTTCCGGCATGCCCGGCAGGTGATTCCGGAGTGTTCGCCAAGTGTTTCCGGCGTAGCCGGCAGGTGATTTTGCATGTCCAGCGGTCGTTCCGGCGGGTCGAGCCGGTGGTTCCGGCGTGTCCGGCAGGTGGTTCCGGTCTGTCCGGCAGGTGGTTCTGTGGTGTCCGGCATGAGGTTCAGTCTGAGAGGCTGTGCCGGCATGCCCCTCACGTGATTCCGGCTTGTCCCCGAAGTGGTGCTGGTGTAGCGGGCAGGTGATTTTGGCGTGTCCGGCAGGTGGTTCAGGCGAGTTGAGCAGGTGGTTGCGACGTGCTCGGCAGGTGCTTCCGGCGTCTCAGGCACATGTTTCTGGCACATCTGACTGGTGGTTCCGGCATGCCCAAAAGTTGATTCCGGTCTGTCCGGTAGGTGGTTCCGGCGTGCACGGCACGTGGTTCTGGTACGTGTCAGAGGTGGTTGCGTATGCCCAACAGGTGATTCCGGACTGTCCGCCACGTGCTTCTGGCACGTCTGAGAGGTGGTTCCAACATGCCCGGCAGGTCATTTCGGAGAGTCGTCCAAGTGGTTCTGGCGTAGCCCGCAGGTGATTTTGGCGTGTCCGGCAGGTGGTTCCGCCGTGCTCGGCAGGTGGTTCAGGCATGGCCGTCACGTGGTTCCAGTCTGTCCAGGACGTGTTTCCAGCTTCTCCGGCAGGTGGTTCTGGTACGTCTGAGAGGTGGTTCCGCCATGGCTGGCAGGTGATCCCGGACTGTCCCCCAGGTGGTTCTGGCATAGCCAGCAGTTGATATTGGCCTGTCCGGCAGGTGGTTCCAGCGAGTCGAACAGGTGGCTCCGGCGTTCTTGGCAGGTGGTTCCGGTCTGTCCGGTAGGTGTTTCCGGCGTGTCTGGCACGTGCTTCCGGCACGTCTGAGAGGTGGTTCCGTCATGCGCGGCAGGTGATTCCGGAGTGTCCGCCAGGTGGTTCTGGCGTACCCAGCAGGTGATTTTGGCGTGTCCGGCAGGTGTTTCTGGCGAGTCGAGCAGGTGGCTCCGGCATGCTCGGCAGGTGCTTCCGGCGTCTCCGGCACTTGGTTCTGGTGTGTCTGAGAGCTGGTTCCGGCATGTCCGGCAGATGATTCCGGAGTGTCCGCCAAGTGGTTCTGGCATACCCAGCAGGTGATTTTGGCGTGTCAGGCAGGTGGTACCGGTGAGTCGAGCAGGTGGTTCCGGCGTGCTCAGCAGGTGGTTCAGGCGGTTCTGGCAGGTGGTATCCGTCTGTTCGGGGTGTGGTTCCAGCATCTCATGAACACGTTTCTGGCAAGTCTGAGATGTGGTTCCAGCCGGCCCGACAGGTGTTTCCGCAGTGTCCGCCAAGCGGTTCTGGCGTAGTTGGCAGGTGATTTTGGCATGACTGGCAGGTGGTTCCAGCAAGCCTGGCAGGTGATTCCAAAGTGTTCACCAACTGGTTGTGGCGTAGCCGGCAGGTGATTTTTGCGTGATCGGCAGGTGGTTCTGGCGAGTCGAGCAGGTGGTTCCGGCGTGCTCGGCTGGTGCTTCCGGGGTCATTGGCACGGGGTTCTGGCATGTCTGAGAGGTGGTTCCTGCATGCCCGGCAAGTGATTCCGGAGTGTTCGCCAAGTGGTTCTGGCATAGTCGGCAGGTGATTTTGGCATGTCCGGCAGGTGGTTCAGGCGAGTTGAGCAGGTGGTTCCAACGTGCTTGGCAGGTGCTTCCGGCGTCTCCGGCACGTGTTTCTGGCACATCTGACAGGTGGTTCCGGCATGCCCGAAAGGTGATTCCGGTCTGTCCGGTAGGTGGTTCCAGCCGGCACGGCATGTGGTTCTGGTACGTCTCAGAGGTGGTTGCGCATGCCCAACAGGTGATTCCGGACTGTCCGCCACATGGTTCTGGCACGTCTGAGAGGTGGTTCCGGCATGCCCGGCAGGTCATCCCAGAGAGTCCTCCAAGTGGTTCTGGCATAACACGCAGGTGATTTTGGCATGTCTGGCACGTTGTTCCGTTGTGCTTGGCAGGTGGTTCAGGCTTGGCCGGCAGGTGGTTCCAGACTGTCCAGGACGTGTTTCCAGCTTCTCCGGCAGGTGGTTCTGGTACGTCTGAGAGGTGGTTCCGCCATGGCTGGCAGGTGATTCCGGACCGCCCCCCAGGTGGTTCTGGCATAGCCAGCAGTTGATATTGGCCTGTCCGGCAGGTGGTTCCAGAGAGTCGAACAGGTGGCTCCGGCGTGCTCGGCAGGTGGTTCCGGTCTGTCCGGTAGGTCATTCCGGCGTGTCCGGCACGTGCTTCCTGCACGTCTGAGAGGTGGTACCGGCATGCGCGACAGGTGGTTTCGGAGTGTCCGCCAGGTGGTTCTGGCGTACCCGGCAGGTGATTTTGGCGTGTCCGGCAGGTGTTTCTGGCGAGTCGAGCAGGTGGCTCCGGCATGCTCGGCAGGTGCTTCCGGCGTCTCCGGCACGTGGTTCTGGTGTGTCTGAGAGCTGGTTCCGGCATGTCCGGCAGATGATTCCGGAGTTTGCCGCCAAGTGGTTCTGGCATACCCGGCTGGTGATTTGGGCATGTCAGGTAGGTGGCTCCGGCGTGCTCGGCAGGTTGTTCAGACGGGTCTGGCAGGTGTTTTCCGTCTGTTCTGGGTGTGGTTCCAGCATCTCATGCACATGGTTCTGGCACGTCTGAGATGTGGTTCCGGCCGGCCCGACAGGTGTTTCCACAGTGTCCGCCAAGTGGTACTGGCGTAGTTGGCAGGTGATTTTGGCATGACCGGCAGGTGGTTCCAGCAAGCCCGGCAGGTGATTCCGAAGTGTTCCCCAACTGGTTGTGGCGTAGCCGGCAGGTGATTTTTGCATGTCCGGCAGGTGGTTCTGGCGAGTCGAGCAGGTGGTTCCGGCGTGCTCGGCAGGTGCTTCCGGGGTCATTGGCACGTGGTTCTGGCATATCTGAGAGGTGGTTCCGGCATGCCCGGCAGGTGATTCCGGAGTGTTCGCCAAGTGTTTCCGGAGTAGCCGGCAGGTGATTTTGCATGTCCAGCGGTCGTTCCGGCGGGTCGAGGCGGTGGTTCCGGCGTGTCCGGCAGGTGGTTCCGGTCTGTCCGGCAGGTGGTTCTGTGGTGTCCGGCACGAGGTTCAGTCTGAGAGGCTGTGCCGGCATGCCCCTCACGTGATTCCGGCTTGTCCCCGAAGTGGTGCTGGTGTAGCGGGCAGGTGATTTTGGCGTGTCCGGCAGGTGGTTCAGGCGAGTTGAGCCGGTGGTTGCGACGTGCTCGGCAGGTGCTTCCGGCGTCTCCGGCACGTGTTTCTGGCACATCTGACTGGTGGTTCCGGCATGCCCAAAAGTTGATTCCGGTCTGTCCGGTAGGTGGTTCCGGCGTGCACGGCACGTGGTTCTGGTACGTCTCAGAGGTGGTTGCGTATGCCCAACAGGTGATTCCGGACTGTCCGCCACGTGCTTCTGGCACGTCTGAGAGGTGGTTCCAACATGCCCGGCAGGTCATTTCGGAGAGTCGTCCAAGTGGTTCTGGCGTAGCCCGCAGGTGATTTTGGCGTGTCCGGCAGGTGGTTCCGCCGTGCTCGGCAGGTGGTTCAGGCATGGCCGTCACGTGGTTCCAGTCTGTCCAGGACGTGTTTCCAGCTTCTCCGGCAGGTGGTTCTGGTACGTCTGAGAGGTGGTTCCGCCATGGCTGGCAGGTGATCCCGGACTGTCCCCCAGGTGGTTCTGGCATAGCCAGCAGTTGATATTGGCCTGTCCGGCAGGTGGTTCCAGCGAGTCGAACAGGTGGCTCCGGCGTTCTTGGCAGGTGGTTCCAGTCTGTCCGGTAGGTGTTTCCGCCGTGTCTGGCACGTGCTTCCGGCACGTCTGAGAGGTGGTTCCGTCATGCGCGGCAGGTGATTCCGGAGTGTCCGCCAGGTGGTTCTGGCGTACCCAGCAGGTGATTTTGGCGTGTCCGGCAGGTGTTTCTGGCGAGTCGAGCAGGTGGCTCCGGCATGCTCGGCAGGTGCTTCCGGCGTCTCCGGCACTTGGTTCTGGTGTGTCTGAGAGCTGGTTCCGGCATGTCCGGCAGATGATTCCGGAGTGTCCGCCAAGTGGTTCTGGCATACCAAGCAGGTGATTTTGGCGTGTCAGGGAAGTGGTACCGGTGAGTCGAGCAGGCGGTTCCGGCGTGCTCAGCAGGTGGTTCAGGCGGTTCTGGCAGGTGGTATCCGTCTGTTCGGGGTGTGGTTCCAGCATCTCATGAACACGATTCTGGCAAGTCTGAGATGTGGTTCCAGCCGGCCCGACAGGTGTTTCCGCAATGTCCGCCAAGCGGTTCTGGCGTAGTTGGCAGGTGATTTTGGCATGACTGGAAGGTGGTTCCAGCAAGCCTGGCAGGTGATTCCAAAGTGTTCACCAACTGGTTGTGGCGTAGCCGGCAGGTGATTTTTGCGTGATCGGCAGGTGGTTCTGGCGAGTCGAGCAGGTGGTTCCGGCGTGCTCGGCTGGTGCTTCCGGGGTCATTGGCACGGGGTTCTGGCATGTCTGAGAGGTGGTTCCTGCATGCCCGGCAAGTGATTCCGGAGTGTTCGCCAAGTGGTTCTGGCATAGTCGGCAGGTGATTTTGGCATGTCCGGCAGGTGCTTCAGGCGAGTTGAGCATGTGGTTCCAACGTGCTTTGCAGGTGCTTCCGGCGTCTCCGGCACGTGTTTCTGGCACATCTGACAGGTGGTTCCGGCATGCCCGAAAGGTGATTCCGGTCTGTCCGGTAGGTGGTTCCAGCCGGCACGGCATGTGGTTCTGGTACGTCTCAGAGGTGGTTGCGCATGCCCAACAGGTGATTCCGGACTGTCCGCCACATGGTTCTGGCACGTCTGAGAGGTGGTTCCGGCATGCCCGGCAGGTCATCCCAGAGAGTCCTCCAAGTGGTTCTGGCATAACACGCAGGTGATTTTGGCGTGTCAGGCAGGTTGTTCCGTTGTGCTTGGCAGGTGGTTCAGGCTTGGCCGGCAGGTGGTTCCAGACTGTCCAGGACGTGTTTCCAGCTTCTCCGGCAGGTGGTTCTGGTACGTCTGAGAGGTGGTTCCGCCATGGCTGGCAGGTGATTCCGGACCGCCCCCCAGGTGGTTCTGGCATAGCCAGCAGTTGATATTGGCCTTTCCGGCAGGTGGTTCCAGAGAGTCGAACAGGTGGCTCCGGCGTGCTCGGCAGGTGGTTCCGGTCTGTCCGGTAGGTCATTCCGGCGTGTCCGGCACGTGCTTCCTGCACGTCTGAGAGGTGGTTCCGGCAGGCGCGACAGGTGGTTTCGGAGTGTCCGCCAGGTGGTTCTGGCGTACCCGGCAGGTGATTTTGGCGTGTCCGGCAGGTGTCTCTGGCGAGTCGAGCAGGTGGCTCCGGCATGCTCGGCAGGTGCTTCCGGCGTCTCCGGCACGTGGTTCTGGTGTGTCTGAGAGCTGGTTCCGGCATGTCCGGCAGATGATTCCGGAGTTTGCCGCCAAGTGGTTCTGGCATACCCGGCTGGTGATTTGGGCATGTCAGGTAGGTGGCTCCGGCGTGCTCGGCAGGTTGTTCAGACGGGTCTGGCAGGTGTTTTCCGTCTGTTCTGGGTGTGGTTCCAGCATCTCATGCACATGGTTCTGGCACGTCTGAGATGTGGTTCCGGCCGGCCCGACAGGTGTTTCCACAGTGTCCGCCAAGTGGTACTGGCGTAGTTGGCAGGTGATTTTGGCATGACCGGCAGGTGGTTCCAGCAAGCCCGGCAGGTGATTCCGAAGTGTTCCCCAACTGGTTGTGGCGTAGCCGGCAGGTGATTTTTGCGTGTCCGGCAGGTGGTTCTGGCGAGTCGAGCAGGTGGTTCCGGCGTGCTCGGCAGGTGCTTCCGGGGTCATTGGCACGTGGTTCTGGCATATCTGAGAGGTGGTTCCGGCATGCCCGGCAGGTGATTCCGGAGTGTTCGCCAAGTGTTTCCGGCGTAGCCGGCAGGTGATTTTGCATGTCCAGCGGTCGTTCCGGCGGGTCGAGCCGGTGGTTCCGGCGTGTCTGGCAGGTGGTTCCGGTCTGTCCGGCAGGTGGTTCTGTGGTGTCCGGCACGAGGTTCAGTCTGAGAGGCTGTGCCGGCATGCCCCTCACGCGATTCCGGCTTGTCCCTGAAGTGGTGCTGGTGTAGCGGGCAGGTGATTTTGGCGTGTCCGGCAGGTTGTTCAGGCGAGTTGAGCAGGTGGTTGCGACGTGCTCGTCAGGTGCTTCCGGCGTCTCCGGCACGTGTTTCTGGCACATCTGACTGGTGGTTCCGGCATGCCCAAAAGTTGATTCCGGTCTGTCCGGTAGGTGGTTCCGGCGTGCACGGCACGTGGTTCTGGTACGTGTCAGAGGTGGTTGCGTATGCCCAACAGGTGATTCCGGACTGTCCGCCACGTGCTTCTGGCACGTCTGAGAGGTGGTTCCAACATGCCCGGCAGGTCATTTCGGAGAGTCGTCCAAGTGGTTCTGGCGTAGCCCGCAGGTGATTTTGGCGTGTCCGGCAGGTGGTTCCGCCGTGCTCGGCAGGTGGTTCAGGCATGGCCGTCACGTGGTTCCAGTCTGTCCAGGACGTGTTTCCAGCTTCTCCGGCAGGTGGTTCTGGTACGTCTGAGAGGTGGTTCCGCCATGGCTGGCAGGTGATCCCGGACTGTCCCCCAGGTGGTTCTGGCATAGCCAGCAGTTGATATTGGCCTGTCCGGCAGGTGGTTCCAGCGAGTCGAACAGGTGGCTCCGGCGTTCTTGGCAGGTGGTTCCAGTCTGTCCGGTAGGTGTTTCCGGCGTGTCTGGCACGTGCTTCCGGCACGTCTGAGAGGTGGTTCCGTCATGCGCGGCAGGTGATTCCGGAGTGTCCGCCAGGTGGTTCTGGCGTACCCAGCAGGTGATTTTGGCGTGTGCGGCAGGTGTTTCTGGCGAGTCGAGCAGGTGGCTCCGGCATGCTCGGCAGGTGCTTCCGGCGTCTCCGGCACTTGGTTCTGGTGTGTCTGAGAGCTGGTTCCGGCATGTCCGGCAGATGATTCCGGAGTGTCCGCCAAGTGGTTCTGGCATACCCAGCAGGTGATTTTGGCGTGTCAGGCAGGTGGTACCGGTGAGTCGAGCAGGCGGTTCCGGCGTGCTCAGCAGGTGGTTCAGGCGGTTCTGGCAGGTGGTATCCGTCTGTTCGGGGTGTGGTTCCAGCATCTCATGAACACGTTTCTGGCAAGTCTGAGATGTGGTTCCAGCCGGCCCGACAGGTGTTTCCGCAGTGTCCGCCAAGCGGTTCTGGCGTAGTTGGCAGGTGATTTTGGCATGACTGGCAGGTGGTTCCAGCAAGCCTGGCAGGTGATTCCAAAGTGTTCACCAACTGGTTGTGGCGTAGCCGGCAGGTGATTTTTGCGTGATCGGCAGGTGGTTCTGGCGAGTCGAGCAGGTGGTTCCGGCGTGCTCGGCTGGTGCTTCCGGGGTCATTGGCACGGGGTTCTGGCATGTCTGAGAGGTGGTTCCTGCATGCCCGGCAAGTGATTCCGGAGTGTTCGCCAAGTGGTTCTGGCATAGTCGGCAGGTGATTTTGGCATGTCCGGCAGGTGCTTGAGGCGAGTTGAGCATGTGGTTCCAACGTGCTTGGCAGGTGCTTCCGGCGTCTCCGGCACGTGTTTCTGGCACATCTGACAGGTGGTTCCGGCATGCCCGAAAGGTGATTCCGGTCTGTCCGGTAGGTGGTTCCAGCCGGCACGGCATGTGGTTCTGGTACGTCTCAGAGGTGGTTGCGCATGCCCAACAGGTGATTCCGGACTGTCCGCCACATGGTTCTGGCACGTCTGAGAGGTGGTTCCGGCATGCCCGGCAGGTCATCCCAGAGAGTCCTCCAAGTGGTTCTGGCATAACACGCAGGTGATTTTGGCGTGTCAGGCAGGTTGTTCCGTTGTGCTTGGCAGGTGGTTCAGGCTTGGCCGGCAGGTGGTTCCAGACTGTCCAGGACGTGTTTCCAGCTTCTCCGGCAGGTGGTTCTGGTACGTCTGAGAGGTGGTTCCGCCATGGCTGGCAGGTGATTCCGGACCGCCCCCCAGGTGGTTCTGGCATAGCCAGCAGTTGATATTGGCCTGTCCGGCAGGTGGTTCCAGAGAGTCGAACAGGTGGCTCCGGCGTGCTCGGCAGGTGGTTCCGGTCTGTCCGGTATGTCATTCCGGCGTGTCCGGCACGTGCTTCCTGCACGTCTGAGAGGTGGTTCCGGCATGCGCGACAGGTGGTTTCGGAGTGTCCGCCAGGTGGTTCTGGCGTACCCGGCAGGTGATTTTGGCGTGTCCGGCAGGTGTTTCTGGCGAGTCGAGCAGGTGGCTCCGGCATGCTCGGCAGGTGCTTCCGGCGTCTCCGGCACGTGGTTCTGGTGTGTCTGAGAGCTGGTTCCGGCATGTCCGGCAGATGATTCCGGAGTTTGCCGCCAAGTGGTTCTGGCATACCCGGCTGGTGATTTGGGCATGTCAGGTAGGTGGCTCCGGCGTGCTCGGCAGGTTGTTCAGACGGGTCTGGCAGGTGTTTTCCGTCTGTTCTGGGTGTGGTTCCAGCATCTCATGCACATGGTTCTGGCACGTCTGAGATGTGGTTCCGGCCGGCCCGACAGGTGTTTCCACAGTGTCCGCCAAGTGGTACTGGCGTAGTTGGCAGGTGATTTTGGCATGACCGGCAGGTGGTTCCAGCAAGCCCGGCAGGTGATTCCGAAGTGTTCCCCAACTGGTTGTGGCGTAGCCGGCAGGTGATTTTTGCGTGTCCGGCAGGTGGTTCTGGCGAGTCGAGCAGGTGGTTCCGGCGTGCTCGGCAGGTGCTTCCGGGGTCATTGGCACGTGGTTCTGGCATATCTGAGAGGTGGTTCCGGCATGCCCGGCAGGTGATTCCGGAGTGTTCGCCAAGTGTTTCCGGCGTAGCCGGCAGGTGATTTTGCATGTCCAGCGGTCGTTCCGGCGGGTCGAGCCGGTGGTTCCGGCGTGTCCGGCAGGTGGTTCCGGTCTGTCCGGCAGGTGGTTCTGTGGTGTCCGGCACGAGGTTCAGTCTGAGAGGCTGTGCCGGCATGCCCCTCACGTGATTCTGGCTTGTCCCCGAAGTGGTGCTGGTGTAGCGGGCAGGTGATTTTGGCGTGTCCGGCAGGTGGTTCAGGCGAGTTGAGCAGGTGGTTGCGACGTGCTCGGCAGGTGCTTCCGGCGTCTCCGGCACGTGTTTCTGGCACATCTGACTGGTGGTTCCGGCATGCCCAAAAGTTGATTCCGGTCTGTCCGGTAGGTGGTTCCGGCGTGCACGGCACGTGGTTCTGGTACGTGTCAGAGGTGGTTGCGTATGCCCAACAGGTGATTCCGGACTGTCCGCCACGTGCTTCTGGCACGTCTGAGAGGTGGTTCCAACATGCCCGGCAGGTCATTTCGGAGAGTCGTCCAAGTGGTTCTGGCGTAGCCCGCAGGTGATTTTGGCGTGTCCGGCAGGTGGTTCCGCCGTGCTCGGCAGGTGGTTCAGGCATGGCCGTCACGTGGTTCCAGTCTGTCCAGGACGTGTTTCCAGCTTCTCCGGCAGGTGGTTCTGGTACGTCTGAGAGGTGGTTCCGCCATGGCTGGCAGGTGATCCCGGACTGTCCCCCAGGTGGTTCTGGCATAGCCAGCAGTTGATATTGGCCTGTCCGGCAGGTGGTTCCAGCGAGTCGAACAGGTGGCTCCGGCGTTCTTGGCAGGTGGTTCCAGTCTGTCCGGTAGGTGTTTCCGGCGTGTCTGGCACGTGCTTCCGGCACGTGTGAGAGGTGGTTCCGTCATGCGCGGCAGGTGATTCCGGAGTGTCCGCCAGGTGGTTCTGGCGTACCCAGCAGGTGATTTTGGCGTGTCCGGCAGGTGTTTCTGGCGAGTCGAGCAGGTGGGTCCGGCATGCTCGGCAGGTGCTTCCGGCGTCTCCGGCACTTGGTTCTGGTGTGTCTGAGAGCTGGTTCCGGCATGTCCGGCAGATGATTCCGGAGTGTCCGCCAAGTGGTTCTGGCATACCCAGCAGGTGATTTTGGCGTGTCAGGGAGGTGGTACCGGTGAGTCGAGCAGGTGGTTCCGGCGTGCTCAGCAGGTGGTTCAGGCGGTTCTGGCAGGTGGTATCCGTCTGTTCGGGGTGTGGTTCCAGCATCTCATGAACACGATTCTGGCAAGTCTGAGATGTGGTTCCAGCCGGCCCGACAGGTGTTTCCGCAGTGTCCGCCAAGCGGTTCTGGCGTAGTTGGCAGGTGATTTTGGCATGACTGGAAGGTGGTTCCAGCAAGCCTGGCAGGTGATTCCAAAGTGTTCACCAACTGGTTGTGGCGTAGCCGGCAGGTGATTTTTGCGTGATCGGCAGGTGGTTCTGGCGAGTCGAGCAGGTGGTTCCGGCGTGCTCGGCTGGTGCTTCCGGGGTCATTGGCACGGGGTTCTGGCATGTCTGAGAGGTGGTTCCTGCATGCCCGGCAAGTGATTCCGGAGTGTTCGCCAAGTGGTTCTGGCATAGTCGGCAGGTGATTTTGGCATGTCCGGCAGGTGCTTGAGGCGAGTTGAGCATGTGGTTCCAACGTGCTTGGCAGGTGCTTCCGGCGTCTCCGGCACGTGTTTCTGGCACATCTGACAGGTGGTTCCGGCATGCCCGAAAGGTGATTCCGGTCTGTCCGGTAGGTGGTTCCAGCCTGCACGGCATGTGGTTCTGGTACGTCTCAGAGGTGGTTGCGCATGCCCAACAGGTGATTCCGGACTGTCCGCCACATGGTTCTGGCACGTCTGAGAGGTGGTTCCGGCATGCCCGGCAGGTCATCCCAGAGAGTCCTCCAAGTGGTTCTGGCATAACACGCAGGTGATTTTGGCGTGTCAGGCAGGTTGTTCCGTTGTGCTTGGCAGGTGGTTCAGGCTTGGCCGGCAGGTGGTTCCAGACTGTCCAGGACGTGTTTCCAGCTTCTCCGGCAGGTGGTTCTGGTACGTCTGAGAGGTGGTTCCGCCATGGCTGGCAGGTGATTCCGGACCGCCCCCCAGGTGGTTCTGGCATAGCCAGCAGTTGATATTGGCCTGTCCGGCAGGTGGTTCCAGAGAGTCGAACAGGTGGCTCCGGCGTGCTCGGCAGGTGGTTCCGGTCTGTCCGGTAGGTCATTCCGGCGTGTCCGGCACGTGCTTCCTGCACGTCTGAGAGGTGGTTCCGGCATGCGCGACAGGTGGTTTCGGAGTGTCCGCCAGGTGGTTCTGGCGTACCCGGCAGGTGATTTTGGCGTGTCCGGCAGGTGTTTCTGGCGAGTCGAGCAGGTGGCTCCGGCATGCTCGGCAGGTGCTTCCGGCGTCTCCGGCACGTGGTTCTGGTGTGTCTGAGAGCTGGTTCCGGCATGTCCGGCAGATGATTCCGGAGTTTGCCGCCAAGTGGTTCTGGCATACCCGGCTGGTGATTTGGGCATGTCAGGTAGGTGGCTCCGGCGTGCTCGGCAGGTTGTTCAGACGGGTCTGGCAGGTGTTTTCCGTCTGTTCTGGGTGTGGTTCCAGCATCTCATGCACATGGTTCTGGCACGTCTGAGATGTGGTTCCGGCCGGCCCGACAGGTGTTTCCACAGTGTCCGCCAAGTGGTACTGGCGTAGTTGGCAGGTGATTTTGGCATGACCGGCAGGTGGTTCCAGCAAGCCCGGCAGGTGATTCCGAAGTGTTCCCCAACTGGTTGTGGCGTAGCCGGCAGGTGATTTTTGCGTGTCCGGCAGGTGGTTCTGGCGAGTCGAGCAGGTGGTTCCGGCGTGCTCGGCAGGTGCTTCCGGGGTCATTGGCACGTGGTTCTGGCATATCTGAGAGGTGGTTCCGGCATGCCCGGCAGGTGATTCCGGAGTGTTCGCCAAGTGTTTCCGGTGTAGCCGGCAGGTGATTTTGCATGTCCAGCGGTCGTTCCGGCGGGTCGAGCCGGTGGTTCCGGCGTGTCCGGCAGGTGGTTCCGGTCTGTCCGGCAGGTGGTTCTGTGGTGTCCGGCACGAGGTTCAGTCTGAGAGGCTGTGCCGGCATGCCCCTCACGTGATTCTGGCTTGTCCCCGAAGTGGTGCTGGTGTAGCGGGCAGGTGATTTTGGCGTGTCCGGCAGGTGGTTCAGGCGAGTTGAGCAGGTGGTTGCGACGTGCTCGGCAGGTGCTTCCGGCGTCTCCGGCACGTGTTTCTGGCACATCTGACTGGTGGTTCCGGCATGCCCAAAAGTTGATTCCGGTCTGTCCGGTAGGTGGTTCCGGCGTGCACGGCACGTGGTTCTGGTACGTGTCAGAGGTGGTTGCGTATGCCCAACAGGTGATTCCGGACTGTCCGCCACGTGCTTCTGGCACGTCTGAGAGGTGGTTCCAACATGCCCGGCAGGTCATTTCGGAGAGTCGTCCAAGTGGTTCTGGCGTAGCCCGCAGGTGATTTTGGCGTGTCCGGCAGGTGGTTCCGCCGTGCTCGGCAGGTGGTTCAGGCATGGCCGTCACGTGGTTCCAGTCTGTCCAGGACGTGTTTCCAGCTTCTCCGGCAGGTGGTTCTGGTACGTCTGAGAGGTGGTTCCGCCATGGCTGGCAGGTGATCCCGGACTGTCCCCCAGGTGGTTCTGGCATAGCCAGCAGTTGATATTGGCCTGTCCGGCAGGTGGTTCCAGCGAGTCGAACAGGTGGCTCCGGCGTTCTTGGCAGGTGGTTCCAGTCTGTCCGGTAGGTGTTTCCGCCGTGTCTGGCACGTGCTTCCGGCACGTCTGAGAGGTGGTTCCGTCATGCGCGGCAGGTGATTCCGGAGTGTCCGCCAGGTGGTTCTGGCGTACCCAGCAGGTGATTTTGGCGTGTCCGGCAGGTGTTTCTGGCGAGTCGAGCAGGTGGCTCCGGCATGCTCGGCAGGTGCTTCCGGCGTCTCCGGCACTTGGTTCTGGTGTGTCTGAGAGCTGGTTCCGGCATGTCCGGCAGATGATTCCGGAGTGTCCGCCAAGTGGTTCTGGCATACCAAGCAGGTGATTTTGGCGTGTCAGGGAAGTGGTACCGGTGAGTCGAGCAGGCGGTTCCGGCGTGCTCAGCAGGTGGTTCAGGCGGTTCTGGCAGGTGGTATCCGTCTGTTCGGGGTGTGGTTCCAGCATCTCATGAACACGATTCTGGCAAGTCTGAGATGTGGTTCCAGCCGGCCCGACAGGTGTTTCCGCAGTGTCCGCCAAGCGGTTCTGGCGTAGTTGGCAGGTGATTTTGGCATGACTGGAAGGTGGTTCCAGCAAGCCTGGCAGGTGATTCCAAAGTGTTCACCAACTGGTTGTGGCGTAGCCGGCAGGTGATTTTTGCGTGATCGGCAGGTTGTTCAGGCGAGTTGAGCAGGTGGTTGCGACGTGCTCGTCAGGTGCTTCCGGCGTCTCCGGCACGTGTTTCTGGCACATCTGACTGGTGGTTCCGGCATGCCCAAAAGTTGATTCCGGTCTGTCCGGTAGGTGGTTCCGGCATGCACGGCACGTGGTTCTGGTACGTGTCAGAGGTGGTTGCGTATGCCCAACAGGTGATTCCGGACTGTCCGCCACGTGCTTCTGGCACGTCTGAGAGGTGGTTCCAACATGCCCGGCAGGTCATTTCGGAGAGTCGTCCAAGTGGTTCTGGCGTAGCCCGCAGGTGATTTTGGCGTGTCCGGCAGGTGGTTCCGCCGTGCTCGGCAGGTGGTTCAGGCATGGCCGTCACGTGGTTCCAGTCTGTCCAGGACGTGTTTCCAGCTTCTCCGGCAGGTGGTTCTGGTACGTCTGAGAGGTGGTTCCGCCATGGCTGGCAGGTGATCCCGGACTGTCCCCCAGGTGGTTCTGGCATAGCCAGCAGTTGATATTGGCCTGTCCGGCAGGTGGTTCCAGCGAGTCGAACAGGTGGCTCCGGCGTTCTTGGCAGGTGGTTCCAGTCTGTCCGGTAGGTGTTTCCGGCGTGTCTGGCACGTGCTTCCGGCACGTCTGAGAGGTGGTTCCGTCATGCGCGGCAGGTGATTCCGGAGTGTCCGCCAGGTGGTTCTGGCGTACCCAGCAGGTGATTTTGGCGTGTCCGGCAGGTGTTTCTGGCGAGTCGAGCAGGTGGCTCCGGCATGCTCGGCAGGTGCTTCCGGCGTCTCCGGCACTTGGTTCTGGTGTGTCTGAGAGCTGGTTCCGGCATGTCCGGCAGATGATTCCGGAGTGTCCGCCAAGTGGTTCTGGCATACCCAGCAGGTGATTTTGGCGTGTCAGGGAGGTGGTACCGGTGAGTCGAGCAGGTGGTTCCGGCGTGCTCAGCAGGTGGTTCAGGCGGTTCTGGCAGGTGGTATCCGTCTGTTCGGGGTGTGGTTCCAGCATCTCATGAACACGTTTCTGGCAAGTCTGAGATGTGGTTCCAGCCGGCCCGACAGGTGTTTCCGCAGTGTCCGCCAAGCGGTTCTGGCGTAGTTGGCAGGTGATTTTGGCATGACTGGCAGGTGGTTCCAGCAAGCCTGGCAGGTGATTCCAAAGTGTTCACCAACTGGTTGTGGCGTAGCCGGCAGGTGATTTTTGCGTGATCGGCAGGTGGTTCTGGCGAGTCGAGCAGGTGGTTCCGGCGTGCTCGGCTGGTGCTTCCGGGGTCATTGGCACGGGGTTCTGGCATGTCTGAGAGGTGGTTCCTGCATGCCCGGCAAGTGATTCCGGAGTGTTCGCCAAGTGGTTCTGGCATAGTCGGCAGGTGATTTTGGCATGTCCGGCAGGTGCTTGAGGCGAGTTGAGCATGTGGTTCCAACGTGCTTGGCAGGTGCTTCCGGCGTCTCCGGCACGTGTTTCTGGCACATCTGACAGGTGGTTCCGGCATGCCCGAAAGGTGATTCCGGTCTGTCCGGTAGGTGGTTCCAGCCGGCACGGCATGTGGTTCTGGTACGTCTCAGAGGTGGTTGCGCATGCCCAACAGGTGATTCCGGACTGTCCGCCACATGGTTCTGGCACGTCTGAGAGGTGGTTCCGGCATGCCCGGCAGGTCATCCCAGAGAGTCCTCCAAGTGGTTCTGGCATAACACGCAGGTGATTTTGGCGTGTCAGGCAGGTTGTTCCGTTGTGCTTGGCAGGTGGTTCAGGCTTGGCCGGCAGGTGGTTCCAGACTGTCCAGGACGTGTTTCCAGCTTCTCCGGCAGGTGGTTCTGGTACGTCTGAGAGGTGGTTCCGCCATGGCTGGCAGGTGATTCCGGACCGCCCCCCAGGTGGTCCTGGCATAGCCAGCAGTTGATATTGGCCTGTCCGGCAGGTGGTTCCAGAGAGTCGAACAGGTGGCTCCGGCGTGCTCGGCAGGTGGTTCCGGTCTGTCCGGTAGGTCATTCCGGCGTGTCCGGCACGTGCTTCCTGCACGTCTGAGAGGTGGTTCCGGCATGCGCGACAGGTGGTTTCGGAGTGTCCGCCAGGTGGTTCTGGCGTACCCGGCAGGAGATTTTGGCGTGTCCGGCAGGTGTTTCTGGCGAGTCGAGCAGGTGGCTCCGGCATGCTCGGCAGGTGCTTCCGGCGTCTCCGGCACGTGGTTCTGGTGTGTCTGAGAGCTGGTTCCGGCATGTCCGGCAGATGATTCCGGAGTGTCTGCCAAGTGGTTCTGGCATACCCGGCTGGTGATTTGGGCATGTCAGGTAGGTGGCTCCGGCGTGCTCGGCAGGTTGTTCAGACGGGTCTGGCAGGTGTTTTCCGTCTGTTCGGGGTGTGGTTCCAGCATCTCATGCACATGGTTCTGGCACGTCTGAGATGTGGTTCCGGCCGGCCCGACAGGTGTTTCCACAGTGTCCGCCAAGTGGTACTGGCGTAGTTGGCAGGTGATTTTGGCATGACCGGCAGGTGGTTCCAGCAAGCCCGGCAGGTGATTCCGAAGTGTTCCCCAACTGGTTGTGGCGTAGCCGGCAGGTGATTTTTGCGTGTCCGGCAGGTGGTTCTGGCGAGTCGAGCAGGTGGTTCCGGCGTGCTCGGCAGGTGCTTCCGGGGTCATTGGCACGTGGTTCTGGCATATCTGAGAGGTGGTTCCGGCATGCCCGGCAGGTGATTCCGGAGTGTTCGCCAAGTGTTTCCGGCGTAGCCGGCAGGTGATTCTGCATGTCCAGCGGTCGTTCCGGCGGGTCGAGCCGGTGGTTCCGGCGTGTCCGGCAGGTGGTTCCGGTCTGTCCGGCAGGTGGTTCTGTGGTGTCCGGCACGAGGTTCAGTCTGAGAGGCTGTGCCGGCATGCCCCTCACGTGATTCCGGCTTGTCCCCGAAGTGGTGCTGGTGTAGCGGGCAGGTGATTTTGGCGTGTCGGGCAGGTGGTTCAGGCGAGTTGAGCAGGTGGTTGCGACGTGCTCGGCAGGTGCTTCCGGCGTCTCCGGCACGTGTTTCTGGCACATCTGACTGGTGGTTCCGGCATGCCCAAAAGTTGATTCCGGTCTGTCCGGTAGGTGGTTCCGGCGTGCACGGCACGTGGTTCTGGTACGTGTCAGAGGTGGTTGCGTATGCCCAACAGGTGATTCCGGACTGTGCGCCACGTGCTTCTGGCACGTCTGAGAGGTGGTTCCAACATGCCCGGCAGGTCATTTCGGAGAGTCGTCCAAGTGCTTCTGGCGTAGCCCGCAGGTGGTTCCGCCGTGCTCGGCAGGTGGTTCAGGCATGGCCGTCACGTGGTTCCAGTCTGTCCAGGACGTGTTTCCAGCTTCTCCGGCAGGTGGTTCTGGTACGTCTGAGAGGTGGTTCCGCCATGGCTGGCAGGTGATCCCGGACTGTCCCCCAGGTGGTTCTGGCATAGCCAGCAGTTGATATTGGCCTGTCCGGCAGGTGGTTCCAGCGAGTCGAACAGGTGGCTCCGGCGTTCTTGGCAGGTGGTTCCGGTCTGTCCGGTAGGTGTTTCCGGCGTGTCTGGCACGTGCTTCCGGCACGTCTGAGAGGTGGTTCCGTCATGCGCGGCAGGTGATTCCGGAGTGTCCTCCAGGTGGTTCTGGCGTACCCAGCAGGTGATTTTGGCGTGTCCGGCAGGTGTTTCTGGCGAGTCGAGCAGGTGGCTCCGGCATGCTCGGCAGGTGCTTCCGGCGTCTCCGGCACTTGGTTCTGGTGTGTCTGAGAGCTGGTTCCGGCATGTCCGGCAGATGATTCCTGAGTGTCCGCCAAGTGGTTCTGGCATACCCAGCAGGTGATTTTGGCGTGTCATGGAGGTGGTACCGGTGAGTCGAGCAGGTGGTTCCGGCGTGCTCAGCAGGTGGTTCAGGCGGTTCTGGCAGGTGGTATCCGTCTGTTCGGGGTGTGGTTCCAGCATCTCATGAACACGTTTCTGGCACGTCTGAGATGTGGTTCCAGCCGGCCCGACAGGTGTTTCCGCAGTGTCCGCCAAGTGGTTCTGGCGTAGTTGGCAGGTGATTTTGGCATGACTGGCAGGTGGTTCCAGCAAGCCTGGCAGGTGATTCCAAAGTGTTCACCAACTGGTTGTGGCGTAGCCGGCAGGTGATTTTTGCGTGATCGGCAGGTGGTTCTGGCGAGTCGAGCAGGTGGTTCCGGCGTGCTCGGCTGGTGCTTCCGGGGTCATTGGCACGGGGTTCTGGCATGTCTGAGAGGTGGTTCCTGCATGCCCGGCAAGTGATTCCGGAGTGTTCGCCAAGTGGTTCTGGCATAGTCGGCAGGTGATTTTGGCATGTCCGGCAGGTGGTTCAGGCGAGTTGAGCAGGTGGTTCCAACGTGCTTGGCAGGTGCTTCCGGCGTCTCCGGCACGTGTTTCTGGCACATCTGACAGGTGGTTCCGGCATGCCCGAAAGGTGATTCCGGTCTGTCCGGTAGGTGGTTCCAGCTGGCACGGCATGTGGTTCTGGTACGTATCAGAGGTGGTTGCGCATGCCCAACAGGTGATTCCGGACTGTCCGCCACATGGTTCTGGCACGTCTGAGAGGTGGTTCCGGCATGCCGGGCAGGTCATCCCAGAGAGTCCTCCAACTGGTTCTGGCATAACACGCAGGTGATTTTGGCGTGTCTGGCAGGTTGTTCCGTTGTGCTTGGCAGGTGGTTCAGGCTTGGCCGGCAGGTGGTTCCAGACTGTCCAGGACGTGTTTCCAGCTTCTCCGGCAGGTGGTTCTGGTACGTCTGAGAGGTGGTTCCGCCATGGCTGGCAGGTGATTCCGGACCGCCCCCCAGGTGGTTCTGGCATAGCCAGCAGTTGATATTGGCCTGTCCGGCAGGTGGTTCCAGAGAGTCGAACAGGTGGCTCCGGCGTGCTCGGCAGGTGGTTCCGGTCTGTCCGGTAGGTCATTCCGGCGTGTCCGGCACGTGCTTCCTGCACGTCTGAGAGGTGGTTCCGGCATGCGCGACAGGTGGTTTCGGAGTGTCCGCCAGGTGGTTCTGGCGTACCCGGCAGGTGATTTTGGCGTGTCCGGCAGGTGTTTCTGGCGAGTCGAGCAGGTGGCTCCGGCATGCTCGGCAGGTGCTTCCGGCGTCTCCGGCACGTGGTTCTGGTGTGTCTGAGAGCTGGTTCCGGCATGTCCGGCAGATGATTCCGGAGTTTTCCGCCAAGTGGTTCTGGCATACCCGGCTGGTGATTTGGGCATGTCAGGTAGGTGGCTCCGGCGTGCTCGGCAGGTTGTTCAGACGGGTCTGGCAGGTGTTTTCCGTCTGTTCTGGGTGTGGTTCCAGCATCTCATGCACATGGTTCTGGCACGTCTGAGATGTGGCTCCGGCCGGCCCGACAGGTGTTTCCACAGTGTCCGCCAAGTGGTACTGGCGTAGTTGGCAGGTGATTTTGGCATGACCGGCAGGTGGTTCCAGCAAGCCCGGCAGGTGATTCCGAAGTGTTCCCCAACTGGTTGTGGCGTAGCCGGCAGGTGATTTTTGCGTGTCCGGCAGGTGGTTCTGGCGAGTCGAGCAGGTGGTTCCGGCGTGCTCGGCAGGTGCTTCCGGGGTCATTGGCACGTGGTTCTGGCATATCTGAGAGGTGGTTCCGGCATGCCCGGCAGGTGATTCCGGAGTGTTCGCCAAGTGTTTCCGGCGTAGCCGGCAGGTGATTTTGCATGTCCAGCGGTCGTTCCGGCGGGTCGAGCCGGTGGTTCCGGCGTGTCCGGCAGGTGGTTCCGGTCTGTCCGGCAGGTGGTTCTGTGGTGTCCGGCACGAGGTTCAGTCTGAGAGGCTGTGCCGGCATGCCCCTCACGTGATTCTGGCTTGTCCCCGAAGTGGTGCTGGTGTAGCGGGCAGGTGATTTTGGCGTGTCCGGCAGGTGGTTCAGGCGAGTTGAGCAGGTGGTTGCGACGTGCTCGGCAGGTGCTTCCGGCGTCTCCGGCACGTGTTTCTGGCACATCTGACTGGTGGTTCCGGCATGCCCAAAAGTTGATTCCGGTCTGTCCGGTAGGTGGTTCCGGCGTGCACGGCACGTGGTTCTGGTACGTGTCAGAGGTGGTTGCGTATGCCCAACAGGTGATTCCGGACTGTGCGCCACGTGCTTCTGGCACGTCTGAGAGGTGGTTCCAACATGCCCGGCAGGTCATTTCGGAGAGTCGTCCAAGTGGTTCTGGCGTAGCCCGCAGGTGATTTTGGCGTGTCCGGCAGGTGGTTCCGCCGTGCTCGGCAGGTGGTTCAGGCATGGCCGTCACGTGGTTCCAGTCTGTCCAGGACGTGTTTCCAGCTTCTTCGGCAGGTGGTTCTGGTACGTCTGAGAGGTGGTTCCGCCATGGCTGGCAGGTGATCCCGGACTGTCCCCCAGGTGGTTCTGGCATAGCCAGCAGTTGATATTGGCCTGTCCGGCAGGTGGTTCCAGCGAGTCGAACAGGTGGCTCCGGCGTTCTTGGCAGGTGGTTCCGGTCTGTCTGGTAGGTGTTTCCGGCGTGTCTGGCACGTGCTTCCGGCACGTCTGAGAGGTGGTTCCGTCATGCGCGGCAGGTGATTCCGGAGTGTCCGCCAGGTGGTTCTGGCGTACCCAGCAGGTGATTTTGGCGTGTCCGGCAGGTGTTTCTGGCGAGTCGAGCAGGTGGCTCCGGCATGCTCGGCAGGTGCTTCCGGCGTCTCCGGCACTTGGTTCTGGTGTGTCTGAGAGCTGGTTCCGGCATGTCCGGCAGATGATTCCGGAGTGTCCGCCAAGTGGTTCTGGCATACCCAGCAGGTGATTTTGGCGTGTCAGGCAGGTGGTACCGGTGAGTCGAGCAGGTGGTTCCGGCGTGCTCAGCAGGTGGTTCAGGCGGTTCTGGCAGGTGGTATCCGTCTGTTCGGGGTGTGGTTCCAGCATCTCATGAACACGTTTCTGGCAAGTCTGAGATGTGGTTCCAGCCGGCCCGACAGGTGTTTCCGCAGTGTCCGCCAAGCGGTTCTGGCGTAGTTGGCAGGTGATTTTGGCATGACTGGCAGGTGGTTCCAGCAAGCCTGGCAGGTGATTCCAAAGTGTTCACCAACTGGTTGTGGCGTAGCCGGCAGGTGATTTTTGCGTGATCGGCAGGTGGTTCTGGCGAGTCGAGCAGGTGGTTCCGGCGTGCTCGGCTGGTGCTTCCGGGGTCATTGGCACGGGGTTCTGGCATGTCTGAGAGGTGGTTCCTGCATGCCCGGCAAGTGATTCCGGAGTGTTCGCCAAGTGGTTCTGGCATAGTCGGCAGGTGATTTTGGCATGTCCGGCAGGTGGTTCAGGCGAGTTGAGCAGGTGGTTCCAACGTGCTTGGCAGGTGCTTCCGGCGTCTCCGGCACGTGTTTCTGGCACATCTGACAGGTGGTTCCGGCATGCCCGAAAGGTGATTCCGGTCTGTCCGGTAGGTGGTTCCAGCCGGCACGGCATGTGGTTCTGGTACGTCTCAGAGGTGGTTGCGCATGCCCAACAGGTGATTCCGGACTGTCCGCCACATGGTTCTGGCACGTCTGAGAGGTGGTTCCGGCATGCCCGGCAGGTCATCCCAGAGAGTCCTCCAAGTGGTTCTGGCATAACACGCAGGTGATTTTGGCGTGTCAGGCAGGTTGTTCCGTTGTGCTTGGCAGGTGGTTCAGGCTTGGCCGGCAGGTGGTTCCAGACTGTCCAGGACGTGTTTCCAGCTTCTCCGGCAGGTGGTTCTGGTACGTCTGAGAGGTGGTTCCGCCATGGCTGGCAGGTGATTCCGGACCACCCCCCAGGTGGTTCTGGCATAGCCAGCAGTTTATATTGGCCTGTCCGGCAGGTGGTTCCAGAGAGTCGAACAGGTGGCTCCGGCGTGCTCGGCAGGTGGTTCCGGTCTGTCCGGTAGGTCATTCCGGCGTGTCCGGCACGTGCTTCCTGCACGTCTGAGAGGTGGTTCCGGCATGCGCGACAGGTGGTTTCGGAGTGTCCGCCAGGTGGTTCTGGCGTACCCGGCAGGTGATTTTGGCGTGTCCGGCAGGTGTTTCTGGCGAGTCGAGCAGGTGGCTCCGGCATGCTCGGCAGGTGCTTCCGGCGTCTCCGGCACGTGGTTCTGGTGTGTCTGAGAGCTGGTTCCGGCATGTCCGGCAGATGATTCCGGAGTTTTCCGCCAAGTGGTTCTGGCATACCCGGCTGGTGATTTGGGCATGTCAGGTAGGTGGCTCCGGCGTGCTCGGCAGGTTGTTCAGACGGGTCTGGCAGGTGTTTTCCGTCTGTTCTGGGTGTGGTTCCAGCATCTCATGCACATGGTTCTGGCACGTCTGAGATGTGGTTCCGGCCGGCCCGACAGGTGTTTCCACAGTGTCCGCCAAGTGGTACTGGCGTAGTTGGCAGGTGATTTTGGCATGACCGGCAGGTGGTTCCAGCAAGCCCGGCAGGTGATTCCGAAGTGTTCCCCAACTGGTTGTGGCGTAGCCGGCAGGTGATTTTTGCGTGTCCGGCAGGTGGTTCTGGCGAGTCGAGCAGGTGGTTCCGGCGTGCTCGGCAGGTGCTTCCGGGGTCATTGGCACGTGGTTCTGGCATATCTGAGAGGTGGTTCCGGCATGCCCGGCAGGTGATTCCGGAGTGTTCGCCAAGTGTTTCCGGCGTAGCCGGCCGGTGATTTTGCATGTCCAGCGGTCGTTCCGGCGGGTCGAGCCGGTGGTTCCGGCGTGTCCGGCAGGTGGTTCCGGTCTGTCCGGCAGGTGGTTCTGTGGTGTCCGGCACGAGGTTCAGTCTGAGAGGCTGTGCCGGCATGCCCCTCACATGATTCCGGCTTGTCCCCGAAGTGGTGCTGGTGTAGCGGGCAGGTGATTTTGGCGTGTCCGGCAGGTGGTTCAGGCGAGTTGAGCAGGTGGTTGCGACGTGCTCGGCAGGTGCTTCCGGCGTCTCCGGCACGTGTTTCTGGCACATCTGACTGGTGGTTCCGGCATGCCCAAAAGTTGATTCCGGTCTGTCCGGTAGGTGGTTCCGGCGTGCACGGCACGTGGTTCTGGTACGTGTCAGAGGTGGTTGCGTATGCCCAACAGGTGATTCCGGACTGTGCGCCACGTGCTTCTGGCACGTCTGAGAGGTGGTTCCAACATGCCCGGCAGGTCATTTCGGAGAGTCGTCCAAGTGGTTCTGGCGTAGCCCGCAGGTGATTTTGGCGTGTCCGGCAGGTGGTTCCGCCGTGCTCGGCAGGTGGTTCAGGCATGGCCGTCACGTGGTTCCAGTCTGTCCAGGACGTGTTTCCAGCTTCTCCGGCAGGTGGTTCTGGTACGTCTGAGAGGTGGTTCCGCCATGGCTGGCAGGTGATCCCGGACTGTCCCCCAGGTGGTTCTGGCATAGCCAGCAGTTGATATTGGCCTGTCCGGCAGGTGGTTCCAGCGAGTCGAACAGGTGGCTCCGGCGTTCTTGGCAGGTGGTTCCGGTCTGTCCGGTAGGTGTTTCCGGCGTGTCTGGCACGTGCTTCCGGCACGTCTGAGAGGTGGTTCCGTCATGCGCGGCAGGTGATTCCGGAGTGTCCGCCAGGTGGTTCTGGCGTACCCAGCAGGTGATTTTGGCGTGTCCGGCAGGTGTTTCTGGCGAGTCGAGCAGGTGGCTCCGGCATGCTCGGCAGGTGCTTCCGGCGTCTCCGGCACTTGGTTCTGGTGTGTCTGAGAGCTGGTTCCGGCATGTCCGGCAGATGATTCCTGAGTGTCCGCCAAGTGGTTCTGGCATACCCAGCAGGTGATTTTGGCGTGTCAGGGAGGTGGTACCGGTGAGTCGAGCAGGTGGTTCCGGCGTGCTCAGCAGGTGGTTCAGGCGGTTCTGGCAGGTGGTATCCGTCTGTTCGGGGTGTGGTTCCAGCATCTCATGAACACGTTTCTGGCACGTCTGAGATGTGGTTCCAGCCGGCCCGACAGGTGTTTCCGCAGTGTCCGCCAAGCGGTTCTGGCGTAGTTGGCAGGTGATTTTGGCATGACTGGCAGGTGGTTCCAGCAAGCCTGGCAGGTGATTCCAAAGTGTTCACCAACTGGTTGTGGCGTAGCCGGCAGGTGGTTTTTGCGTGATCGGCAGGTGGTTCTGGCGAGTTGAGCAGGTGGTTCCGGCGTGCTCGGCTGGTGCTTCCGGGGTCATTGGCACGGGGTTCTGGCATGTCTGAGAGGTGGTTCCTGCATGCCTGGCAAGTGATTCCGGAGTGTTCGCCAAGTGGTTCTGGCATAGTCGGCAGGTGATTTTGGCATGTCCGGCAGGTGGTTCAGGCGAGTTGAGCAGGTGGTTCCAACGTGCTTGGCAGGTGCTTCCGGCGTCTCCGGCACGTGTTTCTGGCACATCTGACAGGTGGTTCCGGCATGCCCGAAAGGTGATTCCGGTCTGTCCGGTAGGTGGTTCCAGCCTGCACGGCATGTGGTTCTGGTACGTCTCAGAGGTGGTTGCGCATGCCCAACAGGTGATTCCGGACTGTCCGCCACATGGTTCTGGCACGTCTGAGAGGTGGTTCCGGCATGCCCGGCAGGTCATCCCAGAGAGTCCTCCAAGTGGTTCTGGCAGAACACGCAGGTGATTTTGGCGTGTCCGGCAGGTGGTTCCGTCGTGCTCGGCAGGTGGTTCAGGCGTGGTCGTCACGTGGTTCCAGTTTGTCCAGGACGTGTTTCCAGCTTCTCCGGCAGGTGGTTCTGGTACGTCTGAGAGGTGGTTCCGCCATGGCTGGCAGGTGATTCCGGACCGCCCCCCAGGTGGTTCTGGCATAGCCAGCAGTTGATATTGGCCTGTCCGGCAGGTGGTTCCAGAGAGTCGAACAGGTGGCTCCGGCGTGCTCGGCAGGTGGTTCCGGTCTGTCCGGTAGGTCATTCCGGCGTGTCCGGCACGTGCTTCCTGCACGTCTGAGAGGTGGTTCCGGCATGCGCGACAGGTGGTTTCGGAGTGTCCGCCAGGTGGTTCTGGCGTACCCGGCAGGTGATTTTGGCGTGTCCGGCAGGTGTTTCTGGCGAGTCGAGCAGGTGGCTCCGGCATGCTCGGCAGGTGCTTCCGGCGTCTCCGGCACGTGGTTCTGGTGTGTCTGAGAGCTGGTTCCGGCATGTCCGGCAGATGATTCCGGAGTTTGCCGCCAAGTGGTTCTGGCATACCCGGCTGGTGATTTGGGCATGTCAGGTAGGTGGCTCCGGCATGCTCGGCAGGTTGTTCAGACGGGTCTGGCAGGTGTTTTCCGTCTGTTCTGGGTGTGGTTCCAGCATCTCATGCACATGGTTCTGGCACGTCTGAGATGTGGTTCCGGCCGGCCCGACAGGTGTTTCCACAGTGTCCGCCAAGTGGTACTGGCGTAGTTGGCAGGTGATTTTGGCATGACCGGCAGGTGGTTCCAGCAAGCCCGGCAGGTGATTCCGAAGTGTTCCCCAACTGGTTGTGGCGTAGCCGGCAGGTGATTTTTGCGTGTCCGGCAGGTGGTTCTGGCGAGTCGAGCAGGTGGTTCCGGCGTGCTCGGCAGGTGCTTCCGGGGTCATTGGCACGTGGTTCTGGCATATCTGAGAGGTGGTTCCGGCATGCCCGGCAGGTGATTCCGGAGTGTTCGCCAAGTGTTTCCGGCGTAGCCGGCAGGTGATTCTGCATGTCCAGCGGTCGTTCCGGCGGGTCGAGCCGGTGGTTCCGGCGTGTCCGGCAGGTGGTTCCGGTCTGTCCGGCAGGTGGTTCCGTGGTGTCCGGCACGAGGTTCAGTCTGAGAGGCTGTGCCGGCATGCCCCTCACGCGATTCCGGCTTGTCCCCGAAGTGGTGCTGGTGTAGCGGGCAGGTGATTTTGGCGTGTCCGGCAGGTGGTTCAGGCGAGTTGAGCAGGTGGTTGCGACGTGCTCGGCAGGTGCTTCCGGCGTCTCCGGCACGTGTTTCTGGCACATCTGACTGGTGGTTCCGGCATGCCCAAAAGTTGATTCCGGTCTGTCCGGTAGGTGGTTCCGGCGTGCACGGCACGTGGTTCTGGTACGTGTCAGAGGTGGTTGCGTATGCCCAACAGGTGATTCCGGACTGTGCGCCACGTGCTTCTGGCACGTCTGAGAGGTGGTTCCAACATGCCCGGCAGGTCATTTCGGAGAGTCGTCCAAGTGGTTCTGGCGTAGCCCGCAGGTGGTTCCGCCGTGTCCGGCAGGTGGTTCCGCCGTGCTCGGCAGGTGGTTCAGGCATGGCCGTCACGTGGTTCCAGTCTGTCCAGGACGTGTTTCCAGCTTCTCCGGCAGGTGGTTCTGGTACGTCTGAGAGGTGGTTCCGCCATGGCTGGCAGGTGATCCCGGACTGTCCCCCAGGTGGTTCTGGCATAGCCAGCAGTTGATATTGGCCTGTCCGGCAGGTGGTTCCAGCGAGTCGAACAGGTGGCTCCGGCGTTCTTGGCAGGTGGTTCCGGTCTGTCCGGTAGGTGTTTCCGGCGTGTCTGGCACGTGCTTCCGGCACGTCTGAGAGGTGGTTCCGTCATGCGCGGCAGGTGATTCCGGAGTGTCCGCCAGGTGGTTCTGGCGTACCCAGCAGGTGATTTTGGCGTGTCCGGCAGGTGTTTCTGGCGAGTCGAGCAGGTGGCTCCGGCATGCTCGGCAGGTGCTTCCGGCGTCTCCGGCACTTGGTTCTGGTGTGTCTGAGAGCTGGTTCCGGCATGTCCGGCAGATGATTCCTGAGTGTCCGCCAAGTGGTTCTGGCATACCCAGCAGGTGATTTTGGCGTGTCAGGGAGGTGGTACCGGTGAGTCGAGCAGGTGGTTCCGGCGTGCTCAGCAGGTGGTTCAGGCGGTTCTGGCAGGTGGTATCCGTCTGTTCGGGGTGTGGTTCCAGCATCTCATGAACACGTTTCTGGCACGTCTGAGATGTGGTTCCAGCCGGCCCGACAGGTGTTTCCGCAGTGTCCGCCAAGCGGTTCTGGCGTAGTTGGCAGGTGATTTTGGCATGACTGGAAGGTGGTTCCAGCAAGCCTGGCAGGTGATTCCAAAGTGTTCACCAACTGGTTGTGGCGTAGCCGGCAGGTGATTTTTGCGTGATCGGCAGGTGGTTCTGGCGAGTCGAGCAGGTGGTTCCGGCGTGCTCGGCTGGTGCTTCCGGGGTCATTGGCACGGGGTTCTGGCATGTCTGAGAGGTGGTTCCTGCATGCCCGGCAAGTGATTCCGGAGTGTTCGCCAAGTGGTTCTGGCATAGTCGGCAGGTGATTTTGGCATGTCCGGCAGGTGCTTCAGGCGAGTTGAGCAGGTGGTTCCAACGTGCTTGGCAGGTGCTTCCGGCGTCTCCGGCACGTGTTTCTGGCACATCTGACAGGTGGTTCCGGCATGCCCGAAAGGTGATTCCGGTCTGTCCGGTAGGTGGTTCCAGCCGGCACGGCATGTGGTTCTGGTACGTCTCAGAGGTGGTTGCGCATGCCCAACAGGTGATTCCGGACTGTCCGCCACATGGTTCTGGCACGTCTGAGAGGTGGTTCCGGCATGCCCGGCAGGTCATCCCAGAGAGTCCTCCAAGTGGTTCTGGCATAACACGCAGGTGATTTTGGCGTGTCAGGCAGGTTGTTCCGTTGTGCTTGGCAGGTGGTTCAGGCTTGGCCGGCAGGTGGTTCCAGACTGTCCAGGACGTGTTTCCAGCTTCTCCGGCAGGTGGTTCTGGTACGTCTGAGAGGTGGTTCCGCCATGGCTGGCAGGTGATTCCGGACCGCCCCCCAGGTGGTTCTGGCATAGCCAGCAGTTGATATTGGCCTGTCCGGCAGGTGGTTCCAGAGATTCGAACAGGTGGCTCCGGCGTGCTCGGCAGGTGGTTCCGGTCTGTCCGGTAGGTCATTCCGGCGTGTCCGGCACGTGCTTCCTGCACGTCTGAGAGGTGGTTCCGGCATGCGCGACAGGTGGTTTCGGAGTGTCCGCCAGGTGGTTCTGGCGTACCCGGCAGGTGATTTTGGCGTGTCCGGCAGGTGTTTCTGGCGAGTCGAGCAGGTGGCTCCGGCATGCTCGGCAGGTGCTTCCGGCGTCTCCGGCACGTGGTTCTGGTGTGTCTGAGAGCTGGTTCCGGCATGTCCGGCAGATGATTCCGGAGTTTGCCGCCAAGTGGTTCTGGCATACCCGGCTGGTGATTTGGGCATGTCAGGTAGGTGGCTCCGGCGTGCTCGGCAGGTTGTTCAGACGGGTCTGGCAGGTGTTTTCCGTCTGTTCTGGGTGTGGTTCCAGCATCTCATGCACATGGTTCTGGCACGTCTGAGATGTGGTTCCGGCCGGCCCGACAGGTGTTTCCACAGTGTCCGCCAAGTGGTACTGGCGTAGTTGGCAGGTGATTTTGGCATGACCGGCAGGTGGTTCCAGCAAGCCCGGCAGGTGATTCCGAAGTGTTCCCCAACTGGTTGTGGCGTAGCCGGCAGGTGATTTTTGCGTGTCCGGCAGGTGGTTCTGGCGAGTCGAGCAGGTGGTTCCGGCGTGCTCGGCAGGTGCTTCCGGGGTCATTGGCACGTGGTTCTGGCATATCTGAGAGGTGGTTCCGGCATGCCCGGCAGGTGATTCCGGAGTGTTCGCCAAGTGTTTCCGGCGTAGCCGGCAGGTGATTCTGCATGTCCAGCGGTCGTTCCGGCGGGTCGAGCCGGTGGTTCCGGCGTGTCCGGCAGGTGGTTCCGGTCTGTCCGGCAGGTGGTTCCGTGGTGTCCGGCACGAGGTTCAGTCTGAGAGGCTGTGCCGGCATGCCCCTCACGCGATTCCGGCTTGTCCCCGAAGTGGTGCTGGTGTAGCGGGCAGGTGATTTTGGCGTGTCCGGCAGGTGGTTCAGGCGAGTTGAGCAGGTGGTTGCGACGTGCTCGGCAGGTGCTTCCGGCGTCTCCGGCACGTGTTTCTGGCACATCTGACTGGTGGTTCCGGCATGCCCAAAAGTTGATTCCGGTCTGTCCGGTAGGTGGTTCCGGCGTGCACGGCACGTGGTTCTGGTACGTGTCAGAGGTGGTTGCGTATGCCCAACAGGTGATTCCGGACTGTGCGCCACGTGCTTCTGGCACGTCTGAGAGGTGGTTCCAACATGCCCGGCAGGTCATTTCGGAGAGTCGTCCAAGTGGTTCTGGCGTAGCCCGCAGGTGGTTCCGCCGTGCTCGGCAGGTGGTTCAGGCATGGCCGTCACGTGGTTCCAGTCTGTCCAGGACGTGTTTCCAGCTTCTCCGGCAGGTGGTTCTGGTACGTCTGAGAGGTGGTTCCGCCATGGCTGGCAGGTGATCCCGGACTGTCCCCCAGGTGGTTCTGGCATAGCCAGCAGTTGATATTGGCCTGTCCGGCTGGTGGTTCCAGCGAGTCGAACAGGTGGCTCCGGCGTGCTCGGCAGGTTGTTCAGACGGGTCTGGCAGGTGTTTTCCGTCTGTTCTGGGTGTGGTTCCAGCATCTCATGCACATGGTTCTGGCACGTCTGAGATGTGGTTCCGGCCAGCCCGACAGGTGTTTCCACAGTGTCCGCCAAGTGGTACTGGCGTAGTTGGCAGGTGATTTTGGCATGACTGGCAGGTGGTTCCAGCAAGCCCGGCAGGTGATTCCGAAGTGTTCCCCAACTGGTTGTGGCGTAGCCGGCAGGTGATTTTTGCGTGTCCGGCAGGTGGTTCTGGCGAGTCGAGCAGGTGGTTCCGGCGTGCTCGGCAGGTGCTTCCGGGGTCATTGGCACGTGGTTCTGGCATATCTGAGAGGTGGTTCCGGCATGCCCGGCAGGTGATTCCGGAGTGTTCCCCAAGTGTTTCCGGCGTAGCCGGCCGGTGATTCTGCATGTCCAGCGGTCGTTCCGGCGGGTCGAGCCGGTGGTTCCGGCGTGTCCGGCAGGTGGTTCCGGTCTGTCCGGCAGGTGGTTCTGTGGTGTCCGGCACGAGGTTCAGTCTGAGAGGCTGTGCCGGCATGCCCCTCACGTGATTCTGGCTTGTCCCCGAAGTGGTGCTGGTGTAGCGGGCAGGTGATTTTGGCGTGTCCGGCAGGTGGTTCAGGCGAGTTGAGCAGGTGGTTGCGACGTGCTCGGCAGGTGCTTCCGGCGTCTCCGGCACGTGTTTCTGGCACATCTGACTGGTGGTTCCGGCATGCCCAAAAGTTGATTCCGGTCTGTCCGGTAGGTGGTTCCGGCGTGCACGGCACGTGGTTCTGGTACGTGTCAGAGGTGGTTGCGTATGCCCAACAGGTGATTCCGGACTGTCCGCCACGTGCTTCTGGCACGTCTGAGAGGTGGTTCCCACATGCCCGGCAGGTCATTTCGGAGAGTCGTCCAAGTGGTTCTGGCGTAGCCCGCAGGTGATTTTGGCGTGTCCGGCAGGTGGTTCCGCCGTGCTCGGCAGGTGGTTCAGGCATGGCCGTCACGTGGTTCCAGTCTGTCCAGGACGTGTTTCCAGTTCTCCGGCAGGTGGTTCTGGTACGTCTGAGAGGTGGTTCCGCCATGGCTGGCAGGTGATCCCGGACTGTCCCCCAGGTGGTTCTGGCATAGCCAGCAGTTGATATTGGCCTGTCCGGCAGGTGGTTCCAGCGAGTCGAACAGGTGGCTCCGGCGTTCTTGGCAGGTGGTTCCGGTCTGTCCGGTAGGTGTTTCCGGCGTGTCTGGCACGTGCTTCCGGCACGTCTGAGAGGTGGTTCCGTCATGCGCGGCAGGTGATTCCGGAGTGTCCGCCAGGTGGTTCTGGCGTACCCAGCAGGTGATTTTGGCGTGTCCGGCAGGTGTTTCTGGCGAGTCGAGCAGGTGGCTCCGGCATGCTCGGCAGGTGCTTCCGGCGTCTCCGGCACTTGGTTCTGGTGTGTCTGAGAGCTGGTTCCGGCATGTCCGGCAGATGATTCCTGAGTGTCCGCCAAGTGGTTCTGGCATACCCAGCAGGTGATTTTGGCGTGTCAGGGAGGTGGTACCGGTGAGTCGAGCAGGTGGTTCCGGCGTGCTCAGCAGGTGGTTCAGGCGGTTCTGGCAGGTGGTATCCGTCTGTTCGGGGTGTGGTTCCAGCATCTCATGAACACGTTTCTGGCAAGTCTGAGATTTGGTTCCAGCCGGCCCGACAGGTGTTTCCGCAGTGTCCGCCAAGCGGTTCTGGCGTAGTTGGCAGGTGCTTTTGGCATGACCGGCAGGTGGTTCCAGCAAGCCTGGCAGGTGATTCCAAAGTGTTCCCCAACTGGTTGTGGCGTAGCCGGCAGGTGATTTTTGCGTGATCGGCAGGTGGTTCTGGCGAGTCGAGCAGGTGGTTCCGGCGTGCTCGGCTGGTGCTTCTGGGGTCATTGGCACGGGGTTCTGGCATGTCTGAGAGGTGGTTCCTGCATGCCCGGCAAGTGATTCCGGAGTGTTCGCCAAGTGGTTCTGGCATAGTCGGCAGGTGATTTTGGCATGTCCGGCAGGTGGTTCAGGCGAGTTGAGCAGGTGGTTCCAACGTGCTTGGCAGGTGCTTCCGGCGTCTCCGTCACGTGTTTCTGGCACATCTGACAGGTGGTTCCGGCATGCCCGAAAGGTGATTCCGGTCTGTCCGGTAGGTGGTTCCAGCCGGCACGGCATGTGGTTCTGGTACGTCTCAGAGGTGGTTGCGCATGCCCAACAGGTGATTCCGGACTGTCCGCCACATGGTTCTGGCACGTCTGAGAGGTGGTTCCGGCATGCCCGGCAGGTCATCCCAGAGAGTCCTCCAAGTGGTTCTGGCATAACACGCAGGTGATTTTGGCGTGTCAGGCAGGTTGTTCCGTTGTGCTTGGCAGGTGGTTCAGGCTTGGCCGGCAGGTGGTTCCAGACTGTCCAGGACGTGTTTCCAGCTTCTCCGGCAGGTGGTTCTGGTACGTCTGAGAGGTGGTTCCGCCATGGCTGGCAGGTGATTCCGGACCGCCCCCCAGGTGGTTCTGGCATAGCCAGCAGTTGATATTGGCCTGTCCGGCAGGTGGTTCCAGAGAGTCGAACAGGTGGCTCCGGCGTGCTCGGCAGGTGGTTCCGGTCTGTCCGGTAGGTCATTCCGGCGTGTCCGGCACGTGCTTCCTGCACGTCTGAGAGGTGGTTCCGGCATGCGCGACAGGTGGTTTCGGAGTGTCCGCCAGGTGGTTCTGGCGTACCCGGCAGGTGATTTTGGCGTGTCCGGCAGGTGTTTCTGGCGAGTCGAGCAGGTGGCTCCGGCATGCTCGGCAGGTGCTTCCGGCGTCTCCGGCACGTGGTTCTGGTGTGTCTGAGAGCTGGTTCCGGCATGTCCGGCAGATGATTCCGGAGTTTGCCGCCAAGTGGTTCTGGCATACCCGGCTGGTGATTTGGGCATGTCAGGTAGGTGGCTCCGGCGTGCTCGGCAGGTTGTTCAGACGGGTCTGGCAGGTGTTTTCCGTCTGTTCTGGGTGTGGTTCCAGCATCTCATGCACATGGTTCTGGCACGTCTGAGATGTGGCTCCGGCCGGCCCGACAGGTGTTTCCACAGTGTCCGCCAAGTGGTACTGGCGTAGTTGGCAGGTGATTTTGGCATGACCGGCAGGTGGTTCCAGCAAGCCCGGCAGGTGATTCCGAAGTGTTCCCCAACTGGTTGTGGCGTAGCCGGCAGGTGATTTTTGCGTGTCCGGCAGGTGGTTCTGGCGAGTCGAGCAGGTGGTTCCGGCGTGCTCGGCAGGTGCTTCCGGGGTCATTGGCACGTGGTTCTGGCATATCTGAGAGGTGGTTCCGGCATGCCCGGCAGGTGATTCCGGAGTGTTCGCCAAGTGTTTCCGGCGTAGCCGGCAGGTGATTTTGCATGTCCAGCGGTCGTTCCGGCGGGTCGAGCCGGTGGTTCCGGCGTGTCCGGCAGGTGGTTCCGGTCTGTCCGGCAGGTGGTTCTGTGGTGTCCGGCACGAGGTTCAGTCTGAGAGGCTGTGCCGGCATGCCCCTCACGTGATTCTGGCTTGTCCCCGAAGTGGTGCTGGTGTAGCGGGCAGGTGATTTTGGCCTGTCCGGCAGGTGGTTCAGGCGAGTTGAGCAGGTGGTTGCGACGTGCTCGGCAGGTGCTTCCGGCGTCTCCGGCACGTGTTTCTGGCACATCTGACTGGTGGTTCCGGCATGCCCAAAAGTTGATTCCGGTCTGTCCGGTAGGTGGTTCCGGCGTGCACGGCACGTGGTTCTGGTACGTGTCAGAGGTGGTTGCGTATGCCCAACAGGTGATTCCGGACTGTCCGCCACGTGCTTCTGGCACGTCTGAGAGGTGGTTCCAACATGCCCGGCAGGTCATTTCGGAGAGTCGTCCAAGTGGTTCTGGCGTAGCCCGCAGGTGATTTTGGCGTGTCCGGCAGGTGGTTCCGCCGTGCTCGGCAGGTGGTTCAGGCATGGCCGTCACGTGGTTCCAGTCTGTCCAGGACGTGTTTCCAGCTTCTCCGGCAGGTGGTTCTGGTACGTCTGAGAGGTGGTTCCGCCATGGCTGGCAGGTGATCCCGGACTGTCCCCCAGGTGGTTCTGGCATAGCCAGCAGTTGATATTGGCCTGTCCGGCAGGTGGTTCCAGCGAGTCGAACAGGTGGCTCCGGCGTTCTTGGCAGGTGGTTCCGGTCTGTCTGGTAGGTGTTTCCGGCGTGTCTGGCACGTGCTTCCGGCACGTCTGAGAGGTGGTTCCGTCATGCGCGGCAGGTGATTCCGGAGTGTCCGCCAGGTGGTTCTGGCGTACCCAGCAGGTGATTTTGGCGTGTCCGGCAGGTGTTTCTGGCGAGTCGAGCAGGTGGCTCCGGCATGCTCGGCAGGTGCTTCCGGCGTCTCCGGCACTTGGTTCTGGTGTGTCTGAGAGCTGGTTCCGGCATGTCCGGCAGATGATTCCGGAGTGTCCGCCAAGTGGTTCTGGCATACCCAGCAGGTGATTTTGGCGTGTCAGGCAGGTGGTACCGGTGAGTCGAGCAGGTGGTTCCGGCGTGCTCAGCAGGTGGTTCAGGCGGTTCTGGCAGGTGGTATCCGTCTGTTCGGGGTGTGGTTCCAGCATCTCATGAACACGTTTCTGGCAAGTCTGAGATGTGGTTCCAGCCGGCCCGACAGGTGTTTCCGCAGTGTCCGCCAAGCGGTTCTGGCGTAGTTGGCAGGTGATTTTGGCATGACTGGCAGGTGGTTCCAGCAAGCCTGGCAGGTGATTCCAAAGTGTTCACCAACTGGTTGTGGCGTAGCCGGCAGGTGATTTTTGCGTGATCGGCAGGTGGTTCTGGCGAGTCGAGCAGGTGGTTCCGGCGTGCTCGGCTGGTGCTTCCGGGGTCATTGGCACGGGGTTCTGGCATGTCTGAGAGGTGGTTCCTGCATGCCCGGCAAGTGATTCCGGAGTGTTCGCCAAGTGGTTCTGGCATAGTCGGCAGGTGATTTTGGCATGTCCGGCAGGTGGTTCAGGCGAGTTGAGCAGGTGGTTCCAACGTGCTTGGCAGGTGCTTCCGGCGTCTCCGGCACGTGTTTCTGGCACATCTGACAGGTGGTTCCGGCATGCCCGAAAGGTGATTCCGGTCTGTCCGGTAGGTGGTTCCAGCCGGCACGGCATGTGGTTCTGGTACGTCTCAGAGGTGGTTGCGCATGCCCAACAGGTGATTCCGGACTGTCCGCCACATGGTTCTGGCACGTCTGAGAGGTGGTTCCGGCATGCCCGGCAGGTCATCCCAGAGAGTCCTCCAAGTGGTTCTGGCATAACACGCAGGTGATTTTGGCGTGTCAGGCAGGTTGTTCCGTTGTGCTTGGCAGGTGGTTCAGGCTTGGCCGGCAGGTGGTTCCAGACTGTCCAGGACGTGTTTCCAGCTTCTCCGGCAGGTGGTTCTGGTACGTCTGAGAGGTGGTTCCGCCATGGCTGGCAGGTGATTCCGGACCGTCCCCCAGGTGGTTCTGGCATAGCCAGCAGTTGATATTGGCCTGTCTGGCAGGTGGTTCCAGAGAGACGAACAGGTGGTTCCGGCGTGCTCGGCAGGTGGTTCCGGTCTGTCCGGTAGGTGATTCCGGCGTGTCCGGCACGTGCTTCCTGCACGTCTGAGAGGTGGTTCCGGCATGCGCGACAGGTGGTTTCGGAGTGTCCGCCAGGTGGTTCTGGCGTACCCGGCAGGTGATTTTGGCGTGTCCGGCAGGTGTTTCTGGCGAGTCGAGCAGGTGGCTCCGGCATGCTCGGCAGGTGCTTCCGGCGTCTCCGGCACGTGGTTCTGGTGTGTCTGAGAGCTGGTTCCGGCATGTCCGGCAGATGATTCCGGAGTGTCCGCCAAGTGGTTCTGGCATACCCGGCTGGTGATTTGGGCATGTCAGGTAGGTGGCTCCGGCGTGCTCGGCAGGTTGTTCAGACGGGTCTGGCAGGTGTTTTCCGTCTGTTCTGGGTGTGGTTCCAGCATCTCATGCACATGGTTCTGGCACGTCTGAGATGTGGTTCCGGCCAGCCCGACAGGTGTTTCCACAGTGTCCGCCAAGTGGTACTGGCGTAGTTGGCAGGTGATTTTGGCATGACCGGCAGGTGGTTCCAGCAAGCCCGGCAGGTGATTCCGAAGTGTTCCCCAACTGGTTGTGGCGTAGCCGGCAGGTGATTTTTGCGTGTCCGGCAGGTGGTTCTGGCGAGTCGAGCAGGTGGTTCCGGCGTGCTCGGCAGGTGCTTCCGGGGTCATTGGCACGTGGTTCTGGCATATCTGAGAGGTGGTTCCGGCATGCCCGGCAGGTGATTCCGGAGTGTTCGCCAAGTGTTTCCGGCGTGTCCGGCAGGTGGTTCCGGTCTGTCCGGCAGGTGGTTCTGTGGTGTCCGGCACGAGGTTCAGTCTGAGAGGCTGTGCCGGCATGCCCCTCACATGATTCCGGCTTGTCCCCGAAGTGGTGCTGGTGTAGCGGGCAGGTGATTTTGGAGTGTCCGGCAGGTGGTTCAGGCGAGTTGAGCAGGTGGTTGCGACGTGCTCGGCAGGTGCTTCCGGCGTCTCCGGCACGTGTTTCTGGCACATCTGACTGGTGGTTCCGGCATGCCCAAAAGTTGATTCCGGTCTGTCCGGTAGGTGGTTCCGGCGTGCACGGCACGTGGTTCTGGTACGTGTCAGAGGTGGTTGCGTATGCCCAACAGGTGATTCCGGACTGTCCGCCACGTGCTTCTGGCACGTCTGAGAGGTGGTTCCAACATGCCCGGCAGGTCATTTCGGAGAGTCGTCCAAGTGGTTCTGGCGTAGCCCGCAGGTGATTTTGGCGTGTCCGGCAGGTGGTTCCGCCGTGCTCGGCAGGTGGTTCAGGCATGGCCGTCACGTGGTTCCAGTCTGTCCAGGACGTGTTTCCAGTTCTCCGGCAGGTGGTTCTGGTACGTCTGAGAGGTGGTTCCGCCATGGCTGGCAGGTGATCCCGGACTGTCCCCCAGGTGGTTCTGGCATAGCCAGCAGTTGATATTGGCCTGTCCGGCAGGTGGTTCCAGCGAGTCGAACAGGTGGCTCCGGCGTTCTTGGCAGGTGGTTCCGGTCTGTCCGGTAGGTGTTTCCGGCGTGTCTGGCACGTGCTTCCGGCACGTCTGAGATGTGGTTCCGTCATGCGCGGCAGGTGATTCCGGAGTGTCCGCCAGGTGGTTCTGGTGTACCCAGCAGGTGATTTTGGCGTGTCCAGCAGGTGTTTCTGGCGAGTCGAGCAGGTGGCTCCGGCATGCTCGGCAGGTGCTTCCGGCGTCTCCGGCACTTGGTTCTGGTGTGTCTGAGAGCTGGTTCCGGCATGTCCGGCAGATGATTCCTGAGTGTCCGCCAAGTGGTTCTGGCATACCCAGCAGGTGATTTTGGCGTGTCAGGGAGGTGGTACCGGTGAGTCGAGCAGGTGGTTCCGGCGTGCTCAGCAGGTGGTTCAGGCGGTTCTGGCAGGTGGTATCCGTCTGTTCGGGGTGTGGTTCCAGCATCTCATGAACACGTTTCTGGCACGTCTGAGATGTGGTTCCAGCCGGCCCGACAGGTGTTTCCGCAGTGTCCGCCAAGCGGTTCTGGCGTAGTTGGCAGGTGATTTTGGCATGACTGGCAGGTGGTTCCAGCAAGCCTGGCAGGTGATTCCAAAGTGTTCACCAACTGGTTGTGGCGTAGCCGGCAGGTGATTTTTGCGTGATCGGCAGGTGGTTCTGGCGAGTCGAGCAGGTGGTTCCGGCGTGCTCGGCTGGCGCTTCCGGGGTCATTGGCACGGGGTTCTGGCATGTCTGAGAGGTGGTTCCTGCATGCCCGGTAAGTGATTTCGGAGTGTAAAACAGGTGGTTATGGCCTACCCGGCAGGTGATTTTGGCATGTCCGGCAGGTGGTTCAGGCGAGTTGAGCAGGTGGTTCCAACGTGCTTGGCAGGTGCTTCCGGCGTCTCCGGCACGTGTTTCTGGCACATCTGACAGGTGGTTCCGGCATGCCCGAAAGGTGATTCCGGTCTGTCCGGTAGGTGGTTCCAGCCGGCACGGCATGTGGTTCTGGTACGTCTCAGAGGTGGTTGCGCATGCCCAACAGGTGATTCCGGACTGTCCGCCACATGGTTCTGGCACGTCTGAGAGGTGGTTCCGGCATGCCCGGCAGGTCATCCCAGAGAGTCCTCCAAGTGGTTCTGGCATAACACGCAGGTGATTTTGGCGTGTCAGGCAGGTTGTTCCGTTGTGCTTGGCAGGTGGTTCAGGCTTGGCCGGCAGGTGGTTCCAGACTGTCCAGGACGTGTTTCCAGCTTCTCCGGCAGGTGGTTCTGGTACGTCTGAGAGGTGGTTCCGCCATGGCTGGCAGCTGATTCCGGACCGTCCCCCAGGTGGTTCTGGCATAGCCAGCAGTTGATATTGGCCTGTCTGGCAGGTGGTTCCAGAGAGACGAACAGGTGGTTCCGGCGTGCTCGGCAGGTGGTTCCGGTCTGTCCGGTAGGTGATTCCGGCGTGTCCGGCACGTGCTTCCTGCACGTCTGAGAGGTGGTTCCGGCATGCGCGACAGGTGGTTTCGGAGTGTCCGCCAGGTGGTTCTGGCGTACCCGGCAGGTGATTTTGGCGTGTCCGGCAGGTGTTTCTGGCGAGTCGAGCAGGTGGCTCCGGCATGCTCGGCAGGTGCTTCCGGCGTCTCCGGCACGTGGTTCTGGTGTGTCTGAGAGCTGGTTCCGGCATGTCCGGCAGATGATTCCGGAGTGTCCGCCAAGTGGTTCTGGCATACCCGGCTGGTGATTTGGGCATGTCAGGTAGGTGGCTCCGGCGTGCTCGGCAGGTTGTTCAGACGGGTCTGGCAGGTGTTTTCCGTCTGTTCTGGGTGTGGTTCCAGCATCTCATGCACATGGTTCTGGCACGTCTGAGATGTGGTTCCGGCCAGCCCGACAGGTGTTTCCACAGTGTCCGCCAAGTGGTACTGGCGTAGTTGGCAGGTGATTTTGGCATGACCGGCAGGTGGTTCCAGCAAGCCCGGCAGGTGATTCCGAAGTGTTCCCCAACTGGTTGTGGCGTAGCCGGCAGGTGATTTTTGCGTGTCCGGCAGGTGGTTCTGGCGAGTCGAGCAGGTGGTTCCGGCGTGCTCGGCAGGTGCTTCCGGGGTCATTGGCACGTGGTTCTGGCATATCTGAGAGGTGGTTCCGGCATGCCCGGCAGGTGATTCCGGAGTGTTCGCCAAGTGTTTCCGGCGTGTCCGGCAGGTGGTTCCGGTCTGTCCGGCAGGTGGTTCTGTGGTGTCCGGCACGAGGTTCAGTCTGAGAGGCTGTGCCGGCATGCCCCTCACATGATTCCGGCTTGTCCCCGAAGTGGTGCTGGTGTAGCGGGCAGGTGATTTTGGAGTGTCCGGCAGGTGGTTCAGGCGAGTTGAGCAGGTGGTTGCGACGTGCTCGGCAGGTGCTTCCGGCGTCTCCGGCACGTGTTTCTGGCACATCTGACTGGTGGTTCCGGCATGCCCAAAAGTTGATTCCGGTCTGTCCGGTAGGTGGTTCCGGCGTGCACGGCACGTGGTTCTGGTACGTGTCAGAGGTGGTTGCGTATGCCCAACAGGTGATTCCGGACTGTCCGCCACGTGCTTCTGGCACGTCTGAGAGGTGGTTCCAACATGCCCGGCAGGTCATTTCGGAGAGTCGTCCAAGTGGTTCTGGCGTAGCCCGCAGGTGATTTTGGCGTGTCCGGCAGGTGGTTCCGCCGTGCTCGGCAGGTGGTTCAGGCATGGCCGTCACGTGGTTCCAGTCTGTCCAGGACGTGTTTCCAGTTCTCCGGCAGGTGGTTCTGGTACGTCTGAGAGGTGGTTCCGCCATGGCTGGCAGGTGATCCCGGACTGTCCCCCAGGTGGTTCTGGCATAGCCAGCAGTTGATATTGGCCTGTCCGGCAGGTGGTTCCAGCGAGTCGAACAGGTGGCTCCGGCGTTCTTGGCAGGTGGTTCCGGTCTGTCCGGTAGGTGTTTCCGGCGTGTCTGGCACGTGCTTCCGGCACGTCTGAGATGTGGTTCCGTCATGCGCGGCAGGTGATTCCGGAGTGTCCGCCAGGTGGTTCTGGTGTACCCAGCAGGTGATTTTGGCGTGTCCAGCAGGTGTTTCTGGCGAGTCGAGCAGGTGGCTCCGGCATGCTCGGCAGGTGCTTCCGGCGTCTCCGGCACTTGGTTCTGGTGTGTCTGAGAGCTGGTTCCGGCATGTCCGGCAGATGATTCCTGAGTGTCCGCCAAGTGGTTCTGGCATACCCAGCAGGTGATTTTGGCGTGTCAGGGAGGTGGTACCGGTGAGTCGAGCAGGTGGTTCCGGCGTGCTCAGCAGGTGGTTCAGGCGGTTCTGGCAGGTGGTATCCGTCTGTTCGGGGTGTGGTTCCAGCATCTCATGAACACGTTTCTGGCACGTCTGAGATGTGGTTCCAGCCGGCCCGACAGGTGTTTCCGCAGTGTCCGCCAAGCGGTTCTGGCGTAGTTGGCAGGTGATTTTGGCATGACTGGCAGGTGGTTCCAGCAAGCCTGGCAGGTGATTCCAAAGTGTTCACCAACTGGTTGTGGCGTAGCCGGCAGGTGATTTTTGCGTGATCGGCAGGTGGTTCTGGCGAGTCGAGCAGGTGGTTCCGGCGTGCTCGGCTGGCGCTTCCGGGGTCATTGGCACGGGGTTCTGGCATGTCTGAGAGGTGGTTCCTGCATGCCCGGTAAGTGATTTCGGAGTGTAAAACAGGTGGTTATGGCCTACCCGGCAGGTGATTTTGGCATGTCCGGCAGGTGGTTCAGGCGAGTTGAGCAGGTGGTTCCAACGTGCTTGGCAGGTGCTTCCGGCGTCTCCGGCACGTGTTTCTGGCACATCTGACAGGTGGTTCCGGCATGCCCGAAAGGTGATTCCGGTCTGTCCGGTAGGTGGTTCCAGCCAGCACGGCATGTGGTTCTGGTACGTCTCAGAGGTGGTTGCGCATGCCCAACAGGTGATTCCGGACTGTCCGCCACATGGTTCTGGCACGTCTGAGAGGTGGTTCCGGCATGCCCGGCAGGTCATCCCAGAGAGTCCTCCAAGTGGTTCTGGCATAACACGCAGGTGATTTTGGCGTGTCAGGCAGGTTGTTCCGTTGTGCTTGGCAGGTGGTTCAGGCTTGGCCGGCAGGTGGTTCCAGACTGTCCAGGACGTGTTTCCAGCTTCTCCGGCAGGTGGTTCTGGTACGTCTGAGAGGTGGTTCCGCCATGGCTGGCAGGTGATTCCGGACCGCCCCCCAGGTGGTTCTGGCATAGCCAGCAGTTGATATTGGCCTGTCCGGCAGGTGGTTCCAGAGAGTCGAACAGGTGGCTCCGGCGTGCTCGGCAGGTGGTTCCGGTCTGTCCGGTAGGTCATTCCGGCGTGTCCGGCACGTGCTTCCTGCACGTCTGAGAGGTGGTTCCGGCATGCGCGACAGGTGGTTTCGGAGTGTCCGCCAGGTGGTTCTGGCGTACCCGGCAGGTGATTTTGGCGTGTCCGGCAGGTGTTTCTGGCGAGTCGAGCAGGTGGCTCCGGCATGCTCGGCAGGTGCTTCCGGCGTCTCCGGCACGTGGTTCTGGTGTGTCTGAGAGCTGGTTCCGGCATGTCCGGCAGATGATTCCGGAGTTTTCCGCCAAGTGGTTCTGGCATACCCGGCTGGTGATTTGGGCATGTCAGGTAGGTGGCTCCGGCGTGCTCGGCAGGTTGTTCAGACGGGTCTGGCAGGTGTTTTCCGTCTGTTCTGGGTGTGGTTCCAGCATCTCATGCACATGGTTCTGGCACGTCTGAGATGTGGTTCCGGCCGGCCCGACAGGTGTTTCCACAGTGTCCGCCAAGTGGTACTGGCGTAGTTGGCAGGTGATTTTGGCATGACCGGCAGGTGGTTCCAGCAAGCCCGGCAGGTGATTCCGAAGTGTTCCCCAACTGGTTGTGGCGTAGCCGGCAGGTGATTTTTGCGTGTCCGGCAGGTGGTTCTGGCGAGTCGAGCAGGTGGTTCCGGCGTGCTCGGCAGGTGCTTCCGGGGTCATTGGCACGTGGTTCTGGCATATCTGAGAGGTGGTTCCGGCATGCCCGGCAGGTGATTCCGGAGTGTTCGCCAAGTGTTTCCGGCGTAGCCGGCCGGTGATTTTGCATGTCCAGCGGTCGTTCCGGCGGGTCGAGCCGGTGGTTCCGGCGTGTCCGGCAGGTGGTTCCGGTCTGTCCGGCAGGTGGTTCTGTGGTGTCCGGCACGAGGTTCAGTCTGAGAGGCTGTGCCGGCATGCCCCTCACATGATTCCGGCTTGTCCCCGAAGTGGTGCTGGTGTAGCGGGCAGGTGATTTTGGCGTGTCCGGCAGGTGGTTCAGGCGAGTTGAGCAGGTGGTTGCGACGTGCTCAGCAGGTGCTTCCGGCGTCTCCGGCACGTGTTTCTGGCACATCTGACTGGTGGTTCCGGCATGCCCAAAAGTTGATTCCGGTCTGTCCGGTAGGTGGTTCCGGCGTGCACGGCACGTGGTTCTGGTACGTGTCAGAGGTGGTTGCGTATGCCCAACAGGTGATTCCGGACTGTCCGCCACGTGCTTCTGGCACGTCTGAGAGGTGGTTCCAACATGCCCGGCAGGTCATTTCGGAGAGTCGTCCAAGTGGTTCTGGCGTAGCCCGCAGGTGATTTTGGCGTGTCCGGCAGGTGGTTCCGCCGTGCTCGGCAGGTGGTTCAGGCATGGCCGTCACGTGGTTCCAGTCTGTCCAGGACGTGTTTCCAGCTTCTCCGGCAGGTGGTTCTGGTACGTCTGAGAGGTGGTTCCGCCATGGCTGGCAGGTGATCCCGGACTGTCCCCCAGGTGGTTCTGGCATAGCCAGCAGTTGATATTGGCCTGTCCCGCAGGTGGTTCCAGCGAGTCGAACAGGTGGCTCCGGCGTTCTTGGCAGGTGGTTCCGGTCTGTCCGGTAGGTGTTTCCGGCGTGTCTGGCACGTGCTTCCGGCACGTCTGAGAGGTGGTTCCGTCATGCGCGGCAGGTGATTCCGGAGTGTCCGCCAGGTGGTTCTGGCGTACCCAGCAGGTGATTTTGGCGTGTCCGGCAGGTGTTTCTGGCGAGTCGAGCAGGTGGCTCCGGCATGCTCGGCAGGTGCTACCGGCGTCTCCGGCACTTGGTTCTGGTGTGTCTGAGAGCTGGTTCCGGCATGTCCGGCAGATGATTCCTGAGTGTCCGCCAAGTGGTTCTGGCATACCCAGCAGGTGATTTTGGCGTGTCAGGGAGGTGGTACCGGTGAGTCGAGCAGGTGGTTCCGGCGTGCTCAGCAGGTGGTTCAGGCGGTTCTGGCAGGTGGTATCCGTCTGTTCGGGGTGTGGTTCCAGCATCTCATGAACACGTTTCTGGCAAGTCTGAGATTTGGTTCCAGCCGGCCCGACAGGTGTTTCCGCAGTGTCCGCCAAGCGGTTCTGGCGTAGTTGGCAGGTGATTTTGGCATGACTGGCAGGTGGTTCCAGCAAGCCTGGCAGGTGATTCCAAAGTGTTCCCCAACTGGTTGTGGCGTAGCCGGCAGGTGATTTTTGCGTGATCGGCAGGTGGTTCTGGCGAGTCGAGCAGGTGGTTCCGGCGTGCTCGGCTGGTGCTTCTGGGGTCATTGGCACGGGGTTCTGGCATGTCTGAGAGGTGGTTCCTGCATGCCCGGCAAGTGATTCCGGAGTGTTCGCCAAGTGGTTCTGGCATAGTCGGCAGGTGATTTTGGCATGTCCGGCAGGTGGTTCAGGCGAGTTGAGCAGGTGGTTCCAACGTGCTTGGCAGGTGCTTCCGGCGTCTCCGTCACGTATTTCTGGCACATCTGACAGGTGGTTCCGGCATGCCCGAAAGGTGATTCCGGTCTGTCCGGTAGGTGGTTCCAGCCTGCACGGCATGTGGTTCTGGTACGTCTCAGAGGTGGTTGCGCATGCCCAACAGGTGATTCCGGACTGTCCGCCACATGGTTCTGGCACGTCTGAGAGGTGGTTCCGGCATGCCCGGCAGGTCATCCCAGAGAGTCCTCCAAGTGGTTCTGGCATAACACGCAGGTGATTTTGGCGTGTCAGGCAGGTTGTTCCGTTGTGCTTGGCAGGTGGTTCAGGCTTGGCCGGCAGGTGGTTCCAGACTGTCCAGGACGTGTTTCCAGCTTCTCCGGCAGGTGGTTCTGGTACGTCTGAGAGGTGGTTCCGCCATGGCTGGCAGGTGATTCCGGACCGTCCCCCAGGTGGTTCTGGCATAGCCAGCAGTTGATATTGGCCTGTCTGGCAGGTGGTTCGAGAGAGACGAACAGGTGGTTCCGGCGTGCTCGGCAGGTGGTTCCGGTCTGTCCGGTAGGTGATTCCGGCGTGTCCGGCACGTGCTTCCTGCACGTCTGAGAGGTGGTTCCGGCATGCGCGACAGGTGGTTTCGGAGTGTCCGCCAGGTGGTTCTGGCGTACCCGGCAGGTGATTTTGGCGTGTCCGGCAGGTGTTTCTGGCGAGTCGAGCAGGTGGCTCCGGCATGCTCGGCAGGTGCTTCCGGCGTCTCCGGCACGTGGTTCTGGTGTGTCTGAGAGCTGGTTCCGGCATGTCCGGCAGATGATTCCGGAGTGTCCGCCAAGTGGTTCTGGCATACCCGGCTGGTGATTTGGGCATGTCAGGTAGGTGGCTCCGGCGTGCTCGGCAGGTTGTTCAGACGGGTCTGGCAGGTGTTTTCCGTCTGTTCTGGGTGTGGTTCCAGCATCTCATGCACATGGTTCTGGCACGTCTGAGATGTGGTTCCGGCCGGCCCGACAGGTGTTTCCACAGTGTCCGCCAAGTGGTACTGGCGTAGTTGGCAGGTGATTTTGGCATGACCGGCAGGTGGTTCCAGCAAGCCCGGCAGGTGATTCCGAAGTGTTCCCCAACTGGTTGTGGCGTAGCCGGCAGGTGATTTTTGCGTGTCCGGCAGGTGGTTCTGGCGAGTCGAGCAGGTGGTTCCGGCGTGCTCGGCAGGTGCTTCCGGGGTCATTGGCACGTGGTTCTGGCATATCTGAGAGGTGGTTCCGGCATGCCCGGCAGGTGATTCCGGAGTGTTCGCCAAGTGTTTCCGGCGTGTCCGGCAGGTGGTTCCGGTCTGTCCGGCAGGTGGTTCTGTGGTGTCCGGCACGAGGTTCAGTCTGAGAGGCTGTGCCGGCATGCCCCTCACATGATTCCGGCTTGTCCCCGAAGTGGTGCTGGTGTAGCGGGCAGGTGATTTTGGAGTGTCCGGCAGGTGGTTCAGGCGAGTTGAGCAGGTGGTTGCGACGTGCTCGGCAGGTGCTTCCGGCGTCTCCGGCACGTGTTTCTGGCACATCTGACTGGTGGTTCCGGCATGCCCAAAAGTTGATTCCGGTCTGTCCGGTAGGTGGTTCCGGCGTGCACGGCACGTGGTTCTGGTACGTGTCAGAGGTGGTTGCGTATGCCCAACAGGTGATTCCGGAATGTCCGCCACGTGCTTCTGGCACGTCTGAGAGGTGGTTCCAACATGCCCGGCAGGTCATTTCGGAGAGTCGTCCAAGTGGTTCTGGCGTAGCCCGCAGGTGATTTTGGCGTGTCCGGCAGGTGGTTCCGCCGTGCTCGGCAGGTGGTTCAGGCATGGCCGTCACGTGGTTCCAGTCTGTCCAGGACGTGTTTCCAGTTCTCCGGCAGGTGGTTCTGGTACGTCTGAGAGGTGGTTCCGCCATGGCTGGCAGGTGATCCCGGACTGTCCCCCAGGTGGTTCTGGCATAGCCAGCAGTTGATATTGGCCTGTCCGGCAGGTGGTTCCAGCGAGTCGAACAGGTGGCTCCGGCGTTCTTGGCAGGTGGTTCCGGTCTGTCCGGTAGGTGTTTCCGGCGTGTCTGGCACGTGCTTCCGGCACGTCTGAGATGTGGTTCCGTCATGCGCGGCAGGTGATTCCGGAGTGTCCGCCAGGTGGTTCTGGCGTACCCAGCAGGTGATTTTGGCGTGTCCAGCAGGTGTTTCTGGCGAGTCGAGCAGGTGGCTCCGGCATGCTCGGCAGGTGCTTCCGGCGTCTCCGGCACTTGGTTCTGGTGTGTCTGAGAGCTGGTTCCGGCATGTCCGGCAGATGATTCCTGAGTGTCCGCCAAGTGGTTCTGGCATACCCAGCAGGTGATTTTGGCGTGTCAGGGAGGTGGTACCGGTGAGTCGAGCAGGTGGTTCCGGCGTGCTCAGCAGGTGGTTCAGGCGGTTCTGGCAGGTGGTATCCGTCTGTTCGGGGTGTGGTTCCAGCATCTCATGAACACGTTTCTGGCACGTCTGAGATGTGGTTCCAGCCGGCCCGACAGGTGTTTCCGCAGTGTCCGCCAAGCGGTTCTGGCGTAGTTGGCAGGTGATTTTGGCATGACTGGCAGGTGGTTCCAGCAAGCCTGGCAGGTGATTCCAAAGTGTTCACCAACTGGTTGTGGCGTAGCCGGCAGGTGATTTTTGCGTGATCGGCAGGTGGTTCTGGCGAGTCGAGCAGGTGGTTCCGGCGTGCTCGGCTGGCGCTTCCGGGGTCATTGGCACGGGGTTCTGGCATGTCTGAGAGGTGGTTCCTGCATGCCCGGCAAGTGATTCCGGAGTGTTCGCCAAGTGGTTCTGGCATAGTCAGCAGGTGATTTTGGCATGTCCGGCAGGTGGTTCAGGCGAGTTGAGCAGGTGGTTCCAACGTGCTTGGCAGGTGCTTCCGGCGTCTCCGGCACGTGTTTCTGGCACATCTGACAGGTGGTTCCGGCATGCCCGAAAGGTGATTCCGGTCTGTCCGGTAGGTGGTTCCAGCCAGCACGGCATGTGGTTCTGGTACGTCTCAGAGGTGGTTGCGCATGCCCAACAGGTGATTCCGGACTGTCCGCCACATGGTTCTGGCACGTCTGAGAGGTGGTTCCGGCATGCCCGGCAGGTCATCCCAGAGAGTCCTCCAAGTGGTTCTGGCATAACACGCAGGTGATTTTGGCGTGTCAGGCAGGTTGTTCCGTTGTGCTTGGCAGGTGGTTCAGGCTTGGCCGGCAGGTGGTTCCAGACTGTCCAGGACGTGTTTCCAGCTTCTCCGGCAGGTGGTTCTGGTACGTCTGAGAGGTGGTTCCGCCATGGCTGGCAGGTGATTCCGGACCGCCCCCCAGGTGGTTCTGGCATAGCCAGCAGTTGATATTGGCCTGTCCGGCAGGTGGTTCCAGAGAGTCGAACAGGTGGCTCCGGCGTACTCGGCAGGTGGTTCCGGTCTGTCCGGTAGGTCATTCCGGCGTGTCCGGCACGTGCTTCCTGCACGTCTGAGAGGTGGTTCCGGCATGCGCGACAGGTGGTTTCGGAGTGTCCGCCAGGTGGTTCTGGCGTACCCGGCAGGTGATTTTGGCGTGTCCGGCAGGTGTTTCTGGCGAGTCGAGCAGGTGGCTCCGGCATGCTCGGCAGGTGCTTCCGGCGTCTCCGGCACGTGGTTCTGGTGTGTCTGAGAGCTGGTTCCGGCATGTCCGGCAGATGATTCCGGAGTTTTCCGCCAAGTGGTTCTGGCATACCCGGCTGGTGATTTGGGCATGTCAGGTAGGTGGCTCCGGCGTGCTCGGCAGGTTGTTCAGACGGGTCTGGCAGGTGTTTTCCTTCTGTTCTGGGTGTGGTTCCAGCATCTCATGCACATGGTTCTGGCACGTCTGAGATGTGGCTCCGGCCGGCCCGACAGGTGTTTCCACAGTGTCCGCCAAGTGGTACTGGCGTAGTTGGCAGGTGATTTTGGCATGACCGGCAGGTGGTTCCAGCAAGCCCGGCAGGTGATTCCGAAGTGTTCCCCAACTGGTTGTGGCGTAGCCGGCAGGTGATTTTTGCGTGTCCGGCAGGTGGTTCTGGCGAGTCGAGCAGGTGGTTCCGGCGTGCTCGGCAGGTGCTTCCGGGGTCATTGGCACGTGGTTCTGGCATATCTGAGAGGTGGTTCCGGCATGCCCGGCAGGTGATTCCGGAGTGTTCGCCAAGTGTTTCCGGCGTAGCCGGCAGGTGATTTTGCATGTCCAGCGGTCGTTCCGGCGGGTCGAGCCGGTGGTTCCGGCGTGTCCGGCAGGTGGTTCCGGTCTGTCCGGCAGGTGGTTCTGTGGTGTCCGGCACGAGGTTCAGTCTGAGAGGCTGTGCCGGCATGCCCCTCACGTGATTCTGGCTTGTCCCCGAAGTGGTGCTGGTGTAGCGGGCAGGTGATTTTGGCGTGTCCGGCAGGTGGTTCAGGCGAGTTGAGCAGGTGGTTGCGACGTGCTCGGCAGGTGCTTCCGGCGTCTCCGGCACGTGTTTCTGGCACATCTGACTGGTGGTTCCGGCATGCCCAAAAGTTGATTCCGGTCTGTCCGGTAGGTGGTTCCGGCGTGCACGGCACGTGGTTCTGGTACGTGTCAGAGGTGGTTGCGTATGCCCAACAGGTGATTCCGGACTGTCCGCCACGTGCTTCTGGCACGTCTGAGAGGTGGTTCCAACATGCCCGGCAGGTCATTTCGGAGAGTCGTCCAAGTGGTTCTGGCGTAGCCCGCAGGTGATTTTGGCGTGTCCGGCAGGTGGTTCCGCCGTGCTCGGCAGGTGGTTCAGGCATGGCCGTCACGTGGTTCCAGTCTGTCCAGGACGTGTTTCCAGCTTCTCCGGCAGGTGGTTCTGGTACGTCTGAGAGGTGGTTCCGCCATGGCTGGCAGGTGATCCCGGACTGTCCCCCAGGTGGTTCTGGCATAGCCAGCAGTTGATATTGGCCTGTCCGGCAGGTGGTTCCAGCGAGTCGAACAGGTGGCTCCGGCGTTCTTGGCAGGTGGTTCCGGTCTGTCTGGTAGGTGTTTCCGGCGTGTCTGGCACGTGCTTCCGGCACGTCTGAGAGGTGGTTCCGTCATGCGCGGCAGGTGATTCCGGAGTGTCCGCCAGGTGGTTCTGGCGTACCCAGCAGGTGATTTTGGCGTGTCCGGCAGGTGTTTCTGGCGAGTCGAGCAGGTGGCTCCGGCATGCTCGGCAGGTGCTTCCGGCGTCTCCGGCACTTGGTTCTGGTGTGTCTGAGAGCTGGTTCCGGCATGTCCGGCAGATGATTCCGGAGTGTCCGCCAATTGGTTCTGGCATACCCAGCAGGTGATTTTGGCGTTTCAGGCAGGTGGTACCGGTGAGTCGAGCAGGTGGTTCCGGCGTGCTCAGCAGGTGGTTCAGGCGGTTCTGGCAGGTGGTATCCGTCTGTTCGGGGTGTGGTTCCAGCATCTCATGAACACGTTTCTGGCAAGTCTGAGATGTGGTTCCAGCCGGCCCGACAGGTGTTTCCGCAGTGTCCGCCAAGCGGTTCTCGCGTAGTTGGCAGGTGATTTTGGCATGACTGGCAGGTGGTTCCAGCAAGCCTGGCAGGTGATTCCAAAGTGTTCACCAACTGGTTGTGGCGTAGCCGGCAGGTGATTTTTGCGTGATCGGCAGGTGGTTCTGGCGAGTCGAGCAGGTGGTTCCGGCGTGCTCGGCTGGTGCTTCCGGGGTCATTGGCACGGGGTTCTGGCATGTCTGAGAGGTGGTTCCTGCATGCCCGGCAAGTGATTCCGGAGTGTTCGCCAAGTGGTTCTGGCATAGTCGGCAGGTGATTTTGGCATGTCCGGCAGGTGGTTCAGGCGAGTTGAGCAGGTGGTTCCAACGTGCTTGGCAGGTGCTTCCGGCGTCTCCGGCACGTGTTTCTGGCACATCTGACAGGTGGTTCCGGCATGCCCGAAAGGTGATTCCGGTCTGTCCGGTAGGTGGTTCCAGCCGGCACGGCATGTGGTTCTGGTACGTCTCAGAGGTGGTTGCGCATGCCCAACAGGTGATTCCGGACTGTCCGCCACATGGATCTGGCACGTCTGAGAGGTGGTTCCGGCATGCCCGGCAGGTCATCCCAGAGAGTCCTCCAAGTGGTTCTGGCATAACACGCAGGTGATTTTGGCGTGTCAGGCAGGTTGTTCCGTTGTGCTTGGCAGGTGGTTCAGGCTTGGCCGGCAGGTGGTTCCAGACTGTCCAGGACGTGTTTCCAGCTTCTCCGGCAGGTGGTTCTGGTACGTCTGAGAGGTGGTTCCGCCATGGCTGGCAGGTGATTCCGGACCACCCCCCAGGTGGTTCTGGCATAGCCAGCAGTTTATATTGGCCTGTCCGGCAGGTGGTTCCAGAGAGTCGAACAGGTGGCTCCGGCGTGCTCGGCAGGTGGTTCCGGTCTGTCCGGTAGGTCATTCCGGCGTGTCCGGCACGTGCTTCCTGCACGTCTGAGAGGTGGTTCCGGCATGCGCGACAGGTGGTTTCGGAGTGTCCGCCAGGTGGTTCTGGCGTACCCGGCAGGTGATTTTGGCGTGTCCGGCAGGTGTTTCTGGCGAGTCGAGCAGGTGGCTCCGGCATGCTCGGCAGGTGCTTCCGGCGTCTCCGGCACGTGGTTCTGGTGTGTCTGAGAGCTGGTTCCGGCATGTCCGGCAGATGATTCCGGAGTTTGCCGCCAAGTGGTTCTGGCATACCCGGCTGGTGATTTGGGCATGTCAGGTAGGTGGCTCCGGCGTGCTCGGCAGGTTGTTCAGACGGGTCTGGCAGGTGTTTTCCGTCTGTTCTGGGTGTGGTTCCAGCATCTCATGCACATGGTTCTGGCACGTCTGAGATGTGGTTCCGGCCGGCCCGACAGGTGTTTCCACAGTGTCCGCCAAGTGGTACTGGCGTAGTTGGCAGGTGATTTTGGCATGACCGGCAGGTGGTTCCAGCAAGCCCGGCAGGTGATTCCGAAGTGTTCCCCAACTGGTTGTGGCGTAGCCGGCAGGTGATTTTTGCGTGTCCGGCAGGTGGTTCTGGCGAGTCGAGCAGGTGGTTCCGGCGTGCTCGGCAGGTGCTTCCGGGGTCATTGGCACGTGGTTCTGGCATATCTGAGAGGTGGTTCCGGCATGCCCGGCAGGTGATTCCGGAGTGTTCGCCAAGTGTTTCCGGCGTAGCCGGCAGGTGATTTTGCATGTCCAGCGGTCGTTCCGGCGGGTCGAGCCGGTGGTTCCGGCGTGTCCGGCAGGTGGTTCCGGTCTGTCCGGCAGGTGGTTCTGTGGTGTCCGGCACGAGGTTCAGTCTGAGAGGCTGTGCCGGCATGCCCCTCACGTGATTCTGGCTTGTCCCCGAAGTGGTGCTGGTGTAGCGGGCAGGTGATTTTGGCGTGTCCGGCAGGTGGTTCAGGCGAGTTGAGCAGGTGGTTGCGACGTGCTCGGCAGGTGCTTCCGGCGTCTCCGGCACGTGTTTCTGGCACATCTGACTGGTGGTTCCGGCATGCCCAAAAGTTGATTCCGGTCTGTCCGGTAGGTGGTTCCGGCGTGCACGGCACGTGGTTCTGGTACGTGTCAGAGGTGGTTGCGTATGCCCAACAGGTGATTCCGGACTGTCCGCCACGTGCTTCTGGCACGTCTGAGAGGTGGTTCCAACATGCCCGGCAGGTCATTTCGGAGAGTCGTCCAAGTGGTTCTGGCGTAGCCCGCAGGTGATTTTGGCGTGTCCGGCAGGTGGTTCCGCCGTGCTCGGCAGGTGGTTCAGGCATGGCCGTCACGTGGTTCCAGTCTGTCCAGGACGTGTTTCCAGCTTCTCCGGCAGGTGGTTCTGGTACGTCTGAGAGGTGGTTCCGCCATGGCTGGCAGGTGATCCCGGACTGTCCCCCAGGTGGTTCTGGCATAGCCAGCAGTTGATATTGGCCTGTCCGGCAGGTGGTTCCAGCGAGTCGAACAGGTGGCTCCGGCGTTCTTGGCAGGTGGTTCCGGTCTGTCTGGTAGGTGTTTCCGGCGTGTCTGGCACGTGCTTCCGGCACGTCTGAGAGGTGGTTCCGTCATGCGCGGCAGGTGATTCCGGAGTGTCCGCCAGGTGGTTCTGGCGTACCCAGCAGGTGATTTTGGCGTGTCCGGCAGGTGTTTCTGGCGAGTCGAGCAGGTGGCTCCGGCATGCTCGGCAGGTGCTTCCGGCGTCTCCGGCACTTGGTTCTGGTGTGTCTGAGAGCTGGTTCCGGCATGTCCGGCAGATGATTCCGGAGTGTCCGCCAAGTGGTTCTGGCATACCCAGAAGGTGATTTTGGCGTGTCAGGCAGGTGGTACCGGTGAGTCGAGCAGGTGGTTCCGGCGTGCTCAGCAGGTGGTTCAGGCGGTTCTGGCAGGTGGTATCCGTCTGTTCGGGATGTGGTTCCAGCATCTCATGAACACGTTTCTGGCAAGTCTGAGATGTGGTTCCAGCCGGCCCGACAGGTGTTTCCGCAGTGTCCGCCAAGCGGTTCTCGCGTAGTTGGCAGGTGATTTTGGCATGACTGGCAGGTGGTTCCAGCAAGCCTGGCAGGTGATTCCAAAGTGTTCACCAACTGGTTGTGGCGTAGCCGGCAGGTGATTTTTGCGTGATCGGCAGGTGGTTCTGGCGAGTCGAGCAGGTGGTTCCGGCGTGCTCGGCTGGTGCTTCCGGGGTCATTGGCACGGGGTTCTGGCATGTCTGAGAGGTGGTTCCTGCATGCCCGGCAAGTGATTCCGGAGTGTTCGCCAAGTGGTTCTGGCATAGTCGGCAGGTGATTTTGGCATGTCCGGCAGGTGGTTCAGGCGAGTTGAGCAGGTGGTTCCAACGTGCTTGGCAGGTGCTTCCGGCGTCTCCGGCACGTGTTTCTGGCACATCTGACAGGTGGTTCCGGCATGCCCGAAAGGTGATTCCGGTCTGTCCGGTAGGTGGTTCCAGCCGGCACGGCATGTGGTTCTGGTACGTCTCAGAGGTGGTTGCGCATGCCCAACAGGTGATTCCGGACTGTCCGCCACATGGTTCTGGCACGTCTGAGAGGTGGTTCCGGCATGCCCGGCAGGTCATCCCAGAGAGTCCTCCAAGTGGTTCTGGCATAACACGCAGGTGATTTTGGCGTGTCAGGCAGGTTGTTCCGTTGTGCTTGGCAGGTGGTTCAGGCTTGGCCGGCAGGTGGTTCCAGACTGTCCAGGACGTGTTTCCAGCTTCTCCGGCAGGTGGTTCTGGTACGTCTGAGAGGTGGTTCCGCCATGGCTGGCAGGTGATTCCGGACCACCCCCCAGGTGGTTCTGGCATAGCCAGCAGTTTATATTGGCCTGTCCGGCAGGTGGTTCCAGAGAGTCGAACAGGTGGCTCCGGCGTGCTCGGCAGGTGGTTCCGGTCTGTCCGGTAGGTCATTCCGGCGTGTCCGGCACGTGCTTCCTGCACGTCTGAGAGGTGGTTCCGGCATGCGCGACAGGTGGTTTCGGAGTGTCCGCCAGGTGGTTCTGGCGTACCCGGCAGGTGATTTTGGCGTGTCCGGCAGGTGTTTCTGGCGAGTCGAGCAGGTGGCTCCGGCATGCTCGGCAGGTGCTTCCGGCGTCTCCGGCACGTGGTTCTGGTGTGTCTGAGAGCTGGTTCCGGCATGTCCGGCAGATGATTCCGGAGTTTGCCGCCAAGTGGTTCTGGCATACCCGGCTGGTGATTTGGGCATGTCAGGTAGGTGGCTCCGGCGTGCTCGGCAGGTTGTTCAGACGGGTCTGGCAGGTGTTTTCCGTCTGTTCTGGGTGTGGTTCCAGCATCTCATGCACATGGTTCTGGCACGTCTGAGATGTGGTTCCGGCCGGCCCGACAGGTGTTTCCACAGTGTCCGCCAAGTGGTACTGGCGTAGTTGGCAGGTGATTTTGGCATGACCGGCAGGTGGTTCCAGCAAGCCCGGCAGGTGATTCCGAAGTGTTCCCCAACTGGTTGTGGCGTAGCCGGCAGGTGATTTTTGCGTGTCCGGCAGGTGGTTCTGGCGAGTCGAGCAGGTGGTTCCGGCGTGCTCGGCAGGTGCTTCCGGGGTCATTGGCACGTGGTTCTGGCATATCTGAGAGGTGGTTCCGGCATGCCCGGCAGGTGATTCCGGAGTGTTCGCCAAGTGTTTCCGGCGTAGCCGGCCGGTGATTTTGCATGTCCAGCGGTCGTTCCGGCGGGTCGAGCCGGTGGTTCCGGCGTGTCCGGCAGGTGGTTCCGGTCTGTCCGGCAGGTGGTTCTGTGGTGTCCGGCACGAGGTTCAGTCTGAGAGGCTGTGCCGGCATGCCCCTCACATGATTCCGGCTTGTCCCCGAAGTGGTGCTGGTGTAGCGGGCAGGTGATTTTGGCGTGTCCGGCAGGTGGTTCAGGCGAGTTGAGCAGGTGGTTGCGACGTGCTCGGCAGGTGCTTCCGGCGTCTCCGGCACGTGTTTCTGGCACATCTGACTGGTGGTTCCGGCATGCCCAAAAGTTGATTCCGGTCTGTCCGGTAGGTGGTTCCGGCGTGCACGGCACGTGGTTCTGGTACGTGTCAGAGGTGGTTGCGTATGCCCAACAGGTGATTCCGGACTGTCCGCCACGTGCTTCTGGCACGTCTGAGAGGTGGTTCCAACATGCCCGGCAGGTCATTTCGGAGAGTCGTCCAAGTGGTTCTGGCGTAGCCCGCAGGTGATTTTGGCGTGTCCGGCAGGTGGTTCCGCCGTGCTCGGCAGGTGGTTCAGGCATGGCCGTCACGTGGTTCCAGTCTGTCCAGGACGTGTTTCCAGCTTCTCCGGCAGGTGGTTCTGGTACGTCTGAGAGGTGGTTCCGCCATGGCTGGCAGGTGATCCCGGACTGTCCCCCAGGTGGTTCTGGCATAGCCAGCAGTTGATATTGGCCTGTCCCGCAGGTGGTTCCAGCGAGTCGAACAGGTGGCTCCGGCGTTCTTGGCAGGTGGTTCCGGTCTGTCCGGTAGGTGTTTCCGGCGTGTCTGGCACGTGCTTCCGGCACGTCTGAGAGGTGGTTCCGTCATGCGCGGCAGGTGATTCCGGAGTGTCCGCCAGGTGGTTCTGGCGTACCCGGCAGGTGATTTTGGCGTGTCCGGCAGGTGTTTCTGGCGAGTCGAGCAGGTGGCTCCGGCATGCTCGGCAGGTGCTTCCGGCGTCTCCGGCACTTGGTTCTGGTGTGTCTGAGAGCTGGTTCCGGCATGTCCGGCAGATGATTCCGGAGTGTCCGCCAAGTGGTTCTGGCATACCCAGCAGGTGATTTTGGCGTGTCAGGGAGGTGGTACCGGTGAGTCGAGCAGGTGGTTCCGGCGTGCTCAGCAGGTGGTTCAGGCGGTTCTGGCAGGTGGTATCCGTCTGTTCGGGGTGTGGTTCCAGCATCTCATGAACACGTTTCTGGCACGTCTGAGATGTGGTTCCAGCCGGCCCGACAGGTGTTTCCGCAGTGTCCGCCAAGCGGTTCTGGCGTAGTTGGCAGGTGATTTTGGCATGACTGGAAGGTGGTTCCAGCAAGCCTGGCAGGTGATTCCAAAGTGTTCACCAACTGGTTGTGGCGTAGCCGGCAGGTGATTTTTGCGTGATCGGCAGGTGGTTCTGGCGAGTCGAGCAGGTGGTTCCGGCGTGCTCGGCTGGTGCTTCCGGGGTCATTGGCACGGGGTTCTGGCATGTCTGAGAGGTGGTTCCTGCATGCCCGGCAAGTGATTCCGGAGTGTTCGCCAAGTGGTTCTGGCATAGTCGGCAGGTGATTTTGGCATGTCCGGCAGGTGGTTCAGGCGAGTTGAGCAGGTGGTTCCAACGTGCTTGGCAGGTGCTTCCGGCGTCTCCGGCACGTGTTTCTGGCACATCTGACAGGTGGTTCCGGCATGCCCGAAAGGTGATTCCGGTCTGTCCGGTAGGTGGTTCCAGCCGGCACGGCATGTGGTTCTGGTACGTCTCAGAGGTGGTTGCGCATGCCCAACAGGTGATTCCGGACTGTCCGCCACATGGTTCTGGCACGTCTGAGAGGTGGTTCCGGCATGCCCGGCAGGTCATCCCAGAGAGTCCTCCAAGTGGTTCTGGCATAACACGCAGGTGATTTTGGCGTGTCAGGCAGGTTGTTCCGTTGTGCTTGGCAGGTGGTTCAGGCTTGGCCGGCAGGTGGTTCCAGACTGTCCAGGACGTGTTTCCAGCTTCTCCGGCAGGTGGTTCTGGTACGTCTGAGAGGTGGTTCCGCCATGGCTGGCAGGTGATTCCGGACCGCCCCCCAGGTGGTTCTGGCATAGCCAGCAGTTGATATTGGCCTGTCCGGCAGGTGGTTCCAGAGAGTCGAACAGGTGGCTCCGGCGTGCTCGGCAGGTGGTTCCGGTCTGTCCGGTAGGTCATTCCGGCGTGTCCGGCACGTGCTTCCTGCACGTCTGAGAGGTGGTTCCGGCATGCGCGACAGGTGGTTTCGGAGTGTCCGCCAGGTGGTTCTGGCGTACCCGGCAGGTGATTTTGGCGTGTCCGGCAGGTGTTTCTGGCGAGTCGAGCAGGTGGCTCCGGCATGCTCGGCAGGTGCTTCCGGCGTCTCCGGCACGTGGTTCTGGTGTGTCTGAGAGCTGGTTCCGGCATGTCCGGCAGATGATTCCGGAGTTTGCCGCCAAGTGGTTCTGGCATACCCGGCTGGTGATTTGGGCATGTCAGGTAGGTGGCTCCGGCGTGCTCGGCAGGTTGTTCAGACGGGTCTGGCAGGTGTTTTCCGTCTGTTCTGGGTGTGGTTCCAGCATCTCATGCACATGGTTCTGGCACGTCTGAGATGTGGTTCCGGCCGGCCCGACAGGTGTTTCCACAGTGTCCGCCAAGTGGTACTGGCGTAGTTGGCAGGTGATTTTGGCATGACCGGCAGGTGGTTCCAGCAAGCCCGGCAGGTGATTCCGAAGTGTTCCCCAACTGGTTGTGGCGTAGCCGGCAGGTGATTTTTGCGTGTCCGGCAGGTGGTTCTGGCGAGTCGAGCAGGTGGTTCCGGCGTGCTCGGCAGGTGCTTCCGGGGTCATTGGCACGTGGTTCTGGCATATCTGAGAGGTGGTTCCGGCATGCCCGGCAGGTGATTCCGGAGTGTTCGCCAAGTGTTTCCGGCGTAGCCGGCAGGTGATTCTGCATGTCCAGCGGTCGTTCCGGCGGGTCGAGCCGGTGGTTCCGGCGTGTCCGGCAGGTGGTTCCGGTCTGTCCGGCAGGTGGTTCTGTGGTGTCCGGCACGAGGTTCAGTCTGAGAGGCTGTGCCGGCATGCCCCTCACGCGATTCCGGCTTGTCCCCGAAGTGGTGCTGGTGTAGCGGGCAGGTGATTTTGGCGTGTCCGGCAGGTGGTTCAGGCGAGTTGAGCAGGTGGTTGCGACGTGCTCGGCAGGTGCTTCCGGCGTCTCCGGCACGTGTTTCTGGCACATCTGACTGGTGGTTCCGGCATGCCCAAAAGTTGATTCCGGTCTGTCCGGTAGGTGGTTTCGGCGTGCACGGCACGTGGTTCTGGTACGTGTCAGAGGTGGTTGCGTATGCCCAACAGGTGATTCCGGACTGTGCGCCACGTGCTTCTGGCACGTCTGAGAGGTGGTTCCAACATGCCCGGCAGGTCATTTCGGAGAGTCGTCCAAGTGGTTCTGGCGTAGCCCGCATGTGGTTCCGCCGTGCTCGGCAGGTGGTTCAGGCATGGCCGTCACGTGGTTCCAGTCTGTCCAGGACGTGTTTCCAGCTTCTCCGGCAGGTGGTTCTGGTACGTCTGAGAGGTGGTTCCGCCATGGCTGGCAGGTGATCCCGGACTGTCCCCCAGGTGGTTCTGGCATAGCCAGCAGTTGATATTGGCCTGTCCGGCAGGTGGTTCCAGCGAGTCGAACAGGTGGCTCCGGCGTGCTCGGCAGGTTGTTCAGACGGGTCTGGCAGGTGTTTTCCGTCTGTTCTGGGTGTGGTTCCAGCATCTCATGCACATGGTTCTGGCACGTCTGAGATGTGGTTCCGGCCGGCCCGACAGGTGTTTCCACAGTGTCCGCCAAGTGGTACTGGCGTAGTTGGCAGGTGATTTTGGCATGACCGGCAGGTGGTTCCAGCAAGCCCGGCAGGTGATTCCGAAGTGTTCCCCAACTGGTTGTGGCGTAGCCGGCAGGTGATTTTTGCGTGTCCGGCAGGTGGTTCTGGCGAGTCGAGCAGGTGGTTCCGGCGTGCTCGGCAGGTGCTTCCGGGGTCATTGGCACGTGGTTCTGGCATATCTGAGAGGTGGTTCCGGCATGCCCGGCAGGTGATTCCGGAGTGTTCGCCAAGTGTTTCCGGCGTAGCCGGCCGGTGATTCTGCATGTCCAGCGGTCGTTCCGGCGGGTCGAGCCGGTGGTTCCGCCGTGTCCGGCAGGTGGTTCCGGTCTGTCCGGCAGGTGGTTCTGTGGTGTCCGGCACGAGGTTCAGTCTGAGAGGCTGTGCCGGCATGCCCCTCACGTGATTCTGGCTTGTCCCCGAAGTGGTGCTGGTGTAGCGGGCAGGTGATTTTGGCGTGTCCGGCAGGTGGTTCAGGCGAGTTGAGCAGGTGGTTGCGACGTGCTCGGCAGGTGCTTCCGGCGTCTCCGGCACGTGTTTCTGGCACATCTGACTGGTGGTTCCGGCATGCCCAAAAGTTGATTCCGGTCTGTCCGGTAGGTGGTTTCGGCGTGCACGGCACGTGGTTCTGGTACGTGTCAGAGGTGGTTGCGTATGCCCAACAGGTGATTCCGGACTGTCCGCCACGTGCTTCTGGCACGTCTGAGAGGTGGTTCCAACATGCCCGGCAGGTCATTTCGGAGAGTCGTCCAAGTGGTTCTGGCGTAGCCCGCAGGTGATTTTGGCGTGTCCGGCAGGTGGTTCCGCCGTGCTCGGCAGGTGGTTCAGGCATGGCCGTCACGTGGTTCCAGTCTGTCCAGGACGTGTTTCCAGTTCTCCGGCAGGTGGTTCTGGTACGTCTGAGAGGTGGTTCCGCCATGGCTGGCAGGTGATCCCGGACTGTCCCCCAGGTGGTTCTGGCATAGCCAGCAGTTGATATTGGCCTGTCCGGCAGGTGGTTCCAGCGAGTCGAACAGGTGGCTCCGGCGTTCTTGGCAGGTGGTTCCGGTCTGTCCGGTAGGTGTTTCCGGCGTGTCTGGCACGTGCTTCCGGCACGTCTGAGAGGTGGTTCCGTCATGCGCGGCAGGTGATTCCGGAGTGTCCGCCAGGTGGTTCTGGCGTACCCAGCAGGTGATTTTGGCGTGTCCGGCAGGTGTTTCTGGCGAGTCGAGCAGGTGGCTCCGGCATGCTCGGCAGGTGCTTCCGGCGTCTCCGGCACTTGGTTCTGGTGTGTCTGAGAGCTGGTTCCGGCATGTCCGGCAGATGATTCCTGAGTGTCCGCCAAGTGGTTCTGGCATACCCAGCAGGTGATTTTGGCGTGTCAGGGAGGTGGTACCGGTGAGTCGAGCAGGTGGTTCCGGCGTGCTCAGCAGGTGGTTCAGGCGGTTCTGGCAGGTGGTATCCGTCTGTTCGGGGTGTGGTTCCAGCATCTCATGAACACGTTTCTGGCACGTCTGAGATGTGGTTCCAGCCGGCCCGACAGGTGTTTCCGCAGTGTCCGCCAAGCGGTTCTGGCGTAGTTGGCAGGTGATTTTGGCATGACTGGCAGGTGGTTCCAGCAAGCCTGGCAGGTGATTCCAAAGTGTTCACCAACTGGTTGTGGCGTAGCCGGCAGGTGATTTTTGCGTGATCGGCAGGTGGTTCTGGCGAGTCGAGCAGGTGGTTCCGGCGTGCTCGGCTGGCGCTTCCGGGGTCATTGGTACGGGGTTCTGGCATGTCTGAGAGGTGGTTCCTGCATGCCCGGCAAGTGATTCCGGAGTGTTCGCCAAGTGGTTCTGGCATAGTCGGCAGGTGATTTTGGCATGTCCGGCAGGTGGTTCAGGCGAGTTGAGCAGGTGGTTCCAACGTGCTTGGCAGGTGCTTCCGGCGTCTCCGGCACGTGTTTCTGGCACATCTGACAGGTGGTTCCGGCATGCCCGAAAGGTGATTCCGGTCTGTCCGGTAGGTGGTTCCAGCCAGCACGGCATGTGGTTCTGGTACGTCTCAGAGGTGGTTGCGCATGCCCAACAGGTGATTCCGGACTGTCCGCCACATGGTTCTGGCACGTCTGAGAGGTGGTTCCGGCATGCCCGGCAGGTCATCCCAGAGAGTCCTCCAAGTGGTTCTGGCATAACACGCAGGTGATTTTGGCGTGTCAGGCAGGTTGTTCCGTTGTGCTTGGCAGGTGGTTCAGGCTTGGCCGGCAGGTGGTTCCAGACTGTCCAGGACGTGTTTCCAGCTTCTCCGGCAGGTGGTTCTGGTACGTCTGAGAGGTGGTTCCGCCATGGCTGGCAGGTGATTCCGGACCGCCCCCCAGGTGGTTCTGGCATAGCCAGCAGTTGATATTGGCCTGTCCGGCAGGTGGTTCCAGAGAGTCGAACAGGTGGCTCCGGCGTGCTCGGCAGGTGGTTCCGGTCTGTCCGGTAGGTCATTCCGGCGTGTCCGGCACGTGCTTCCTGCACGTCTGAGAGGTGGTTCCGGCATGCGCGACAGGTGGTTTCGGAGTGTCCGCCAGGTGGTTCTGGCGTACCCGGCAGGTGATTTTGGCGTGTCCGGCAGGTGTTTCTGGCGAGTCGAGCAGGTGGCTCCGGCATGCTCGGCAGGTGCTTCCGGCGTCTCCGGCACGTGGTTCTGGTGTGTCTGAGAGCTGGTTCCGGCATGTCCGGCAGATGATTCCGGAGTTTTCCGCCAAGTGGTTCTGGCATACCCGGCTGGTGATTTGGGCATGTCAGGTAGGTGGCTCCGGCATGCTCGGCAGGTTGTTCAGACGGGTCTGGCAGGTGTTTTCCGTCTGTTCTGGGTGTGGTTCCAGCATCTCATGCACATGGTTCTGGCACGTCTGAGATGTGGCTCCGGCCGGCCCGACAGGTGTTTCCACAGTGTCCGCCAAGTGGTACTGGCGTAGTTGGCAGGTGATTTTGGCATGACCGGCAGGTGGTTCCAGCAAGCCCGGCAGGTGATTCCGAAGTGTTCCCCAACTGGTTGTGGCGTAGCCGGCAGGTGATTTTTGCGTGTCCGGCAGGTGGTTCTGGCGAGTCGAGCAGGTGGTTCCGGCGTGCTCGGCAGGTGCTTCCGGGGTCATTGGCACGTGGTTCTGGCATATCTGAGAGGTGGTTCCGGCATGCCCGGCAGGTGATTCCGGAGTGTTCGCCAAGTGTTTCCGGCGTAGCCGGCAGGTGATTCTGCATGTCCAGCGGTCGTTCCGGCGGGTCGAGCCGGTGGTTCCGGCGTGTCCGGCAGGTGGTTCCGGTCTGTCCGGCAGGTGGTTCTGTGGTGTCCGGCACGAGGTTCAGTCTGAGAGGCTGTGCCGGCATGCCCCTCACGCGATTCCGGCTTGTCCCCGAAGTGGTGCTGGTGTAGCGGGCAGGTGATTTTGGCGTGTCCGGCAGGTGGTTCAGGCGAGTTGAGCAGGTGGTTGCGACGTGCTCGGCAGGTGCTTCCGGCGTCTCCGGCACGTGTTTCTGGCACATCTGACTGGTGGTTCCGGCATGCCCAAAAGTTGATTCCGGTCTGTCCGGTAGGTGGTTTCGGCGTGCACGGCACGTGGTTCTGGTACGTGTCAGAGGTGGTTGCGTATGCCCAACAGGTGATTCCGGACTGTGCGCCACGTGCTTCTGGCACGTCTGAGAGGTGGTTCCAACATGCCCGGCAGGTCATTTCGGAGAGTCGTCCAAGTGGTTCTGGCGTAGCCCGCATGTGGTTCCGCCGTGCTCGGCAGGTGGTTCAGGCATGGCCGTCACGTGGTTCCAGTCTGTCCAGGACGTGTTTCCAGCTTCTCCGGCAGGTGGTTCTGGTACGTCTGAGAGGTGGTTCCGCCATGGCTGGCAGGTGATCCCGGACTGTCCCCCAGGTGGTTCTGGCATAGCCAGCAGTTGATATTGGCCTGTCCGGCAGGTGGTTCCAGCGAGTCGAACAGGTGGCTCCGGCGTGCTCGGCAGGTTGTTCAGACGGGTCTGGCAGGTGTTTTCCGTCTGTTCTGGGTGTGGTTCCAGCATCTCATGCACATGGTTCTGGCACGTCTGAGATGTGGTTCCGGCCGGCCCGACAGGTGTTTCCACAGTGTCCGCCAAGTGGTACTGGCGTAGTTGGCAGGTGATTTTGGCATGACCGGCAGGTGGTTCCAGCAAGCCCGGCAGGTGATTCCGAAGTGTTCCCCAACTGGTTGTGGCGTAGCCGGCAGGTGATTTTTGCGTGTCCGGCAGGTGGTTCTGGCGAGTCGAGCAGGTGGTTCCGGCGTGCTCGGCAGGTGCTTCCGGGGTCATTGGCACGTGGTTCTGGCATATCTGAGAGGTGGTTCCGGCATGCCCGGCAGGTGATTCCGGAGTGTTCGCCAAGTGTTTCCGGCGTAGCCGGCCGGTGATTCTGCATGTCCAGCGGTCGTTCCGGCGGGTCGAGCCGGTGGTTCCGCCGTGTCCGGCAGGTGGTTCCGGTCTGTCCGGCAGGTGGTTCTGTGGTGTCCGGCACGAGGTTCAGTCTGAGAGGCTGTGCCGGCATGCCCCTCACGTGATTCTGGCTTGTCCCCGAAGTGGTGCTGGTGTAGCGGGCAGGTGATTTTGGCGTGTCCGGCAGGTGGTTCAGGCGAGTTGAGCAGGTGGTTGCGACGTGCTCGGCAGGTGCTTCCGGCGTCTCCGGCACGTGTTTCTGGCACATCTGACTGGTGGTTCCGGCATGCCCAAAAGTTGATTCCGGTCTGTCCGGTAGGTGGTTTCGGCGTGCACGGCACGTGGTTCTGGTACGTGTCAGAGGTGGTTGCGTATGCCCAACAGGTGATTCCGGACTGTCCGCCACGTGCTTCTGGCACGTCTGAGAGGTGGTTCCAACATGCCCGGCAGGTCATTTCGGAGAGTCGTCCAAGTGGTTCTGGCGTAGCCCGCAGGTGATTTTGGCGTGTCCGGCAGGTGGTTCCGCCGTGCTCGGCAGGTGGTTCAGGCATGGCCGTCACGTGGTTCCAGTCTGTCCAGGACGTGTTTCCAGTTCTCCGGCAGGTGGTTCTGGTACGTCTGAGAGGTGGTTCCGCCATGGCTGGCAGGTGATCCCGGACTGTCCCCCAGGTGGTTCTGGCATAGCCAGCAGTTGATATTGGCCTGTCCGGCAGGTGGTTCCAGCGAGTCGAACAGGTGGCTCCGGCGTTCTTGGCAGGTGGTTCCGGTCTGTCCGGTAGGTGTTTCCGGCGTGTCTGGCACGTGCTTCCGGCACGTCTGAGAGGTGGTTCCGTCATGCGCGGCAGGTGATTCCGGAGTGTCCGCCAGGTGGTTCTGGCGTACCCAGCAGGTGATTTTGGCGTGTCCGGCAGGTGTTTCTGGCGAGTCGAGCAGGTGGCTCCGGCATGCTCGGCAGGTGCTTCCGGCGTCTCCGGCACTTGGTTCTGGTGTGTCTGAGAGCTGGTTCCGGCATGTCCGGCAGATGATTCCTGAGTGTCCGCCAAGTGGTTCTGGCATACCCAGCAGGTGATTTTGGCGTGTCAGGGAGGTGGTACCGGTGAGTCGAGCAGGTGGTTCCGGCGTGCTCAGCAGGTGGTTCAGGCGGTTCTGGCAGGTGGTATCCGTCTGTTCGGGGTGTGGTTCCAGCATCTCATGAACACGTTTCTGGCACGTCTGAGATGTGGTTCCAGCCGGCCCGACAGGTGTTTCCGCAGTGTCCGCCAAGCGGTTCTGGCGTAGTTGGCAGGTGATTTTGGCATGACTGGCAGGTGGTTCCAGCAAGCCTGGCAGGTGATTCCAAAGTGTTCACCAACTGGTTGTGGCGTAGCCGGCAGGTGATTTTTGCGTGATCGGCAGGTGGTTCTGGCGAGTCGAGCAGGTGGTTCCGGCGTGCTCGGCTGGCGCTTCCGGGGTCATTGGTACGGGGTTCTGGCATGTCTGAGAGGTGGTTCCTGCATGCCCGGCAAGTGATTCCGGAGTGTTCGCCAAGTGGTTCTGGCATAGTCGGCAGGTGATTTTGGCATGTCCGGCAGGTGGTTCAGGCGAGTTGAGCAGGTGGTTCCAACGTGCTTGGCAGGTGCTTCCGGCGTCTCCGGCACGTGTTTCTGGCACATCTGACAGGTGGTTCCGGCATGCCCGAAAGGTGATTCCGGTCTGTCCGGTAGGTGGTTCCAGCCAGCACGGCATGTGGTTCTGGTACGTCTCAGAGGTGGTTGCGCATGCCCAACAGGTGATTCCGGACTGTCCGCCACATGGTTCTGGCACGTCTGAGAGGTGGTTCCGGCATGCCCGGCAGGTCATCCCAGAGAGTCCTCCAAGTGGTTCTGGCATAACACGCAGGTGATTTTGGCGTGTCAGGCAGGTTGTTCCGTTGTGCTTGGCAGGTGGTTCAGGCTTGGCCGGCAGGTGGTTCCAGACTGTCCAGGACGTGTTTCCAGCTTCTCCGGCAGGTGGTTCTGGTACGTCTGAGAGGTGGTTCCGCCATGGCTGGCAGGTGATTCCGGACCGCCCCCCAGGTGGTTCTGGCATAGCCAGCAGTTGATATTGGCCTGTCCGGCAGGTGGTTCCAGAGAGTCGAACAGGTGGCTCCGGCGTGCTCGGCAGGTGGTTCCGGTCTGTCCGGTAGGTCATTCCGGCGTGTCCGGCACGTGCTTCCTGCACGTCTGAGAGGTGGTTCCGGCATGCGCGACAGGTGGTTTCGGAGTGTCCGCCAGGTGGTTCTGGCGTACCCGGCAGGTGATTTTGGCGTGTCCGGCAGGTGTTTCTGGCGAGTCGAGCAGGTGGCTCCGGCATGCTCGGCAGGTGCTTCCGGCGTCTCCGGCACGTGGTTCTGGTGTGTCTGAGAGCTGGTTCCGGCATGTCCGGCAGATGATTCCGGAGTTTTCCGCCAAGTGGTTCTGGCATACCCGGCTGGTGATTTGGGCATGTCAGGTAGGTGGCTCCGGCATGCTCGGCAGGTTGTTCAGACGGGTCTGGCAGGTGTTTTCCGTCTGTTCTGGGTGTGGTTCCAGCATCTCATGCACATGGTTCTGGCACGTCTGAGATGTGGCTCCGGCCGGCCCGACAGGTGTTTCCACAGTGTCCGCCAAGTGGTACTGGCGTAGTTGGCAGGTGATTTTGGCATGACCGGCAGGTGGTTCCAGCAAGCCCGGCAGGTGATTCCGAAGTGTTCCCCAACTGGTTGTGGCGTAGCCGGCAGGTGATTTTTGCGTGTCCGGCAGGTGGTTCTGGCGAGTCGAGCAGGTGGTTCCGGCGTGCTCGGCAGGTGCTTCCGGGGTCATTGGCACGTGGTTCTGGCATATCTGAGAGGTGGTTCCGGCATGCCCGGCAGGTGATTCCGGAGTGTTCGCCAAGTGTTTCCGGCGTAGCCGGCAGGTGATTTTGCATGTCCAGCGGTCGTTCCGGCGGGTCGAGCCGGTGGTTCCGGCGTGTCCGGCAGGTGGTTCCGGTCTGTCCGGCAGGTGGTTCTGTGGTGTCCGGCACGAGGTTCAGTCTGAGAGGCTGTGCCGGCATGCCCCTCACGCGATTCCGGCTTGTCCCCGAAGTGGTGCTGGTGTAGCGGGCAGGTGATTTTGGCGTGTCCGGCAGGTGGTTCAGGCGAGTTGAGCAGGTGGTTGCGACGTGCTCGGCAGGTGCTTCCGGCGTCTCCGGCACGTGTTTCTGGCACATCTGACTGGTGGTTCCGGCATGCCCAAAAGTTGATTCCGGTCTGTCCGGTAGGTGGTTTCGGCGTGCACGGCACGTGGTTCTGGTACGTGTCAGAGGTGGTTGCGTATGCCCAACAGGTGATTCCGGACTGTGCGCCACGTGCTTCTGGCACGTCTGAGAGGTGGTTCCAACATGCCCGGCAGGTCATTTCGGAGAGTCGTCCAAGTGGTTCTGGCGTAGCCCGCATGTGGTTCCGCCGTGCTCGGCAGGTGGTTCAGGCATGGCCGTCACGTGGTTCCAGTCTGTCCAGGACGTGTTTCCAGCTTCTCCGGCAGGTGGTTCTGGTACGTCTGAGAGGTGGTTCCGCCATGGCTGGCAGGTGATCCCGGACTGTCCCCCAGGTGGTTCTGGCATAGCCAGCAGTTGATATTGGCCTGTCCGGCAGGTGGTTCCAGCGAGTCGAACAGGTGGCTCCGGCGTTCTTGGCAGGTGGTTCCGGTCTGTCCGGTAGGTGTTTCCGGCGTGTCTGGCACGTGCTTCCGGCACGTCTGAGAGGTGGTTCCGTCATGCGCGGCAGGTGATTCCGGAGTGTCCGCCAGGTGGTTCTGGCGTACCCAGCAGGTGATTTTGGCGTGTCCGGCAGGTGTTTCTGGCGAGTCGAGCAGGTGGCTCCGGCATGCTCGGCAGGTGCTTCCGGCGTCTCCGGCACTTGGTTCTGGTGTGTCTGAGAGCTGGTTCCGGCATGTCCGGCAGATGATTCCGGAGTGTCCGCCAAGTGGTTCTGGCATACCCAGCAGGTGATTTTGGCGTGTCAGGGAGGTGGTACCGGTGAGTCGAGCAGGTGGTTCCGGCGTGCTCAGCAGGTGGTTCAGGCGGTTCTGGCAGGTGGTATCCGTCTGTTCGGGGTGTGGTTCCAGCATCTCATGAACACGTTTCTGGCACGTCTGAGATGTGGTTCCAGCCGGCCCGACAGGTGTTTCCGCAGTGTCCGCCAAGCGGTTCTGGCGTAGTTGGCAGGTGATTTTGGCATGACTGGCAGGTGGTTCCAGCAAGCCTGGCAGGTGATTCCAAAGTGTTCCCCAACTGGTTGTGGCGTAGCCGGCAGGTGATTTTTGCGTGATCGGCAGGTGGTTCTGGCGAGTCGAGCAGGTGGTTCCGGCGTGCTCGGCTGGTGCTTCCGGGGTCATTGGCACGGGGTTCTGGCATGTCTGAGAGGTGGTTCCTGCATGCCCGGCAAGTGATTCCGGAGTGTTCGCCAAGTGGTTCTGGCATAGTCGGCAGGTGATTTTGGCATGTCCGGCAGGTGGTTCAGGCGAGTTGTGCAGGTGGTTCCAACGTGCTTGGCAGGTGCTTCCGGCGTCTCCGGCACGTGTTTCTGGCACATCTGACAGGTGGTTCCGGCATGCCCGAAAGGTGATTCCGGTCTGTCCGGTAGGTGGTTCCAGCCGGCACGGCATGTGGTTCTGGTATGTCTCAGAGGTGGTTGCGCATGCCCAACAGGTGATTCCGGACTGTCCGCCACATGGTTCTGGCACGTCTGAGAGTTGGTTCCGGCATGCCCGGCAGGTCATCCCAGAGAGTCCTCCAAGTGGTTCTGGCATAACACGCAGGTGATTTTGGCGTGTCAGGCAGGTTGTTCCGTTGTGCTTGGCAGGTGGTTCAGGCTTGGCCGGCAGGTGGTTCCAGACTGTCCAGGACGTGTTTCCAGCTTCTCCGGCAGGTGGTTCTGGTACGTCTGAGAGGTGGTTCCGCCATGGCTGGCAGGTGATTCCGGACCGTCCCCCAGGTGGTTCTGGCATAGCCAGCAGTTGATATTGGCCTGTCTGGCAGGTGGTTCCAGAGAGACGAACAGGTGGCTCCGGCGTGCTCGGCAGGTGGTTCCGGTCTGTCCGGTAGGTCATTCCGGCGTGTCCGGCACGTGCTTCCTGCACGTCTGAGAGGTGGTTCCGGCATGCGCGACAGGTGGTTTCGGAGTGTCCGCCAGGTGGTTCTGGCGTACCCGGCAGGTGATTTTGGCGTGTCCGGCAGGTGTTTCTGGCGAGTCGAGCAGGTGGCTCCGGCATGCTCGGCAGGTGCTTCCGGCGTCTCCGGCACGTGGTTCTGGTGTGTCTGAGAGCTGGTTCCGGCATGTCCGGCAGATGATTCCGGAGTTTTCCGCCAAGTGGTTCTGGCATACCCGGCTGGTGATTTGGGCATGTCAGGTAGGTGGCTCCGGCGTGCTCGGCAGGTTGTTCAGACGGGTCTGGCAGGTGTTTTCCGTCTGTTCTGGGTGTGGTTCCAGCATCTCATGCACATGGTTCTGGCACGTCTGAGATGTGGTTCCGGCCGGCCCGACAGGTGTTTCCACAGTGTCCACCAAGTGGTACTGGCGTAGTTGGCAGGTGATTTTGGCATGACCGGCAGGTGGTTCCAGCAAGCCCGGCAGGTGATTCCGAAGTGTTCCCCAACTGGTTGTGGCGTAGCCGGCAGGTGATTTTAGCGTGTCCGGCAGGTGCTTCTGGCGAGTCGAGCAGGTGGTTCCGGCGTGCTCGGCAGGTGCTTCCGGGGTTATTGGCACGTGGTTCTGGCATATCTGAGAGGTGGTTCCGGCATGCCCGGCAGGTGATTCCGGAGTGTTCGCCAAGTGTTTCCGGCGTAGCCGGCAGGTGATTTTGCATGTCCAGCGGTCGTTCCGGCGGGTCGAGCCGGTGGTTCCAGCGTGTCCGGCAGGTGGTTCCGGTCTGTCCGGCAGGTGGTTCTGTGGTGTCCGGCACGAGGTTCAGTCTGAGAGGCTGTGCCGGCATGCCCCTCACGTGATTCCGGCTTGTTCCCGAAGTGGTGCTGGTGTAGCGGGCAGGTGATTTTGGCGTGTCAGGGAGGTGGTACCGGTGAGTCGAGCAGGTGGTTCCGGCGTGCTCAGCAGGTGGTTCAGGCGGTTCTGGCAGGTGGTATCCGTCTGTTCGGGGTGTGGTTCCAGCATCTCATGAACACGTTTCTGGCAAGTCTGAGATTTGGTTCCAGCCGGCCCGACAGGTGTTTCCGCAGTGTCCGCCAAGCGGTTCTGGCGTAGTTGGCAGGTGATTTTGGCATGACTGGCAGGTGGTTCCAGCAAGCCTGGCAGGTGATTCCAAAGTGTTCCCCAACTGGTTGTGGCGTAGCCGGCAGGTGATTTTTGCGTGATCGGCAGGTGGTTCTGGCGAGTCGAGCAGGTGGTTCCGGCGTGCTCGGCTGGTGCTTCTGGGGTCATTGGCACGGGGTTCTGGCATGTCTGAGAGGTGGTTCCTGCATGCCCGGCAAGTGATTCCGGAGTGTTCGCCAAGTGGTTCTGGCATAGTCGGCAGGTGATTTTGGCATGTCCGGCAGGTGCTTCAGGCGAGTTGAGCAGGTGGTTCCAATGTGCTTGGCAGGTGCTTCCGGCGTCTCCGGCACGTGTTTCTGGCACATCTGACAGGTGGTTCCGGCATGCCCGAAAGGTGATTCCGGTCTGTCCGGTAGGTGGTTCCAGCCGGCACGGCATGTGGTTCTGGTACGTCTCAGAGGTGGTTGCGCATGCCCAACAGGTGATTCCGGACTGTCCGCCACATGGTTCTGGCACGTCTGAGAGGTGGTTCCGGCATGCCCGGCAGGTCATCCCAGAGAGTCCTCCAAGTGGTTCTGGCATAACACGCAGGTGATTTTGGCGTGTCAGGCAGGTTGTTCCGTTGTGCTTGGCAGGTGGTTCAGGCTTGGCCGGCAGGTGGTTCCAGACTGTCCAGGACGTGTTTCCAGCTTCTCCGGCAGGTGGTTCTGGTACGTCTGAGAGGTGGTTCCGCCATGGCTGGCAGGTGATTCCGGACCGCCCCCCAGGTGGTTCTGGCATAGCCAGCAGTTGATATTGGCCTGTCTGGCAGGTGGTTCCAGAGAGACGAACAGGTGGCTCCGGCGTGCTCGGCAGGTGGTTCCGGTCTGTCCGGTAGGTGATTCCGGCGTGTCCGGCACGTGCTTCCTGCACGTCTGAGAGGTGGTTCCGGCATGCGCGACAGGTGGTTTCGGAGTGTCCGCCAGGTGGTTCTGGCGTACCCGGCAGGTGATTTTGGCGTGTCCGGCAGGTGTTTCTGGCGAGTCGAGCAGGTGGCTCCGGCATGCTCGGCAGGTGCTTCCGGCGTCTCCGGCACGTGGTTCTGGTGTGTCTGAGAGCTGGTTCCGGCATGTCCGGCAGATGATTCCGGAGTGTCCGCCAAGTGGTTCTGGCATACCCGGCTGGTGATTTGGGCATGTCAGGTAGGTGGCTCCGGCGTGCTCGGCAGGTTGTTCAGACGGGTCTGGCAGGTGTTTTCCGTCTGTTCTGGGTGTGGTTCCAGCATCTCATGCACATGGTTCTGGCACGTCTGAGATGTGGCTCCGGCCGGCCCGACAGGTGTTTCCACAGTGTCCGCCAAGTGGTACTGGCGTAGTTGGCAGGTGATTTTGGCATGACCGGCAGGTGGTTCCAGCAAGCCCGGCAGGTGATTCCGAAGTGTTCCCCAACTGGTTGTGGCGTAGCCGGCAGGTGATTTTTGCGTGTCCGGCAGGTGGTTCTGGCGAGTCGAGCAGGTGGTTCCGGCGTGCTCGGCAGGTGCTTCCGGGGTCATTGGCACGTGGTTCTGGCATATCTGAGAGGTGGTTCCGGCATGCCCGGCAGGTGATTCCGGAGTGTTCGCCAAGTGTTTCCGGCGTAGCCGGCAGGTGATTCTGCATGTCCAGCGGTCGTTCCGGCGGGTCGAGCCGGTGGTTCCAGCGTGTCCGGCAGGTGGTTCCGGTCTGTCCGGCAGGTGGTTCTGTGGTGTCCGGCACGAGGTTCAGTCTGAGAGGCTGTGCCGGCATGCCCCTCACGTGATTCCGGCTTGTTCCCGAAGTGGTGCTGGTGTAGCGGGCAGGTGATTTTGGCGTGTCAGGGAGGTGGTACCGGTGAGTCGAGCAGGTGGTTCCGGCGTGCTCAGCAGGTGGTTCAGGCGGTTCTGGCAGGTGGTATCCGTCTGTTCGGGGTGTGGTTCCAGCATCTCATGAACACGTTTCTGGCAAGTCTGAGATTTGGTTCCAGCCGGCCCGACAGGTGTTTCCGCAGTGTCCGCCAAGCGGTTCTGGCGTAGTTGGCAGGTGATTTTGGCATGACTGGCAGGTGGTTCCAGCAAGCCTGGCAGGTGATTCCAAAGTGTTCCCCAACTGGTTGTGGCGTAGCCGGCAGGTGATTTTTGCGTGATCGGCAGGTGGTTCTGGCGAGTCGAGCAGGTGGTTCCGGCGTGCTCGGCTGGTGCTTCTGGGGTCATTGGCACGGGGTTCTGGCATGTCTGAGAGGTGGTTCCTGCATGCCCGGCAAGTGATTCCGGAGTGTTCGCCAAGTGGTTCTGGCATAGTCGGCAGGTGATTTTGGCATGTCCGGCAGGTGCTTCAGGCGAGTTGAGCAGGTGGTTCCAATGTGCTTGGCAGGTGCTTCCGGCGTCTCCGGCACGTGTTTCTGGCACATCTGACAGGTGGTTCCGGCATGCCCGAAAGGTGATTCCGGTCTGTCCGGTAGGTGGTTCCAGCCGGCACGGCATGTGGTTCTGGTACGTCTCAGAGGTGGTTGCGCATGCCCAACAGGTGATTCCGGACTGTCCGCCACATGGTTCTGGCACGTCTGAGAGGTGGTTCCGGCATGCCCGGCAGGTCATCCCAGAGAGTCCTCCAAGTGGTTCTGGCATAACACGCAGGTGATTTTGGCGTGTCAGGCAGGTTGTTCCGTTGTGCTTGGCAGGTGGTTCAGGCTTGGCCGGCAGGTGGTTCCAGACTGTCCAGGACGTGTTTCCAGCTTCTCCGGCAGGTGGTTCTGGTACGTCTGAGAGGTGGTTCCGCCATGGCTGGCAGGTGATTCCGGACCGCCCCCCAGGTGGTTCTGGCATAGCCAGCAGTTGATATTGGCCTGTCTGGCAGGTGGTTCCAGAGAGACGAACAGGTGGCTCCGGCGTGCTCGGCAGGTGGTTCCGGTCTGTCCGGTAGGTGATTCCGGCGTGTCCGGCACGTGCTTCCTGCACGTCTGAGAGGTGGTTCCGGCATGCGCGACAGGTGGTTTCGGAGTGTCCGCCAGGTGGTTCTGGCGTACCCGGCAGGTGATTTTGGCGTGTCCGGCAGGTGTTTCTGGCGAGTCGAGCAGGTGGCTCCGGCATGCTCGGCAGGTGCTTCCGGCGTCTCCGGCACGTGGTTCTGGTGTGTCTGAGAGCTGGTTCCGGCATGTCCGGCAGATGATTCCGGAGTGTCCGCCAAGTGGTTCTGGCATACCCGGCTGGTGATTTGGGCATGTCAGGTAGGTGGCTCCGGCGTGCTCGGCAGGTTGTTCAGACGGGTCTGGCAGGTGTTTTCCGTCTGTTCTGGGTGTGGTTCCAGCATCTCATGCACATGGTTCTGGCACGTCTGAGATGTGGCTCCGGCCGGCCCGACAGGTGTTTCCACAGTGTCCGCCAAGTGGTACTGGCGTAGTTGGCAGGTGATTTTGGCATGACCGGCAGGTGGTTCCAGCAAGCCCGGCAGGTGATTCCGAAGTGTTCCCCAACTGGTTGTGGCGTAGCCGGCAGGTGATTTTTGCGTGTCCGGCAGGTGGTTCTGGCGAGTCGAGCAGGTGGTTCCGGCGTGCTCGGCAGGTGCTTCCGGGGTCATTGGCACGTGGTTCTGGCATATCTGAGAGGTGGTTCCGGCATGCCCGGCAGGTGATTCCGGAGTGTTCGCCAAGTGTTTCCGGCGTAGCCGGCAGGTGATTCTGCATGTCCAGCGGTCGTTCCGGCGGGTCGAGCCGGTGGTTCCGGCGTGTCCGGCAGGTGGTTCCGGTCTGTCCGGCAGGTGGTTCTGTGGTGTCCGGCACGAGGTTCAGTCTGAGAGGCTGTGCCGGCATGCCCCTCACGCGATTCCGGCTTGTCCCCGAAGTGGTGCTGGTGTAGCGGGCAGGAGATTTTGGCGTGTCCGGCAGGTGGTTCAGGCGAGTTGAGCAGGTGGTTGCGACGTGCTCGGCAGGTGCTTCCGGCGTCTCCGGCACGTGTTTCTGGCACATCTGACTGGTGGTTCCGGCATGCCCAAAAGTTGATTCCGGTCTGTCCGGTAGGTGGTTCCGGCGTGCACGGCACGTGGTTCTGGTACGTGTCAGAGGTGGTTGCGTATGCCCAACAGGTGATTCCGGACTGTGCGCCACGTGCTTCTGGCACGTCTGAGAGGTGGTTCCAACATGCCCGGCAGGTCATTTCGGAGAGTCGTCCAAGTGGTTCTGGCGTAGCCCGCAGGTGGTTCCGCCGTGCTCGGCAGGTGGTTCAGGCATGGCCGTCACGTGGTTCCAGTCTGTCCAGGACGTGTTTCCAGCTTCTCCGGCAGGTGGTTCTGGTACGTCTGAGAGGTGGTTCCGCCATGGCTGGCAGGTGATCCCGGACTGTCCCCCAGGTGGTTCTGGCATAGCCAGCAGTTGATATTGGCCTGTCCGGCAGGTGGTTCCAGCGAGTCGAACAGGTGGCTCCGGCGTGCTCGGCAGGTTGTTCAGACGGGTCTGGCAGGTGTTTTCCGTCTGTTCTGGGTGTGGTTCCAGCATCTCATGCACATGGTTCTGGCACGTCTGAGATGTGGTTCCGGCCGGCCTGACAGGTGTTTCCACAGTGTCCGCCAAGTGGTACTGGCGTAGTTGGCAGGTGATTTTGGCATGACCGGCAGGTGGTTCCAGCAAGCCCGGCAGGTGATTCCGAAGTGTTCCCCAACTGGTTGTGGCGTAGCCGGCAGGTGATTTTTGCGTGTCCGGCAGGTGGTTCTGGCGAGTCGAGCAGGTGGTTCCGGCGTGCTCGGCAGGTGCTTCCGGGGTCATTGGCACGTGGTTCTGGCATATCTGAGAGGTGGTTCCGGTCTTACGGGGAGGGGGAACCGGGGTGTCCGGCACGTTGTTCCGGCACGTCTGAGAGGTGGTTCTATGATGCCCGGCAGATGATTCCAGAGAGTCCACCAAGTGGTTTTGGCGTAGCCGGAAGGTGATTTTGGCATGTCCGGCAGGTGGTTCAGACGAGTTGAGCAGGTGGTTCCGGCGTGCTCGGCAGGTGCTTCCGGAGTGCTCGCCAAGTGGTTCTGGCGTAGCCGGCAGGTGATGTTGGTGTGACCGGCAGGTAGTTCCAGCAAGCCCGGCAGGTGATTCCGGAGTGTCTGCCGAGTGGTTCTGGCGTACCCGGCAGGTGATTTTGGCGTGTCCAGCAGGTGGTTCCAGCGAGTCGAGCCGAAGGATCCGGCATGTCCGGCAGGTGATTCCGGCATGTCCAGCAGGTGGTTCCGGCATGCCCGGCAGTTGATTCCGGAGTGTCCGGCATGTGGTTCTGGCACCTCTGAGAGGTTGTTCCGGCATGCCCTGCAGGTGATGCTGGAGTCTCCGGCATTTGGTTCTGGCACCTCTGAGAGGTGGTTCCGGAATGCCTTGCATGTGATTCTGGAGTGTCTGCCGAGTGGTTCTGGCATAGCCGGCAGTTGATTTTGGCGTGTCCACTAGGTGGTTCTGGGGAGTGGATCAGCTGGTTCCGGCATACTCGGCACGTGTTACCGGCGTGTCCAGAACATGGTTCTGGCAAGTCTGAGAGGTGGTTCCGGCACGCCCGACAGGTTATTCCGGAGCTTCTGCCAAGTGTTTCTGGCGTACCCGGCAGGTGATTTTGGCATGTCCGACAGGTGTTTCTTGCGAGTCGAGCAGGTGGCTCAGGCATGCTCAGCTGGTGTTTCCGGCGTCTCTGGCACGTGGTTCTGGTGTGTCTGAGAGCTGGTTCTGGCATGTCCGGCAGATGATGCCGAAGTGTCCACCAAGTGGTTCTGGTAGACCTGGCAGGTGATTTTCGCGTGTCAGGAAGGTGGTTCCGGCTAGTTGAGCAGGTGGATCAGGCGTGCTCGCCAGGGGGTTCAGGCGGGTCTGGCAGGTGGTTTCGGTCTGTTCGGGGAGTGGTTCCGGCATCTCAGGCACATGGTTCTGGCACGTCTGAGAGGTGGTTCCGGCCGGCCCGACAGGTGTTTCCGGAGTGTCCGCCAAGTGGTTCTGGCGTAGCTGAAAGGTGATGTTGGCGTGTCCAGCAGGTGGTTTTGGCGAGTCGAGCAGGTGGTTCTGGCGTGCTCGGCAGGTGCTTCCGGTGTCATTGGCATGTGGTTCCGGCATGTCTGAGAGGTGGTTCCGCCATGCCCGGCAGGTGATTCCGAAGAGTTCACCAAATGGTTGTGGCGTAGCCGGCAGGTGATTTTGGCGTGTCCAGCAGGTGGTTTTGGCGAGTCGATTAGGTGGTTCCGGCCTGTCCGGCAGGTGTTCCGGGTCTGTCCGGCAGGTGGTTCTGGCGTGTCCGGCATGAGGTTCTGGCACGTCTGAGAGTTGGTTCCGGCTTGCCCGACAGGTGATTCCGGAGTGTCCGCCACGTGGTTCTGGCGTACCCGGCAGGTGATTTTGGCGTGTCCAGCAGGTGGTTTTGGCGAGTCGAGCAGGTGGTTCTGGCGTGCTCGGCAGGTGCTTCCGGTGTCATTGGCATGTGGTTCCGGCATGTCTGAGAGGTGGTTCCGCCATGCCCGGCAGGTGATTCCGGAGTGTTCGCCAAGTGGTTCTGGCGTAGCCAGCAGGTGATTTTGCATGTCCGGCAATGGTTCCGGCGAGTCGAGCCAGTGGTTCCGGCATGTCCGGCAGGTGGTTCCGGCATGCCCGGCAGGTGATTCCGGATTGTCCGGCATGTGGTTCTGGCACCCCTGAGAGGTGGTTCCGGCATGCCCGGGAGGTGATACTGGAGTGTTCGCCAAGTGGTTCTGGCGTAGCCGGCAGGTGATTTTGCATGTCCGGCAATGGTTCCGGCGAGTCGAGCCGGTGGTTCCGGCGTGTCCGGCAGGTGGTTCCGGTCTGTCCAGCAGGTGGTTCTGGTGTGTCCGGCACGAGGTTCTGGCACGTCTGAGACGTTGTGTCGCCATGCCCTTCACGTGATTCCGTCTTGTCCACCAAGTGGTTCTGGTGTAGCGGGCAGGTGATTTTGGCGTGTCCGGCATGTGGGACCGGTGAGTCAAGCAGGTGGTTCCGGCGAGTGTTTCCTGTGTTTCCGGTCTGTCCGGGAGATGGTTCCGGCCTGTCCGGCACGTGCTTCTGGCACTTCTGAGAGGTTGTGCTGGCATGCCCGGCAGGTGATTCTGGAGTTTCCGCCAAGTGGTTCTGGCGTAGCCGGCAGGTGATTTTGGCGTGTCCGGCAGGTGGTTCTGGGGAGTGGATCAGGCACTTCTGGCATTCTCGGAAGGTGCTTCCGCTGTCTCCGGCATGTGGTTGTGGCACCTCTGAGAGGTGGTTCCAGCATGCCCGGCAGGTGATTCCGTAGTGTGCGACAAGTGGTTTTAGCGTAGCCGGGTGGTGATTCTAGCGTGTCCGGCAGGTGGTTCTGGCGAGTCAAGCAGGTGGTTCCGGCATGTCCGGCAGGTGGTTCCGGTCTGTCCTGTAGGTGGTTCCGGAGTGTCTGCCGAGCGGTTCTGGCGTAGCCGGCAGGTGATTTTGGCGTGTCCAGCAGGTGGTTCTGGGGTGTGGAGCAGGTGGTTCCGGCATACTCGACAGGTGGTTCCGGCGTGTCCGGGAAATGGTTCTGGCACGTCTGAGAGGTGGTTCCGGAATGCCCGGCAGGTGATTCCAGAGTGTATGGCATGTGGTTCTGGCACCTCTGAGACGTGGATCCGGAATGCCTGGCATGTGATTCCGGAGTGTCTGCCGAGTGGTTCTGGCATAGCCGGCAGGTGATTTTGGCGTGTCCCGCAGGTGGTTCAGGCGACATCAGCAGGTGGTTCCGACGTGCTCGGCAGGTGCTTCCGGCGTCTCTGGCACGTGCTTCTGGCACTTCTGAGAGGTGGCTCCGGTCTTACGGGGAGGGGGATCCGGTGTGTCCGGCACGTTGTTCCGGCACGTCTGAGAGGTGGTTCTATGATGCCCGGCAGGTGATTCCAGAGAGTCCACCAAGTGGTTTTGGCGTAGCCGGAAGGTGATTTTGGCATGTCCGGCAGGTGGTTCAGACGAGTCGAGCAGGTGGTTCCGGCGTGCTCGGCAGGTGCTTCTGGAGTGCTCGCCAAGTGGTTCTGGCGTAGCCGGCAGGTGATGTTGGCGTGACCGGCAGGTGGTTCCAGCAAGCCGGGCTGGTGATTCCGGAGTGTCTGCCGAGTGGTTCTGGCGTACCCGGCAGGTGATTTTGGCGTGTCCAGCCGGTCGTTTTGGCGAGTCGAGCAGGTGGTTCTGGAGTGCTCGGCAGGTGCTTCCGGAGTGTCCGGCATGTGGTTCTGGCACCTCTGAGAGGTGGTTCCGGCATGCCCGACAGGTGATACTGAAGTGTCTGCCACGTGGTTCTGGCGTACCCGGCTGGTGATTTTTGCATGTCCGACAGGTGTTTCTTGCGAGTCGAGCAGGTGGCTCAGGCATGCTCAGCTGGTGCTTCCGGCGTGTCTGGCACGTGGTTCTGGTGTGTCTGAGAGCTGGTTCTGGCATGTCCGGCAGATGATTCCGGACTGTCCACCAAGTCATTCTGGTAGACCTGGCAGGTGATTTTGGCGTGTCAGGAAGGTGGTTCCGGCTAGTTGAGCAGGTGGATCAGGCGTGCTCGCCAGGGGGTTCAGGAGGGTCTGACAGGTGGTTTCGGTCTGTTCGGGGAGTGGTTCCGGCATCTCAGGCACATGCTTCTGGCATGTCTGAGAGTTGGTTCCGGCGGGCCGGAAATGTGTTTCCGGAGTGTCTGCCGTGTGGTTCTGGCGTAGCAGGCAGGTGATTTTGGCGTGTCAAGCAGGTGGTTCCGGCGAGCTCGGCAGTTGGTACCAGCGTGTCCGGAACATGGTTCTGGCACGTCTGAGAGATGGTTCCAGCATGCCAGGCAGGTGATTCCGGAGTGTCTGCCGAGTGGTTCTGGCGTAGTCGGCAGGTGATTCTGGCGTGTTCAGCAGGTGGTTCTGGGGAGTGGATCAGGTGGTTCCGGCATACTAGGCAGGTGGTACCGGCGTGTCCGGAACATGGTTCTGGCAAGTCTGTGAGGTGGTTCCGGCATGCCCGACAGGTGATTCCGGAGTGTTCGCCAAGTGCTTCTTACGTAGCCGTCAGGTCATTTTGCATGTCCGGTGGTGGTTCCGGCGAGTCGAGCCGGTGGTTCCGGCGTGTCCGGCAGGTGGTTCTGGCGTGACCGGCACGAGGTTCTGGCACGTCTGAGAGTTGGTTCCGGCATGCCCGACAGGTGATTCCGGAGTGTCCGCCACGTGGTTCTGGCGTACCCGGCAGGTGATTTTGGCGTGTCTGGCAGGTGTTTCTGGCAAGTCGAGCATTTGGCTCAGGCATGCTCAGCAGGTGCTTCCGGCGTGTCTGGCACGTGGTTCTGGTGTGTCTGAGAGCTGGTTCTGGCATGTCCGGAAGATGATTCCGGAGTGTCCACCAAGTGGTTGTGGCATACCCGGCAGGTGATTTTAGCGTGTCAGGTAGGTGGTTCCAGCGAGTCGAGTAGGTGGTTC